>NC_138771.1:577155791-577378291 GCF_965119305.1 Pelophylax lessonae | reverse complement strand
ATCAAATACCACCAAAAGAAAGCTCTGTTTGTGGGAAAAAAAGACGTAAATTTCGTTTGGGTACGGCGTCGCACGGCCGCGCAATTGTCAGTTAAATTTGCACAGTGCCGAATCGCAAAAAGTGGCCTGGACGTAAGACAGCAAAATCTTTCGGTGGTAAAGTGGTTAAAACCGGCGCTAGGAATTTGTGTGTGTTGACCAAAAAAAGGTGTGTATTGCAGCTGCTGCCCACTAAGTAAAAAACTTAGAAAAAATGTATAAGCCCAAAAACAGCGCTTGCAATAATAATGAGATATAAATAAATAACATCAATTCATATACAATGTGAACCATAAAGTGCTATGGTGCTAAATCATAAATATGTGCATAAAGTGCTATAGTGCTGAATACAAGTATAATTAAATCCAATAGTTACATGAAAGTGCATAAAGTGCTGATGTGTTACAAAACATAATTATATGCAATAATTACAAAAAGGTGCTCAAATAAAAGTGCAAAGGTGCAAATGTTACTCAATGTCCACAATAATGACCCAAATGATTGGTCTCTTTTCCAAATGTAATCGTGCTCATATAAGGTGCTAAATGCCAAAAGTGCAAATTTCCAAGGTGCAATAGTGCTCCACGCAGTGGAAGGTGCTTCCAGTCCCCCTAAAGGAATCCACTCACCAGAGCCTAAGGATAAATGAGCCTTGGGATAGTATGGACCAATACTTCTCCAACCAGGAACCACAATAAATTCCTCTCTGGTGTCACTCAAAGAAGGAATAAGCCAAACATAGTGAAGACCTTTCAAAGACCTTTGATAACGCCCCTTGTAGGCGGGTGAAACGCGTCAACGCACTTCCAGTGAGCGGCTACCATACTATGTCACTTCCTGGATCCCGTGGAACGCACGCCGGCTGCGCTCTGGGAAAGGAGCTGTGATTGCGGTTAATGGGACTTCTCTGTTCATTTTATGCCGATTACCTTATACTTTGTTGCGAGTAGTTTTAATCTTACCATTAATAAATGTATATTGCGGTCTTTACTATGTTTGGCTTATTCCTCCAGAGAGGAATTTATTGTGGTTCCTGGTTGGAGAAGTATTGGTCCATAAAAAAAAAAAAAGGAGAGGCAGAATGGTAAAATTTTGACTAAAGGTAAAAACTTTCATTTTGGATAGAAAAAGAGAGGGCTATATGTAAATGTTTTGCTCCCGGTGTCCCACTGGAGAGATTTCCCTTCACTTCCTGTCCTATAGGCAAAACAGGAAGTGGGAGGCAATCCCTCCAAAGTGAGGGAATTCCTGGTTGTCACCAGGGCTACCAAAACGAGTGTCTCCATTGGTAATTTTCCTCTCTATTCATGTCCTGGGGGCAACCAAAAATGTGGGAGTTTCTTTTAGTTTCACTTTTCAATGATAAAGGTAACTAGAAGAAAAGGGGTAAATTTCCCTAACAGGGGAAACAACAGCAAAAAAAAAAAAAATGATAAGTGTTCTACTTCTAATCCCTCTTCACTCTATCCAAAAAAGTTTTGCCCTTAGCTGTACTGTAGGCAGGAATACTAAGTATTGTGCAATACAGGTGTCCACTAGAGGGAGCATATTCACATTTTTAAATACAGTAAAATAAATATGAAACAACAAGGAGTCGTGTACACTGCAGCTCAAAAATGCATGTTTTACAAACGTTTCCCTTTTGTTTTTTCTCTGCCTAATACCGGCCCTCTTTATTAGCCTATGGGGTGGATTTACTAAAGCTGCAGAGTGCAAAATCTGGTGCAATTGTGCATGGTAGCCAATCAGCTTCTGACTTCAGCTTGTTCAATTAAAGTTATTGTACAGTCTCTTTTTTTTGTTGGTAAAAATAACTAACGTTATACTTACCTGATCTGTGTAGTGGTTTTTCACAGGGCAGCCTAGATTCTGCTATGGGGGCACCCAAGCCGAGCTGCTGCTCTGTGTTCATTCAGACACGGAGCTGTGGTTCAGCCACGCCCCCCTCTGCTGATTAGCTAAATGACTTTGATTGACAGCTATGGGAGCCATTGGCGCCGCTGCTGTGTCTCAGCCAATCAGGAGGGAGAGTACCGGATGGCCAAGGGACTCATGGACATCACTGGACAGAGATGGAGCTCAGGTAAGTATTAGGGTGGCTGAGGGGGGCTGCTGCACACAGAAGGCTTTTTTATAGATACGTAGCACCCTCCTAAATGGGTGCTAGGCAGGGAGAATAGTTTGCTCTGCCTGCTTAACAGTGGAGTAGCAGGTAAATCATAGTCTGCTCCATCTGCTTATCAGGGGAATCTGATCAGTAGTTAGGCCTGTTACATGTGCTCATGGTGTGATTCATCTGGGCTGAGGGAGTGTCCCCACTGTATCCAATAGGAGAGCCTGTTGGACAGTGGAGGAAACCCACAGGCTTTTATGATTATCCCAGTGAGTTGGCACAAACAGTGGTGCATGCTGAAATATGTTATAAAAGCCAATGGCACATGTAACAGGTGGTCTTTGGGCGGGAAGTGAGGTCCCAGGAGGAGGGTAATGGCTGTCTCTCCTCCTGTCTGCATGGAAGGTGGTCACAGTCAGTCGACCTAGTGAACCAGGAGTGTGGAGCTGAGCCAGGAGGTCCAGTGGATGCTGACTAGTGGAGTTGGAGGCAGAGCAACCTTGGGAAAAACAGTGTCCGTGAGTACCAGGAAGCTTTCCAGGGGTCTGCCCAGGAAAGGGGACCACTCCAGTGGAGAGTCAGTAGACAGGTGTCAGTGCACACAGCAAGTGAGAAAGGGGGTGCAAAGTTAGAACCCTGAAGAATAACTCAAACAGGATCACATTATCTATCTTCACTTCAGTGGCAAGGTGAAGCAGCGGCCTTGCCGCACACAACAGCTAGTTGTCCTCAAGATTGTGCATAGTTCATAGTTGGAGTATCCCACTCATCCCTTCTCCCATCCCAGTTCTAAATAAAAACACAAAAAAAACAACATCCCCTGAATTGTTTATTGACTGAGCCAAGGACTTTTAATGCTATTTGTCTGCTATCAGTTGCTAGGGGTAACCCGGGAATCCAAAAAGTGCAATTCTCAGCAGTCCTCTAGGGGGCCGTGCTACAGATAAGTTTTGCTTGCCGGGAGCTTGCCGGAAAATCACTCCCGCGCACATGCGTGGGAGTGACGTCATCGCGGCTCTGGCCAATCACAGCGCCGGAGCCACCGAACCCGGAAGAGACGGCGAGGGATCATGGCAGCGCCCGCAGCGATGTCCGGGGGTCCGTATCGGGGCTTCGTTCTGAGGTAAATAATACATAATGAGCTAGTATGCGATGCATACTAGCTCATTATGCCTTTGTCTTGAGGGTTTTTTTTTTTTTTGCGTTTTTGGGTTTACAACCGCTTTTAGCTTTGACAAAAAAAAACAGGAAGCTGATTAGTTTCTATTCAGACATCTACCAGATGTTGCACTCTCCAGTTTTAGTAAATCAGTCTCTATGTGTCCATGCACACATATTGTAGGTGTTAAGAAGCAGGAGTGTTTAGAGCAGAAGAAAAAACAACTTTTGCGTTCTGAAGAGGAGCATTTGGGCTGAAAAACTTGTAGAAGGCGCATAAACGCATTTTTGGTGTTAATGCATTTTATTGGCCAGAATAAAAACGTATTCTGGCTATTAGAAAATATGAACGTGCGAACAAGAATAAAAATGCACGCAAAAATGTGCTTTTTACCATGTTTTTTCAACTACTTTTCTCCTAGGCTTCCTTTGGAGTACAATGTGCATAGAATCCAAATGTAAGGGTCATATCAGAAGTGACATTCAGTAGATTTTTGGCATTATATCTCCAAATATGTTCTTGTTGATAATACACTCTAGTTTCCATTTAAATCTGCTCTTGTTTGTCTGGTGTACATTATATTCTGTAAAGAATGATCTACAGCAGGCTTTCTCAACCAGGGTGCCTTGAGGTTTCTTCAGGGGTGCCTTGGCCAAATGCCTAAGGCTGGGTTCACACAGGATTGTGGAGCAGTTTGCAGCAGGAGGTCCGGGGCGTCCGATTAACCGTTTTAGGTCTGAATTCGGTCCAAATTTGTGGCTGAATTCGGACCTAAAACATACCAGAAGACGCACACGATTTTCCTGCAAACCGCTCCGCAGCAGTCCCAGAGCTGTGGAGAAGATGACGTCAGTGTGACGAAACGCGTCGAGAACTTGACCACATCACTTCCGTCTGAGCGATCCCGAGGCTAGGAACGCATATTCGGCGGTTGGGACGCACGCTGATCCCAGGCGAGCACCGCGAACGAGGTAGTTGCGGACCCTATGCCATACGGATGCGCTGCATGTTGATTTTATGTGAGTACATGTCTTTTTTGGAATCTAAATAAAAGTTTTAAAGGCAATCCTGCACTATCGGAGGCTTCTGTTTTTCCCCTTTTTCATATACCCGGGAATAGTACTGGAGCTCTCTCCCTGATGCTTTAACCCCTATGTGTACCGGAGCAAGGAGTGGATACGAGTGGTAATAGGAAGGATAGGACGGAACCAGATTGCCGGTGTATGGGAGCGATCCCTGTTATCGACCCGCCATTTACCCCTGTAGGGGTACGGACATCCGGTAAGCACAGGACCCCAGGAGAGGGGGAGCACCCTATCTTCCAATCACTCACTGCACTCCCGGCTTCATAGAAAAAAAGAGCACCTTACTCCATCCTTATATGGACTATAGAACTTTATGATTTCTGTACCAGCTCTGATTGCACTATTTTTGGACAATTTTAAAATACACAGAACCTGCTTTTTGAGCCTTTGAATTTATATGGTTCTCACTTTCATAATTTATATAGTTATTTGCACGGCTGCACTTATTTATTTACTAGTGTTTATATTGTCACCAGTGTGGGATGCACATAGTTCACCCACTTATTTTCATTGCTTATGAGTATGCAGTTGCACTTTATTGAATAGATGGTTATGACTATTCGGAATGCACCTTATTTAGTTTGATTAGTGCACTATATTTATTTTTTAGCACCTTTGCACACTAACTCTCTATATCACCATAATTTATTAATACTATCTTTAAATGCTTTTATATTTTTATACCTACATTTACATATATTTGCATATTTATGTTGAGTCTCAATAAGCCTGTTAGGTATCGAACACATTTATTTATTTATTTATTGATTTGGTATCAGCACATAGTGTTAATTTTACACACATATTACACACCCATTGTGTTTTTATATCCTATTACTTATATAGTTCTCATTCCCACATACATTCTATGTGCATTTGCATGTGTTGAACTTGGTCTTGAACTATAGGAGCCTAACCCAGATTTCCCATTAACCTACTTTCCTGGCAGCGCCAATCACTTCCCTTTTTGACATTTACACCTGACGCTCCCCCATTGGGGGTGCATCCTTTGGAGTGGGCAGCAGCCATTAGTGTTTTATTTATAGAAATTTTACGCACTATTTTATAGATAGCTTATCCTAAGCGCGGATCTTTCTTCTTTTCTTTATATGTAAAATTAGCTACCAAAGCGCAAACCCAACATCTATAATGAAACCTTAAAAAATATATATAAATTACACCAAATGTGCCTTTAAACCTAAAGTGCCAATGTGCATAAACAAAAAAAGTGAATTCACCTTATACGAAAGCATTCAGTGCAAACCCATTCAGTGCAAAAAACATGTGTATCCAATGTGTAAATAAAAGTCCTGTTCATTCAGGGCAAGCAAGTGGCCAGTGAAAGTCCTCAATGAAAGGGGCCAAAAAAATGCTTGCGTGCTAAAAAAATAAGTTCATAAAGTGACAAGTATGTGGCCAGTGAAGGCTGCTTGGTAATTCCTCAAAGTAAAGTGCTTCCGTGCCAAAGTATCAGTGTTGTTATATATCTCATACAGAGCTCAGTGTTCCCCTCCCCAACAGTAAGCACACTTACCAGATACCATGGACCCCTTAGCCGTATAGCATGTGGGTCTCGCAGGCATTTTGGCAAGTGAAATAGCGTACAATTCCTCTACATCCTTGCCAGAACTGGGGGTCATAGAAGGGAAGAGAAGGATCCACAGTTAGATTCAACAGCTGGTGCCGGGATCCCACTTCGCATGCGTTCCAACATGCATTCCAACGCCGGATGTGACGAACTGAAAGACCGGAAACCAGGTTAACGCGTTTCACCCCTCCTACGGAGCATTCTCAAAGAAGCACTGCATGACATATATAACAAAATCGACACTTTGGCAAGGAAGCACTTTACTTTGAGGAATTACCAAGGAGTCTTCACTGGCCACATACATATATATCACTTTATGAACTTAATTTTTTAGCACGCAAGCACTTTTTTGGCCCCTTTCATTGAGGTCTTTCACTGGCCACTTGCTTGCCCTAAATACTGTACAATGGACTTTTATTTACACATTGGATGCACATGTTTTTTTGCACTAAATATTTTTGCACTGAATGCTTTCATATAAGGTGGATTCCCTATTTTTGTTTATGCACATTGGCACTTTAGGTTTTTAGGCACATTTGGTGTAATTTATATACATTTTTTAAGGTTTGATTATAGATGTTGGGTTTGCACTGTGGTGTCTAATTTTACATAAAGCATGTAGATGAAGCCTGCCTTTTAGATACACAAAGCCACAGGTTTTCATTGTGCACCAAAACAACCTTCTAGCTGCCAACCTTCTAACCGCCAATGGCATCATCAGTTGATATTGAGGATGTCAGTCGCCTGCAGAGCATCCTTGTTTGACCCTTCCCTGCCCCTCTCCATCAGCATTAGCTGATGGAGAAAAACTGAGGGAGAAGAGAAACATTGGAATACTAGTCAGTACCAGTTTGCAAAGGTGCGTTTTGCTTTGGAAGGATAAATCACCTCTAACGTTGGGTGTTCTACGTGTGTGGATGTTGCTGCATTATGTAAAACTATTGGAATAGTTTTTGCATTTTAGAATGGGGCGTCTCAAAATTGTTCATAATTTTTAAAGGGTGCCTCAAAATTGTCTATAGTTTTTAAAGGGTGCCTTAACTGAAAAAAGGTTGAGAAACACTGATCTACAGTCAACAGTAAACAACTGTACCCAGGCTAAATAATAATAAGTGTTCCATTGCATCATCGTTTTGTCCTTTATGTATTCCCAAAAGCAAAGAGAGCCATAGTATTCAAAATTGTTTTAGCCCTGGAGATGATTTATGTCTTTATATCTAAAAAAAAAATCCTACATAATGAGCACTGTGTCCACTGTGAGAAACATGCAGGACATACTCGGGTGACCAGTTAAGGAATGTGAACATGAGAGGGGTTCTGAGAATTGCTACACAAACTCCTGATTTACCGTGACAATAAGTCATACGCATTGTGGTAATTATATAATGATCTGTGTGCTGAGATATAGAAAGCTAAATTTGTCCCACTGACATGCATGAGAACTTTCCCAAGTGATCCTGACACTAGGGTAAGGGCCAGGACAAGGAGATAAGCTAATACTGCCAAAATGGAAGCATTGGTTTTAAGCTCCGCACACACGGGCCAAATGTCAGGAGACATCAGCCAGTTCAAAAAAAATCTGGCCAACATTTGGCCCCTGTGCATGCCACTTAATTTGCAAGGCCTTGCACATATCGGGTTCTAGGCCCAGTTCCTAGTAGGGTTTCTTTCTGCAGTGGGCCCTAAGATAGGGACCCAGCCATTCAGTGGGGTGCATCTAGTACTAAGTCACCCCTGCCTATGGAACCTCCATCACCATTTGGCCAACTTCTGTCAGATGTGTATACTGGAAAACCAGCAGCCAACCAGCTCCCAATCAGCGCTCTCAGCCAATGGCAGAAGGCGCTGATCGGAGTGTTCTGGTGGGCGGGGCGGGAAATTGCTGTACTAATGTCAGATGGTTAGTACAGTGTCTCTGACCGAAGCTGACTGTTTTTTCACTCCAAAAAAAAATTGTAGTGTGTACCAGGTTTAAGCCCCGTACACACAAGTAGAAATTCGGCCGGGAAATTTCGTCCGACGACCGATCTGCCGATTTTCGGCTTGTTAGTATGATGCTTCCGACAACCGACTCCGACTTTTCGGCCGAAAAAATCCTGGTGTGCAGGCTATAAAATTTTTGTCGACCGTCAAAACACGGCCGATTTTCATCTCATTAGTACAGATTTCGATGGGGAAAAATCTTATGAGCAAGACTGGGCATGCTCAGAGATGAAAGAACACATAGAAAGCAATCCAACACATGACATCACTTCTGAAGTAGAATTCTGTCGTGCGGGAAAATTCGTGTGCAGTCTAGAGCACATTCCAAACAACAGACACCACTCTGGACAAAAGACAGACGACCGGTCGGCGGAAATTCGTTGCGTGTGTACGAGGCTTAAGGGAGGTCAAATTTGTGGTTTGATAGTGACAGGCCTTCAGGGGATCAACTTACAGAGTAATTTAGTCTTCTGAAAAACAACCCTAACTTGAAAATATTAAAGATTTAGTTCAACTTTAACAAAAACTGCCTATGTAGGTAAGGGGCTCCTGCAGAGCTTTGAGTAATGTTGAATAATGCCCTTGCTGTAGGTATATAGGCCATCTATATTTCTCCTGAAGCCTGGCTGCAAAAACTCCCTGCCCTGCCTTGTTGATGGGACTTTGCTAAAACATTTCCAGCTGTTAAGGCCCGTACACACGTACCGATCGTCGGCATACAAACGTCGGTGGACGAAGGATCTGCCGATTGTACGCGTGTTAGTATGGTGCCTCCGACAGATGTCTGCGCACAATCCGCGGACAAAAGTCTTTCTTGCAAACATGAAAATATTTGTATGCCGACACCAGAACGGACGATTGTTCGCCTGTCAGTACACAATTCTGCCGACACACAGCTACAAATCCCAACACGCATGATCAAACCAAATGAGTTCCCGGAAGAATTTTCTCTAGTAAACTCAACATTTTATTCAGAAAGAACTTTCGGCTCGCGGAAGTCCAAGAAATAGGTGAAATGCGGAGCACATGCTCATCTTGATAAATGTGAGAAGAAGGAAGATGCTGCTCATAATGCCATACTTTTCTAATAAAAAGGCATGTGTTCTGTTATGATGAAGATAATGTTTGTCTATTCTATCTGTTCTATCAAATTTTAGAATTAAATAATTTGAACTCTTCACCATTATTTTTGTATTTTCACACCAAAGATCTAACTATTGATATGACCCTTTATTCTTTTATGAATTAATGTCTAAAACATATTTTTCAGGTTATGCACAATATTAAACATGTTAACAAATTCAGATAGGCCATTTTTTATTTTCAATTTTCTTTATTTTTTGGATCTCAGCAAAAAAAAAACAAAGCAAACATCAATACTTTCCGTATAATAAACTAAACATAAAAAAGTTCCATTTGGACAAAATTAAACTAGAAACTGGCAAACAGGGGTAAAATAAATAATAGGGGGTTACACAAATTAAAGTTGCTGGTAACTGTAATCAGGTTGCCATGAGGGCAGGTTTGGATCCTGCTGGCCATATTGCCACTGGCCATGTGGCATTTGGCGAGGTGGTGGGTGTTGTGGAGGTGGAGGTGGAGGTGGAGGTGGAGGGCACGGGTGCTCCTGGCATGCGTGGCTGTGCTCAGTAAGTATGCCGTTTTCAGCGTTTTGCAGCACATCCAGAATAATTTTTCTGGCATACTGACACTGCCTGAGGTCCACCTTATCCAGGATTTTGGCAGTCATATTCCCGAAGGACTCATTGGCCTCCGGTTTCCGACGTAGGGCTATGGTGGCCTCCTGGATAAACTCGTCGGTGATGTCATCCACGTGCTTCCTCTTTTGCCTCCGTTTGGCAGGAGGAGGTGGTGGTGGAAAGAGTTCCGCAGGCTCCTCAGGCTCCACAGGCTCCCCAGGCTCCTGGCTGCAACCTGGCTCCTCCTCAGTGACACTTCCCTGTTGATGAAATGAACAATTGATTAGAATGTTATAGTGTATATAAAAATGCATGTTTGTTATATTATTGTGAACAAATAGCAGACTTTACATACAGTGGCGTATCTAGGGTCTCCAGTGCCCTTGTTGAGGAGCTGTATTTGGCAACAACCCCCCCCCCCCCCAAGATCAATGTAAAACTGTAACCCACCCCCCCAAAAAAAAATTAAAGGGCATTAAAAGTTTCTAATTTGCCCCTTGTTTGCCCAGTGTAGAGCTCTCTAGTGGGCAATCATTGTCTCAGGTGTGAAAAAGAAAGAGAGGGTTGAGAGCTAGAGAGAGGGAGAGAAAGAGGGGGTGTGAGAGAGAGAGGAGGGGGTTGCAGAGAGAGAGGGGCCTGAACTTGCAGAGGACTTGATGTAGGGCATTGAGGGTGAAGCAGTGCAGGGAAACATGAATAAGGAAGCCACCTGCCTTGCTGACCCAGAGTGAGAGACCAGAGACATGGAAGCAAGGATGGATGGATCATTTGCAGGAGCTGTTAGTTTTGTATTAAAAAAGGTTGAGCCAGAGGAATGCTGAGGCTACAGCAGTGTTTCTTAGGACCAGAGGTGTGCTGGGGATGCAGCAGTGTTTGTAAGACCAGAGGTGTGCTGGGGATGCAGTGAGAGGCAGTCTCAGTCTCCTGGTCTTTTGGCTCAGCTGCTCTCAATGTTTTACACCTGCATGAAGCAGCTCTCAATGTTTTACACCTGCATGAAGCTGCTCTCAATGTTTTACACCTGCATGAAGCAGCTCTCAATGTTTTACACCTGCATGAAGCTGCTCTCAATGTTTTACACCTGCATGAAGCTGCTCTCAATGTTTTACACCTGCATGAATCCGCCTGCAAACTGGGGGTTCTGGGGTGTGCAGGCTGAGTGGATTGTTAAAATAAACAATAAAACAATGCCAATGTTTTTGTGACCCACCCCCCTTGGCCTGCGCCCCTGGCGGTTGCCTGTCATGCCAACCCCTTGCTATGCCCGTTTACATAAAGGGTCAATTATGGTTTAGCTTATAATTTTGTTACATGATTACATTTTAGCAGACAATATATTGTGAAATGCCATACCTGAGTAAAACTCTCCTCCAGGAAATCCTCATCCTGGCTTGGATCTACCGACACTGAGCCCTCTGCCGAAGTAGAAGGCAGTGTAGAAATTGACGGCCTGGATTCCATGGTGTCTGCCAGGAACCGCATGTTATCATAGTACCACAGCCGTGGTACATATACATTCCGTGCCCCTGCTCCAGACTGGGTGGAATCTTCTATTTTTTTTAACTCCCGCCTGTAGGCAGTGCGAATACTGTTTATTTTTTTGCGGATATAATCAAAATTTGCCCCAGGACAGACGGGCTTGTAGAAGGCCACCAAATGTTCCATGGCCTGTTTTCTGAGTTTTCGATTTTTATAATCTGCGGACTTGACTTGCCACAAACAGGGCAGTTGCCTGAACTCATCAATAAAACTTATTAAAAAGTTGTGGGTGGTGAAATTGTCCACCATATTGCAGGACAGTATATGCCTGCAAGACACAAAACAACACAAAACATATTAAAATAGCATGTATTTTGGCACATAATAAAGATATTCCTAATAAAAGCTGTATAGGGCCCAAAACACACACTTTCTATTAAAAGAGTCGTACCTTTGTTTGTGTGGAAAAGTCGTGATTCGCCGCTCGATCGTGCTCCAACTCTCGATATGTCCGCTAGCGAATCGTCGGCCGAACGATCTGGCGTCCTTTAAATACAGCGCAGGCGTCAACTCCTCCTCCAGTGGCGGGCTTGTGCAGGGCTGTGTACGTGCCGAAGATCAGGCCTACATGCGGCACTCACACCTGAGGCAGTGGAATAATCATTGTTTAATTACGAACCATGTCTCAACAATCTGGGAGCTCAATTAGTGGGGGCCGAAGTGATTGGGCCACCCGAAAATCAAGGGCTACACCCATGTCAAAGCCAGAAATGGTGGAGATGGTCTCCATTTTAGAAAAAATGGATTACGATGGAAAGTTGGCAAATTACGATCGGCCCAATGCCAGGAAAGATGGCATCATGGACAAGGTGGTGGCCTGTTTGGTCAAAAAATTCGGTGTCGAGCGATCGAAAGATCAGATTCGGAAACGGTGGTCTGACCTCAAACACCGTGAGCAGGATCAGCTTTCCCAAATCCATCGGATTTTGAAAAAAAGTAAGTTTTATTTTTTTTTTTTTTTTTTAATCATGCAATATGTTTTTTATAATTTGGTGTATGTTGTATTAACATGTCTAGATTATAATGTCTATGTAAAAAGTTAGATTACTCATTTTAGTTGTCATGTCGTGATTTGATCGATCTATTGTTGATGTTTTAGTATATGACATTAAAAGTCAGGAAGCCATAGTTAAAAATATATGTATTGTGTTGCAACGAACGTTCTTTCCTGCACGAATCTTCTCAGCAAACATTCCTATTAATCACAGATTATTATTCAAACCTTTAAATAGGAGAAAAACGTAAACTCCGTGCCAAACAATGGGAAAGGAGGAGGAGAGGTTTGGCAGCTCCATCGGCAGTTGTGGAAGAAGAGGAGGACATGGGCCCAGATGGTGGCACAGATTCCACTAAAGGTAATTGGTTCCTATGCACTGTCAAACATTAATGTACCATATTTTTCGTAGATAACCATGTACATGTCTTCATATTTGTTACTAAAAGAGCTATCAAGCAGGGCACCATGTCCTAACAAATGTACCTCTTGTGACTTTTATGATATGGCCAATGTTTTGTATTATGTAGATGAAGACATTATGCCTGAGGTGATTCTGGTGGAGCCTACAAGTGACCAGACACCAGAGCAACAAGAAGGTTGGTAGTCACAGATTTTTGTGTAGTGGGATCATAGAAATATGTGTATTTGCAATGATTGTTTAACCTTATATTCTTGTATTCCCTTACAAATTTACATTGCAGATGTTGCGTCATGCCAGGATGTGGCATCCCCAGCCAGGTCTGAACCAATATCTCCTGGCAACTTGCCAAGCAGCATGGAAGCCACTTCAGAAACTGTGGAGGAACCAGGACCAAGTGTCCAAGAGCCAATTGTGTGCCCACGTAGGTTTTTGCAGAATGATTTTTATCAGTGTTATTTTTAGCCTCCAATTTACAACACTAGTTCCCTATGGGAGCCTCTTTATTTGAATGGAAGTCGCACCGTAAGTCGGATCAGGATGCTCTGACTTGCGGGGCCACTTGCGTTGTGAAGATTTTTGAGGGGGAACTACACCCAAAAATTGAACAACCCACCGTGGGTGTCCCCCCAAGTTCACAACCAGGCCTTTTGTGTGTGGTATTGAGTTTGAGGGTATGCCCACAACAAAAAGACAGCGTGGGTTACCCCCAAAACCCCTACCAGACCCTTATACAAGCATGCAGCTTGTCAGGCCAGGAAAGAGAACGAGCAAGCGGACCAAACACCCCCTGGACCACAGCAGGACACATGCCCTCAACATGGGGGGGTTTTGTTGCTTTGGGCCAGGGGGCCTCTGCACCGCACACCCAAAAGCACCTTACTCCCATGTAGAGGAGGACAAGAGCCTCATCCCCACAACCCTGTCTGGTGGTTTTGGGGGGTCATGCGGCCAGGGGGTTCCTAGGACTTTGGAAGCAACCTTTAACAAAGGGTGGCCCCCAGATCCCAGACCCCAATCACTATGTGAATGGGTATGGGGTACATAGTACCCCTACACATTAACCACATAAATGGAAGTGTATGTGAATAACGACAGGAGACGTTTATGAAATGTTCTTAAATATCTTCATCCGGTCTTCTCCACTCTGCTCTTTGGATCTTCTCCTCTCCACTCTTCTGCTGTCCAATCTTCTGCTCTTATGTTGTCTGCTCTTTTGCCCTAGGCTCTTCTTTTTCCTCCTGTCCTCCTCCAATGCTGTTGCCGTGCATTCTGCCCGTCTCTGGTCTCTGCATCTTAATATATATACATTACAACCATGCCCTCACAATGACGTCATCATGCGTTCACACCCCTAATGAATATATAGTAAGCTCAGGAGACCGGCAGAATCATCAGCAACAGCATCGGAGGAGGACAGGAGGAAGAAGAAGAGCCTAGGGCAAAAGAGCATAAGAACAGGGTAGGTATTAACTCGAGAGGAATTTAAGATTACCTGGACACCAAATGTTTCTCTATTATTATGACCTCATGTAGGTGATTCACATTGACTCATTTTTTTTTAATTTTTACAGACCATGTTTTACATAGTTGCACATTAGCCAAATTGACCCGTGAGGCTCTCCAATGCTGCGCAGACCTGGAACAAATAAAGGAGACTGCAACGGCATTACAAATCAAAATGCGCAATTTTGTGGACATGATTGGCAAATTTTAAGCCACAATTTTACTAGGTTTTTAATGTTTGTATTGGGATGTTCCTGATGTTACAATTTTTTTAGAATGTTTTAGGGCATTTTAATTACACTCAGATGTTAAAGAGTGTACCCAAGTTTGGGAAAAGCACTTTACAACACCCTAACCCTAACCCTAACCCTAACCCTAACCCTAACCCTAACCCTGTGAATGTTTGATACTAAAACGTTTTTACATTCAACAATGTGTGTTCAATTCTTTATTAGACTTTAGTTGGGGGGTCGAGGTCTAAAGCTGTGTAAAGAAGCACTAAATGTATGATGGCTGTCCTATTCCCATATTTACATGTTAATGAAAGCATTTTGGTCACTGCCATATGCGAGTTGCTGGAGGTGTCAATGAAATGTTAAAGATACCCCCAGTTTTAACGCATATCACAGTGCGATCTGACATTTCACACAGGATCGGATCACACAAGTTTGAACGATTGTGCGATCCTATCCTGATGCGGCTGAATAAATGCATCATGTGCGACTTTTGTGCGAGTGCAGTGCGAATTGAGCCATACAAACTGTATAGCTGATTTTCGCATGAACATCTGATCGCATGTAATAAAGGAGCAGTGCGCTACGATATTACATGCCATCAGATGTGCAGTGTGAATTGAGACATACACTTTGTATGGCTACATTCGCACTGAACACGCATACAAGTCGCACATGACCCTTTATTTCTGATGTATCTGGATTGGATCGCACAGTGCTTAACACTTGTGGAATACAATCCTGTGCAAAAAGTAAGTGGCGGGTCACCCTTATGCAATGCTGGAAGGCTGCAAAGTCGCAGACTTCCCGCATCGCATAAGTGTGACTCAACACTCAAGGTACTAGCAGTCCTAGGATTCAATATGGCATTGATATTGCCAGTAGCAATCAGTGTAGGGAGATCAGTGTAATCTATAGTGTATTGCTTGTTCGTTGCTCTAGTTCACTTTCCATTACCTATATATATAACACTTTGAGATGAACAATGATCAAGTTTCACATAACACTGACATATCCTAACATTGGTGGGCAGTGAGAAGGATGTCATAAATGAACACAACATAACAGGTGTAGGTACTTTGTTAATACCCTAATGTATTATATGAAATATATAGTATGGGCAACTTCTGGACAATGAACACCAATGTAAGGTGACATTAGATGAACCTTGGGTGTGACCTAGTTCTCAATGTGACAGGGTTTGTGTACATTTTGTGGGGTGCAGAAGGCCCTTGTATTTACACCACTGGCTAAAAAATAACACATGGCCATCATCACTTTGGATCAGCTGGTGAGAGACTACAGTCAAGAAACACACTGATGAATGTATTAACCCTTCCAAAGTCACACATATATAACACATGATTAACCCAAATAATTGTGTTTGGCATATGTGCCCAAATGATTATAATCCACAATACAGAATCATTGCAATTTTTGTTTAATGTGTTGAAAAATAATATATCTCTGACATTTATCTTGTGTGTCCAATCTTTAACAAGATTAATGGGTGTGTGACAGTGATTGCTGCCAGGACACAGCTCCTCTCCCCACGAAATAGTCCAGATATTCCTGGCGGATCTGACGGGCCCTGTGTGATGCCAATGCTGACCGTCCAACTTCCATTGACGTCATGGACTCCACTTGGTTAGAAGGTTGGGCCTCTCCACTTGTACCTGGCATAGCAGGGTCAGTATCCAGTTGCTGCAAGACATAATTTTGTGCATTCCTGCGTAGGAAGTTGTGCAAAATGCAGCAACACAAGACCACATTATCCACTTTGTACAGTGCCAGGTTTATGGACGTCAGGAATATCCGGAACCGGTTGGCCATTATCCCGAAGGCATTCTCCACAACTCTGCGAGCTCTGGACAACCGGTAGTTGTAAATCCTTTGGTCTGGGGTGAGGTTCCTCTGAGGGTAGGGCTTCATGAGATGCTCCCCAAGCGCAAAAGCCTCATCTGCGATAAACACAAAGCTCATACCCTCAACAGTTTGCTCCCTGGATGGCAGGTTCAGAGTGCCGTTCTTTAGACGACGAGCGAACTCCGTCTGATCAATAACTCCCCCATCCGAATTGCGGCCATTTTTGCCAATATCCAAAAAAATAAACTCATAGTTTGCATTAACTATGGCTAGCATGACTATACTAAAAAAACCTTTATAATTATAATAAAATGTGCCGGAATTCGGAGGGGGGACAATGCGGACGTGCTTCCCATCAATAGCACCCCCACAATTGGGAAAATTCCACTTCTCCAGAAATTGATCAGAAATCTCCAGCCATTGCTCTGCGTTTGAAGGAAACTGTGGGGAAAAAATAAAAAAAAAAAAAAAAAATTAAAATTAGTGCTTGAGCACATCACATTATTAATTACACACACAGTTGTCTGTTAAATGCTTATGCAACTTGCTAAAAAAATATACAACAGGAAGGCAAAGGTTTGGATATGGGGATGTAACATCTACATACATTTCTTTTCAACCTCCTATTGTTCTTATATTGTAAAGGGCCATACACACTAGAAGATTCTCTGAAGACTTTTTCGTGCAGATTTAACTTTTCTATGTAGTGCAAGGGCCTACCAGATTGCATAGGATTTGAAAGTGTTTGTTGGACCTCATATTATTTGGTTTTGGTAAATCGGAAGGATAAATTGTTCTGACAATCTTCTAGTGTGTATGGCCCATTATACTCACCAGCTAGAGCTGAGATTTACAAACTACGGCCCTCCAGCTGTTGCAGAACTACACATCCCATGAGGCCTTGTAATTCTCTGACATTCACAGACATGACTAGGCATGATGGAAATTGAAGTTCGTGAACAACTGGTGGGCCATAGTTTGAAGACCTCTGAACTTGAGCTTTGGTATATGCTGACTTTGAGATTTAGCATGTGGGTGGGGGGATGGGTAAGTAAAACTGGGCATTTATACATCAATTAGGGCTTGTGGTCAGTGAAGGTTTTAACATCATTACATAAACATACAGAATCATAGGTGGGAATGGATGGACTGATGTATTTTAGATAAATCATTAACTAGGTACTAAAACATTGGCCAAGGAATAATTGTTTGAGGGAAAGCAATAAAATGACCCAAATTCAAAATACTGTTAACAGGCAATGCGTTTAGGGACACATAGGAGAGAATGGTGGGGTGGTTAGTGGGTAATTTTACAAATGGTTAAAGATAATCTACATCTTTACTACTATGTGCATGCGGACAGAGGGTAGTTTACAAATAATGGCCTGTGTCAATTGCTGTACATCCAAAAACATCATAATTCGGGTGAAACTAGTAATACATGTAATGTAATGTAAAAAATCAAACATACCTTGATATAGTCCTTCTGCAAGACCTTGATGATGGCAGAGCAGGTCTCAGGGATGATGACTCCAAGAGCTTGGGGGGAGATGCCTGTGGTGAACTTCAGATCCTGCAGGCTTCTCCCTGTTGCAAGATACCTCAACGTCGCAATTAACCTTTGCTCAGGAGTAATTGCAAGCCGCATACAAGTATCCTGCTTCAGAATATAGGGGGACACCAGGGCAAGAAGACGGTAAAAGATGGGATCCGTCATCCTCAAATAATTCCTGAAGTCATCAGGATTATTTTCCTGGAGCTCCCTCAGCAAGGACATATGAGAAAATTGATCACGGTTAAGCAACCAATTTTTCGTCCAGGAGGCCCGCTTCTTCTTCCTATTGCTCGTACGTCGTCTCAGAGCCAAAACTCCAACACTAACGACAGCAACGGACGAATTCACGGTCGCCATAATAAATTCTCGAACGATGTCTCGGAAAATAGCGAAATGTCGTCAACCAAACAAATGCTACCGAAATCAGCGCGAGATGCCCAGAAGGGTCACGGCCAAACACTCACTTCCTCTTTTGTAGCGGCGAACGTGCGTGGAACGTAGTGACGTCATTTTCTGTCGGAAGACAAATGTCCTGGGCAAGTTTGGAGCACTTTTCAACAGACAAACAACAAACACACCAGCCGCGAACATTTGTAGGACGTTCCGTCGGCCGACGATCGGTACGTGTGTACGGGGCTTTACTCCTCACCTCCACCATCATATGCACCGTGATTTTTGGCGGTAGAAACATGATAGGCAAAAATGGTGTTATAGCATTTTGCCGATAAGAGAAAAACCATAAATGCACGCGATTTTGTGGCGATTTTACAGCTATTTTGGCGCTGTTTACCTGTGCTTATGATGTGTTTTTATAGGTCATGTGACTCAAAAACTATATCAAAAACGTAACATGGGTGCGTTTTTGATGCAATTTTGCTCTGTTTTCAATGCATTTCAAAGGGGAGATGCGTTTTTGGTGCGGTATTTTTAACTGACCAAAAATGCAGCAAGCAAGATTTTTACCAGCACAATGAAAGTGCAACGGACCAGTGTGAAGACATACATAGAATTTAAAGTGATACTTTTTTTTTAGATTTTCTTGCGCTAAACATGCCAATAATGGCAGACAATAAATTGCTATTCATTTAAATTCATGATATTAATTAAAAAGTCAAATATAACACAATTATATATAACAATATATATATTTTTTAAAAACTGTCATTTTTGGTTTCCAGATTTTCTGTCCTGTGTGGGGAATACTATTTGCACCTATGGCTGTTGAGTTTGATTTTGCCATTGCAGGTGATGTCTCACTGGTGCTTGAGATTGCTGAAGTGCAGGGGCATACTGGGGCTGATGCTGAGGCACTACCTGACCTTATTGTTGATTACCCAAAAGAGCATTACCCTGCTGTTGGAGGTGGGGGCACTGATTCTTCCAGTGACCTTGTCATCCACATCCAAAGCAGTGAGTGCGTCTCCCTGTATTGTTGAAATTCCCTCTTCCTCTACCCCTGCCTCTACCACCTCTCCAAGGCCTCCTTTCACCTGTCATATCTCTTTCCCTTGCCTGCCCAGGATCACAGTGCTGTAATCCTTGGTCACAAAAAAATGCCTTTTCAGGTGTTTTCAATTTAAAACAACCTGCTACATCCTTCTCCATGAACTTCATATATTTTTCCCTAGGCCTTTGTTTACATGCCACTGCCATTAGAAGAGAAGTGCGTCCCTTCCACAATGTAACCATTTCAGTTTCTAATTCGGTCCACATTGTAGCTCTGCCATCTTGTGTGGTCAAAGTGTATGCAGTTGCCTGAGTACCCGCTGGTTGAAGTGTACTGACTCATATCCCAGTATACCATCCACAAGAAGCCTAATATCTTCCTGTGACAGCTGTCTCTTTTTTGTAGCTCTTTTTAAAAAGGCTATACAGGCTGCTTGATTTTTCTGGGGTACAAGGATGCACACGGGACGGATTGGTATGCTGGGGGGGGGGGGGGGTATTCAACAAAAGGGTTGTTATTTTCCCTGATAGATAGAGCACAGTTAGCCTTCTTTCCTCCTATCCATTGCACACCAATCCTGTTCCCCTTTACTGTCATTATTTACAGTTAGTTTTCAGTTTAGGTACAGCCTTTTTCTGTTTGGTTTTTCCCTATTTAAAGCGGAGTTCCGGCCACAAAATCGACATAATGGATTTTGTGGCCATCCGCTTGCTTTTCGTCACCTAAAAAGGAAATGGACAGTTACGATTTTTTTTTTTTTTTACTTACCTTGTTATTGTAGAAAAATATACTTACCTTTCTTCCACTTCCTCCCTCGGCGGCCGGCGCCGTCACTTCCGGTTTGCAATGATTCCTGGGAGCTGAACGTCATCGCTCCCAGGAATCATTGCGACGGCACCGGCCCCGCTCGACACTTCCGGTGCGACACCGCATTCCCTGCTAAACAGCTTCTGGGCATGCCCAGAAGCTGTGGAGGAATGCGGCGCCGCACGGAAGTGATGAGCGGGGCCGGTGCAGGCGCATTCTGGGAGAAGAGGACACAGAAGAGGACGCAGAAGAGGATCGCGCTGGCTTCAGCTGCCCACATCCGAGATGACAACACTGGAGAAGAAATTTTAAAGGTAAGTATTTCTTCTTGCAGGTAAGTGCGACCTGGGACAGTACAGAGGCTATCCATTGTGGAATGTACCAGCCCTGACTGTCCCGGGGGTATTTTTATTGAAAATGTTTTTTCATGGCCGGAACTCCGCTTTAACATCACTAGGATCCAATACTGGGTGCCAGTGTGGAGCTACCTTTAAGCAATTCTCTCCTCCTCCCTTCAAATATTCCATATCCCACGTGGGATCAGGGCCAAATGCATCATAGGCACTTGTGTCTCCCAAACAAAGTCCTCTAATCATACTCATATGAAATTCATCATTAGCCCCATCCCTACTTCTTCCCACAGTCTCTGTTCAGACCACTTAATTTGAAACCCAAGGGTTAACATAGTAATAATTAGTTGATGACGCTCTGCCTACATATTCTTTACAATTTTCTTCGTAAATCGGAAGTGCATATTTGCTACTTTGGGAGCCCATTTTCAACCAAGCCTTAAAAACTCTATAAGGATGCGAGGAAGCCACCGTACCAAATAGTCTCTCCTTTTGCTATCCCTATGTGACTGTGCGTCTCACAAGGACCTGCTTTTCACCTCGATCGGCTGTACAAATCTCCTTTTACAGAGACATCCGACAATCCGGTCAACCACAAGAGTGCAGCATCGGAGCACACATTCACATATAATTCTTATACATACATATATATCTTATAACTTTAAGCATGCAGCATATATAACAGCTTGTGTGCACATAGCGAGAGCCATCCAGCCATCAAAACCCGCTGTGTTCCAACACAGCTTCTACGCAGCGCCTGCAAAACTTGTATGCAGAGCGCAACCGGATTTGCACCAACAAATCTTTTATATCTGTCCGATTAAAACAATTTTTTAATGCAAAAAATAAATAATTAGAATGTTAGAATCAACGTCCCTTTGAGAGGAAGTATGGTAGGCTGAATGCTCCCCCAGAGTGCCGTGTGTGTGCCGGACATGCCTGCCGGGTGCTCCCAGCGTCACGCTGGTTTGGTGTGAGAAGGGCCACAACATGCGACACCAGACCTGTAACCTGCTTCTGTTAAATAGATTGTGACCAGCGCTGAGACATCAGTGGTGATGTCAGGCGCATGGCATGAGGCGTGGCGCCGATGCGCAGCGGAAAGGCCTACCCCGCCCTACACCAGCGTGACGCTGGGAGCACCCGGCAGGCATGTCTGGCACACACACGGCACTCTGGGGGAGCATTCAGCCTACCATACATCCTCTCAAAGGGAAGTGGATTACTACCTCTGTAGGTCCACTACTTTCTTGGGTCTCAGGAGGTAACCATTTTTTGGTTGTCTTTGCACTCACTTTGCACTTTTTATGGATTTAATTTTTCTTCACTTATTGTATTTACTTTGCACTTTGGATTCCTCTGTCTCATGCTATTTTCACAGATTTTTATCATTTCTTTATACTTATATACAATCATGTATTCTTGACCCACTTGCCAAGCCACAACATTTATTACCAATCTATGACCTGCACATTAAGCACATTGGTTTCTTTATTTAGATGGACTCTCTCTTTGGCTTTGTCTTGTGACACTTGTTGGGTACTTATTGTTTTTCTTCTTTTAACTCACTCTCTATTCTTCAGTATCACTTTCCACTTTTTTGTCCACTTTTGGTTCACTTTTTGTCCCTATTTCTACTCCACTACTTTTCTTATGGTTGTATTAGGTCTCCCAGCTTTTTCAGATATTTTTCATCAACTTGTAAGCAGCATTATCTTTATACACTGCTTATTTTCTTTTCTTTACAGACATATTGTTTTGCTGCTGCACGTACATTTCTCTACCCTTTTTGTTGGGGACCTCCTATCTCTGGAATGGGCTTGGTTTGTGCTTTGGACTGCCACTGGTCGTGTTCCCTCATCTCTCGGGTTGGACATTATATTTCTCAGCTAACTTCTCTGCTGCCACCCTCAATGCTATTCCAACTATGAGCCTATTTGTAAGTCATCATATTTTTTCCTGTTTTCCCCGAGTTTTGGGATAAGTTCCATAGATACTCATGTATACACTTTTTTGCAGACCTATGTCCTGTATCCACTCCTGAGGAAATGTGTTTACCCGCATGAAACGCGTCGAGTATTCATTGATGCAGCCTTACTTCTACCATATGATGTACTTTGTTTGTAGTATGATATGGTGTCATTTTTGGAATGATGTATTGTATTTACCTGCTGTTCATGCAATTTATATATACTGGCTTATTTGTCCAACATGTATTTTTTCTTCTGTAAAACCATAGCTTTCTTGTCTTTATCAGATTATCAATAAAACAATATTTTTTACACATCATTTCATCAGCTGTTAACCATTGCCTCATTTAAAGTCCCAACCCCTTTTCCTTTGGTCATTCAATTCAATCAATGTAAAACATTATTGATGGCAGCATTGCTTTTTGGGCTAAATGGAAATATGGAGTGCAAGCAGGAAAAGATTTGCTGGGCTGGGGGGGGGAATCTGGTAGTATCATTCCATGATAGAAAAGTCTCTGACCCTTTCCAAAATTGCAGAGACACAAAAACGCATTTACGTGAATCCATAGGAACTCATGTTAAAAATATAGTCATAAGTTACTGCAAAAAGCATGAAAAAACGCATTGGTGTGAGAGGAGCCTAATTAAAGAAAATATATGCAGTTTTATCAAAAAGCTAAAGCCTAGTACCGCACAATGTTTGGTGTTGGGTCAAACCTTAGAAGCTTCTGCCCCCCCCCCCCCCTAAAAAACACCCCTAAGAAAGGGGAATGGTTTTTGATAGTGGAAAAAGTGTATAGTGGGTAGGGCGCTGCTTAGAAATGTAAATATGCCTCTGGAAGGGTTATAATTGTGTACCATAAAGTGCTTTATGCACAAATAAATAAGGTGCTATAGGTGCATAACCAGTGTTTGGTAAACGTGAATGCAGATAAACACAAAATAAAAGCAACAAATTACTATCATTAAATAAATTACCCATGATTACAACAGTGATTAAAAAAATTGACTGGTGCTCTTTAAAGTGCTTCACAACTGTGCTTTATACACAATAGACTGCTGGTAGAATAAAAATGTGTAAAAAATAAAAAAAATAAAAATGCATGAAAAACAGTTCCTTCAAAAGTTAATCATACTCAAGTGACAGGTGACAACGAATTCTTTACATAAGTGCTGGTTGCTGGCGTTCCACAAGCGTGCTCCCCCTCTTGTGCCTCACTCACCAGAGAGCTCGCCCCTTTAGGCGTTAACAAGCATCTACAGCAATCAATGTTTAGGACAGCAGACCTGGGATCCACATCCGAATGACACCCAGTAGCCGGAGCAGCAGACCTAAGCTTCACATACGGTGATATACCTTTTTGTTTTTGCCTCGTTTTACATGTAAAAACGTGAGAAACAATCGCCAATAGTGCAAAATTGTATAGTTCCTTTATTAACCACTTCAGCTCTGGTTTTACCCCCTTAATGACCAGGCCATTTTTTGCTTTTTGGCACTGCGTTACTGTAATGAAAAATTGCACGGTCGTGCGATGCTGTACTCTAATACAATTGATGTCCTTTTTTTCCCCACAAATAGAGCTTTCTTTTGGTGGTGATTGATCACCTCTGTGGATTTTAGATTTTGCTCTATAAACAAAAAAAGAGCGACAAATGGCTCTTTAGCCATGTGATCGGCTGCGTCCAATCACAGCCGGTCACATGTAAATGAGAAAGTGACAATTACCGTCTCTCCTCGCCTCACACTGTCAGAGTGTGTGGTGATGAGAGCCGATCAGCGGCTCCTCCTCACAGGGGAGACTAGGACAGTTAATCAGGGCACTGATCATCAGTGCCCTGATTACAGAAACATGAAAAACAGTGCCAGTCAGTGTCCACCATTAGTGCCTACAGTGCCCACCATCAGTGCCCACAGTGCCCACAATCAGTGCCCATAGTGCTGCCAGCCAGTGCCCATCAGTGCCTGCACATCTGTGCTGCCCATCAGTGTCCATCAGTGCCGCCCGTCAGTGCCCATCAGTGCCACCCTTCAGTGCCTATCAGTGCCGCTTGTCAGTGCCCATCAGTGCTATCTATCAGTGTCCATCAGTGCCACCTCTCAGTGCTAATTAGTGCCACCTTTCAGTGCCCATCAGTGCCACCCTATCAGTGCTCATCAGTGCCCCCTATCAGTGCCCATCAGTGCGGCATATTGGTACCACCTCATCAGTGGCCATAAGTACCACCTCATCAGTGCCCATCAGTGCAGTTCCGTAGTTCCTGCATCTCCTGCACCATGCCCGCAGCCCCTGCATCTCCTGTACCATGTCCGCAGCCTCTGACATCTCCTGTACCATGTCCGCAGCCTCTGATATCTCCTGTACCATGTCCGCAGACCCTGCATCTCCTGTACCATGTCCGCAGCCTCTGACATCTCCTGTACCATGTCCACAGCCTCTGCATCTCCTGTACCATGTCCGCGGCCTCTGACATCTCCTGTACCATTCCCGCAGCCTGTGACATCTCCTGTACCATGTCCACAGCCTCTGACATCTCCTGTACCATTCCCGCAGCCTCTTACATCTCCATTACCATTCCCGCAGCCTCTGACATCTCCTCCTGTACCATGTCCGCAGCCTCTGACATCTCCTGTACCATGTCTGCACAGCCTCTGACATCTCCTGTACCATGCCCGCAGCCCCTGCATCTCCTGTATCATGTCCGCACTTTTACCACTTTTAACCGGAATTTGCTTTTATATATATATATATATATATATATATATATATGAAGCACTACATGCTTTCATATCTGTCTTATCTATATATAATACACTCTTCAAATGTGCTTTAAAATGCATGGTTTTCCCTTTTATGAACAAGAAAATAGTGGCGCTATGCTGTTGGATCGGTATGATAATGCTATGGGGCTGGTACGAAATTATTTCCAGGGCTGAATTTTATTCCCAGTCCGGCCCTGAGGGTTTATGGAGAAGAATAACTTTTGAAAGCTGGGTTGAATGAAAAGGATAGTTTCAGGTCAAGTAGAGCCACACTAAATGGTGTATTGCTTAAAATGGTTTAAAGACAGCTAATTAGGACATGCATTAATACTCATTAAGCTCTGCCAAAGGTTTTATGACCTAGCAATTTTACGACAGAGCTTTTATGTAAAGTCTTTGGTTTATTGTTATTTATGTCAGATGTTAGGGCTCTGAATTGTCAGAATAATAGTAATGGGTTAAATGGTACTGGTCCTGTTAAAGATGATATGACTGGAATGCTGCAAAGCGATTTATGATAGCCTGCTTCATATTTCCAGCTGATTGTAGGAAATATGAGGGAAATTTGAGATGTTTCACATACAAAATTCCAAATCTAATCACCTGTCACTGACTTGCGTATTTTGGAGAAAAGAGGGTACGCCATGTTCCTTACGACCCACATTTTCTTCACTTACTAGTTTGGAGTTTATCGGACCTCATTATTGTCACAACTCACAACAAGTAAAAACAATAATGATGATGTTTACTTAAAATTATGTTGGATTACATCAGAAAATTGGTTAGAGAAGTAGTATATCCGCATAACTCTTTTCCTAGGAACCCCGTGATCCCAGGCATGTCTAGGATCTTTGGATAAGTAATCAGGCTGCATCCTTCACAAAATCATCAACAGAGCCAATTAGGAAAGAGTAACAGGAAGAATAACAGCTTACCTTTATACTATTCAAACAAGGAGCCATGAATCTTCCAAAATTATGCTAATACATTTGCCTGCATTAATAATGATTCTCTATTTTCTATGGGCTAACACAGTTGATCTAACATGTAATGGTATTTGGAAAGTTTGTTTCATATATGCCGGAAGCTGAATATCACGTTTGCTGAATAAATATGTAGGCGTGACCACCTTAGTTGTCCTATTACTTCAATGCAGCTTGTGAATTTCTTTTAACTTAGCAATAAAGTATGCAAATTCATTCCTTCTGCTAACCCAACAGTAATGGCCATTTGGTGTTTTTACATGATAAAATAAAAATATGCGGTGTATTATAATAATGGCTGTATGGAAAGTAATGAAAAAGTTGGCAACATTTTTTTAATAACTTATATAATTCATTCAATTTTCACATGTTGGTATAGTAACTTCCTTTATATCTTCTTCTTTTTCATTGCAGGTAAATAATGGATTCCAAGCAAAAGCAACATGCCATTATTAGGTTCATGAAGGAGGGGTACAGGCTGTCCGACATCCAAAGGAGGTTACAGAATGGAGATGACACCATTGACAAGACATTGACCATGGACGAGGCGGAATCCCTATGGGTAGAACTTAAAAGGGAAGGCACTATAGGGAAGGTAATATTGGGCGTATGCTATAGGCCCCCCAACCAGAGGGAGGAGGGGGAGGCGGACCTCCTTTTACAGATAGGATTGGCAGCAAGGATGGGAAATGTCATTATAATGGGGGACTTTAATTATCCAAATATAGACTGGGCAGAAGGCTCGGCAGTTCCTAAATGTTTTGCAGGACAATTTCAGATGGTGAACGCACCGACAAGAAACAATGTAGTACTTGACCTACTGATTACCAACAATACAGACCTGCTCACGGATATAGAGATATGGGGCAACTTAGGAAACAGTGACCATAGGTCAATAAGTTTCAGTATTATTCATAGTAATAGGAAGCACAAGGGTAATATAAAGACACTGAATTTCAAAAGAGCCAATTTCCCAAAACTGCGCTCTCTGCCAGAAAATATAAAATGGGATAGAACCCTGGGAACAAAGAACACGGAGGAAAAATGGGAGTGCTTCAAGAGCATACTAAACAAAGGGATTGGCCAGTGCATTCAAAAGGGAAATACATTTAAAAGAGCAAAACTGAACCCTAGGTGGCTAAACTCCACCATAAAAATGCATATTAAAGACTGAGTGGTCATTGGCAGCATTCAAGCAATACAAAGAGTGTAATAAGAAATGTAAAGACGAACTCAAGGCGGCTAAAATAAAACATGAGAGACTTATAGCGGAAGAGAGTAAAAAGAACCCCAAGAAATTCTTTAAGTATATAAACAGTAAGAAAGTGAGGCCAGAACACATTGGCCCTATAAAAGACGACAAAGGAAATATGGCCATAGAGGACAGAAAAAAGGCGGAAGTGTTAAATAATTTCTTCTCTTCAGTCTTCACAAAAGAATCGGGGGGCTACACTAACTAAGCTTGTAATGCTAAACTAAATAACAAACCTCAGGAAGTACCCCCATGGCTAACAGAAGATAGACTTAGAACTAAACTAAAGAAACTTAGCATAAATAAATCACCGGGACCGAATGGCTTGCACCCGAGGGTTCTTAAAGAGCTCAGCCAGGTGATTGCCAGACCATTTTTCTTGATCTTAAAGGATAGTCTACAGACGGGTATGGTATTGGCTGATTGCAAAAAAGCCAACATGGTACCAATATTTAAAAAGGGGCCGAGATATATCCTGGGTAACTATAGACCAGTTAGCCTAACATCAGTAGTCTGCAAGATTTTGGAGGGGATGTTAAGGGACCACATACAAGACTTTAGTAATGAAAACGGTATTATTAGTAGTAATCAGCCTAGATTCATGAAAAATTGTTCTTGCCAAACCAATCTATTAACCTTCTACGATGAAGTGAGCTGCCACCTAGATAAAGGTAAGCCTGTGGATGTGGTGTATCTGACTTTGCATAATTGGTGCAGCGCAGATCCTCTAACTAATCATAATAATGATGATGAAAAGAACTAAAAGTCCCAAAGAATGGAGAAATCAGTCCTTAAGTTCAATCTGTGTTGAAAGAAGATGTATAAAATGACGGCTCCACACAGTGAACTCCCTCCACCAGATAGCACACATATGCCCTCACCTTATATTTTGACCACTGTTTCACCAGAGGTCAAAAATCGCAATGAATATCACATCAGACCATCATAGTGTAGGGTTAACTGACTCTGACTGCTATGGCAGGGTGACAAAACCCTTCCATGTCAGAGTGACCGCTATAGAGAAAAGATCGTTTCTCTTAGAACACTTATAGAACCGGATAGTGGCTTCGCCCCTGTCACCCTGCTTTTTGCTGCAGGCGTTTATAGGGCTTTTTTGAGGACATGTTTGGAGACAGGCATGACATCTGAACTTCTGTGTAGGGGTATATATACACACACACATGTATGTATATATACACATACACATATATAGGTGTGAAAGTAGCAGAAACCTATGCTTGTGCTAATGAAATAATTAACACCCATATGGCTTCTCTGCTGTCACACCTATATATGTGTATAAATACATATAAGTGTGTGTGTGTGTATATATACCCATATACAGAAGTTCAGATGTTATGCCTGCCTCCAAAGACCCCCAAAAAATGCCCAAAAAAAACGCCTGCAACAACACACCTGGGCGTTTTTTTTTTGGCGCAGGCGTTTTTTTGGGCATTTTTTGGGGGTCTTTGGAGGCAGGCAAAACATCAGAAATTCTGTATAGGGGTATATATACACACAGGTATATATACACACACACTTATATGTATTTATACACATACACACATGTAGGTGTTATAGCAGAGAAGCCATATGGGTGTTAATTATTTCATTAGCGAAAGCATTGGTTTCTGCTACTTTCACACCTATATATGTGTATGTGTATATATACATACATGTGTGTGTGTATATATACCCCTACACAGAAGTACAGATGTTATGCCTGCCTCCAAAGATGCCCAAAAAATGCCCAAAAAAACGCCAGCCACAAAAACGCCCAGGTGTGTTTTTGCAGCAGGCATTTTTTTGGGGCATTTTTTGGGGGTCTTTGGAGGCAGGCAAAACATCAGAAATTCTGTATAGGGGTATATATACACACACACTTATATGTATTTATACACATACACACATATAGGTGTTATAGCAGAGAAGCCATATGGGTGTTAATTATTTCATTAGCGCAAGCATAGGTTTCTGCTACTTTCACACCTATATATGTGTATGTGTATATATACATACATGTGTGTGTATATATACCCCTACACAGAAGTTCTGATGTTATGCCTGCCTCCAAAGACCCCCAAAAAATGCCCAAAAAAACCCCAGCTACAAAACCGGCAAGGTGTGAAAATAGCGGAGCAATTCTAATACAATCAAACTTTTTTTTCTGGTTCTGGACATGCTACAGAGCTGAAACTTCACAGGTACACTTTTTAGACCCCCCCCCCCCCCCCCCAGACACTAAATCCAAAGAAATCTCTTTTTTTTTTTTTTTTTCAATAATTTTTTCAATAATTGGCTCTCTATCAAAAATGACAATTTTTAAGAACTTTTTTTTGTGTGATTAATAGTCCCTGGGGCATGACCCAGAACCCTAGGCACTTTTTAGGGGCATTTATTTGGGTTTTAGGGCTTCAAAATGGTGTTTTTTGATTACCGAAGTTTGGGTCCCATTGATTTCAATGGGGTTCTGAAATCCGGGCCGAACTTTCGGGAAGTTCGGGTGTTCTGGTCGAACCGAGCTTTTGAAAAGTTCGATCATCCCTAGTGGAAACCTTACAAGCGGATCTGAACATAATAATGGGGTGGGCAACTACATGGCAGATGAGGTTTAATGTTGAAAAATATAAAGTAATGCACTTTGGCGTCAGAAACATGAAAGCAAGCTACTCACTGGGAGAGGGGGGGGAACCTCTGGGTGAGTCTAGGATGGAAAAGGACCTGGGGGTACTGGTAGACAACAGGCTTGGCAGTGGCATGCAATGCCAAGCCGCTGCAAGCAAGACCAACAGAATACTAGCATGTATAAATAAGGGGATTCACTCCAGAAATAAAGAGATTATTCTCCCACTCTACAAGAATCTGGTCCGGCCACATCTGGAGTATGCTGTACAGTCCTGGGCACCGGTCCTCAGGAAGGATGTGCTGGAACTCGAGAGAGCCCAGAGAAGGGCAACAAAAATAATTAGGGGAATGGAGAACATCGGCTATGAGGAAAGACTACAAGCACTGAACTTATTCTCTCTGGAGAAGAGACGATTGAGGGGGATATGATATCAATGTACAAATACTGTACTGGTGACCCTAGCATAAGGAACAAACTTTTCAGAGAAAGGGAATACAATAAGACACGTGGCCACTCACTAAAACTAGAGGAAAAATGGTTTAACCTTAAGGTACGTAGGGGGTTCTTCACTGTCAGAGCAGTAAGGATGTGGAATTCTCTTCCACAAGCAGTCGTATCAGCAGGGAGCATCGATAGTTTCAAAAAACTATTTGATTGGCACCTTAAAGACCAGAACATACAGGGGTATACAATGTACGGTTAACAGCAAACACAAGCACATCATAGGTTGAACAGGATGGACTGATGTCTTTTTTCAACCTCACAAACTATGTAACGGGTAACAAGAGCCATCAAAAACAAGACATTGCTCTTGTCCATAGTGACACATCTCTGTAAAAAAATCACCTTTATGAGGGTATGCTGCTTCTGCTTGGAATTCATTGTTTACTTGCAATGAAAATAAGGAAGAGGTACTATAGAGGAAGAATAACCAACATGTGAAATTTGAACGACCTAAGAAAGTTAATAAAAAGTTAAGCCAAATTATGCAATACTTTCGGAACAGCCCTCGTATATAGTATAAATATTTATGCCTTGCTTCTCCCTCCTTGTACGTGGCATTTTTTTTAACTAGCAAAACTAGTTCCTGTGATCATTGTGCAAGAACAGAACTCTTGATCAGATGTTCTTGGTGAGCTCACGGTTTATATAATTCCTAGTGTGTAAGTTACAGGAAGCAAGATCAATTTACAGTGTGAAATAATTAGGTGTCCTTTCTCCTATCTCTTATTGTGCAGGTTGAGGTGAACATGGCTTTCTGCCGTCTGATCTGCATCTTTATTCTTCCTGCGTGTTTTTCAGCAGCTCCGTCTCATAGTAAGTGACACACCAGGCAATGTGGGGATACAGTACTAAAAGTAATGAGGTTGGGTGGGCGTGGCCGCATAATCCACATAATATCCTTCTCCAGGAAACCCATCTCCAGGGGTCCTGAGTTATGGCTCTTAAACAGGCCAACATTGTGCTTCATTCTACCTATTCCTCTTATGTGAGAGGCACATCCAGTTTGACCACTAAATCAGCTCCTATCTCTATTAAGCATATTAAGACAGACCCTTCTGGTTGTTTTATCATCCTTATTTTTGAATTCCTGGGGAAGCCGTACACTTTGGTAAATTTGTACATCCCCCCCCCCTTTTACTAAATCCTTTTCTGACCGAATCCTGGGCTTGATTTTGGAAATGGCAGAAGGGCCTCTTATTATGGCAGGCGATTTTAACACAGCACAGTCCTTGACAATTCCTTAGACAGATCCGGGAGTGTGTCTAACCCACTTACCCCTGTGTTCCTATTTGAATAAATTAGACCTGCTGGACGCCTGGAGATGGAAGCATGGTGGGATTTGAGAATATTCTTGTTACTCTGGCACCCATGGCACCCTGTCCTGCATTGATCTCTGTCTGCTCCCTCAGGAACTGTTAAGTCTACTCTCAGAAGTTAAATTTCTCCCTAGAGCAGTTTCCGTCCATTCGCCTTTGCTGGTGGACCTTGCCCTAGGGACTCCTCCTAATAACAGACTTTGGAGGTTGAGCCCGTTGTGGCTTGCTGACTCGGCGGTCACTGACCAGGGGTTGGCTGAGATGAATGCATATTGGCATAGGTGTGCGCAGTTTATTACATTAGGGTGTGCACCCCAAAGCGCAAACACACATGCCTTTCTCTGCAGCCTAAGCTGCACTGGACAGTGAATGAATGGGGAGTTCTGTGCTGAACAGCTTCCTGTTCATTCACAAACTGAAGCATAGTAAACACAGTGGAGATAAAAACAGCCGTCTGTTGGCATATCTTGCGAAACCAGAGTACCAGCCTAGTACTATTCCCTGTATCACTAACTTGGCTGGTGTTGTGGTTGAGCAGACCCCTGAGGTGGTTGAGAGTTTTGTCTTGTTTTATAAGACCATATATAGCACCAGTGCCCACTATACTATAGTGGAACTGGATGATTTCCTTTATGACATTACCCTCCCTAAGTTATCTGCTAGTCAGCTTACTTTTTTGGACTCCTTATTGACTTCTGAGGAGATAGCTGGAGATCTTGCCACATTTGCACGTAACAAGACATCAGGATTGCATGGTTTTCTGATCAAATGATACTTGCATTACCGTGATTTACTAATACCTCACTTGCTCCGGGTGTTCACACTTGCTTTTATGGAAGGATTCTTGATGCCCTCAATGACAGAGGCTTTGATTGTACTCATTCCGAAGCCACACAAAGATCCCCTCCTTTGCGAGTCGTATCACCCTATTTCATTGATAAATACTGATGTGAAAATTTTGGCCAACGTCCTTGCTAGGCCACTGACTTGGTGGGGGCAGATCAGACTGGGTTAATCCTGGGGAGGTCCACCTCTATCAACCTACGCAGACTGTTCACAAACCTCCAGACCGTACATGAAACTGTGGGTTCCAGGGTTGTTGTGGCCCTGGATACCCACAAAGCGTTTGATTCGGTTGAATAGCCTTACTTACTGGAGGTGTTGGCTAAATTTGGCTTCGGGGATACTTTCTGGCTGGGTGAAACTGCTTTTCTATAAACCACGGGCCTTTAATACAGGTAAATAATTATGTGTCTGATATATTTCCTATAACACGGGGCACCAGGCAGGGTTGACCCCTGTTATTTGCCCTTGCTATTGAGCCCCTGGCCGCGCTGATCCGCTCTCATTCTGCAATCGTCGGCTTTGTGATCAATGGCCTGGAGGAGAAGGTCTCTCTATACGCCGACGATATGTTCTCTCCCCATATTACTTGCTGTTATACAACAATTTGGACATTTTTTGGGTTTCCCGGTGAACTGGAACAAGTCCACCCTGTTCCCCATTGATCAACAGGCTGTACACCCCCCCCCCCTCGCCTCATGTCCCCTGAAGTTAGTGGACAAGTTTTGGTATTTGGGGATTGAAATACAACTCCCCCTATCCCGATTCTTTGCAAATAACCTGGATCCATTCGTTGCCTGACTTAGGGCCACACTGAAGCTCTGGGCTACCTTACGGTTTTGGGTAAAATTTATATTTTCAAAATTATTTTCCTACCACGCTTCCTTTATCTATTAGGTAATTCCCCGGTGTATGTCCCTAAGCATTGTTTTCAAGAGATAGATTCCCTCTTAACTTCCTTTATTTGGGGGGAACGGGCTGCTAGGATTGCTAGGGATGCTCTACAGTTGCCTGTTCTTGAAGGGGGTTTTGCGGCGCCTAATCTCCTGCTCTACTATATAGCCTCCCAATTGGCTCAAGCCCATTGGTGGTATTATCCTGAGACTAATAATGCTGCGTCGGCCCTTGAGGCAGCCCTTCTCACTTCCTTCAAATCGTTACAAATTCTACTCCATCGTCGCTCTACTATGGGTAGGCTGAATACCGCTATTTTGTCTATGACCCTGAGGGTCTTTGCAGCCTACAACCTAGACCTGTCTCAGCCCTCTATGGTTCACTCCCCTAATGCTCCCTTGTGGCATTATCTGAGGTTTAAGGAATTCTTTCGTCGGGACGGCGGTGTATACTGGGCTAAACATGGTTTAAAATTGGTCTCCCACTTATATTTTCATTCCTTTGCTGATTTACAAACCTCCTTCGCTCTGCCCTCCACTGCTCATTTTAGTTACCTCCAGCTGCGACACACTGCAACTGCTTAGTTCGGCTTATGCAATGTCCTGTTCCAACCCTCTGCTTTGGAGAAGCTCATTTCTGCTTCTTCCCATGATAAACTGGTTTCCACATATTACTCTGCCTTATTACACTCTAAAACGAAAAGGCTGGTGGCGGTGGAATCTCTCTGGAGAGAAAATATGCTGAATCTGTCGGAAGAGGTGTGACAAGATATCCTTCCTTTGCAAATTCCAGTAGTTATCTCTTCTAGGGACAAAGTCATTAATTTGAAGTTTCTGTATAGGGCTTATTTTACCCCCGCATTCCTACATCACATTGGTAAGCTGCTGTCCCCTGTGTTCGAAGTGCTCTGCTACTGCGGGGACCTTCTTTCATATTGTTTGGGACTGTCCATTGTTACAGTCCTTCTGGTCTGCTGTGACAGAATTCATTGCTACTCTCACACAACTGCCCAATATTTGTAACCCTCTTCGCTGCTTCCTGGGCTACGTGGATGATGAGGATGTCCCTGGTCGTACTAAACTGTTTTTACGTTTGGCTTTCTTTTATGCTAGAAAATCGATAACTTTACGCTGGAAATCTGCTACTCCCCCTGACATACCATTCTGGATCTCCCTTATTAATCTGGTTCTTCCCTTCTATAAAATGACGTATGAGGCTGGGGGCTGCCCCAAAAAATTTCAAAAAATCTGGTCCCTCTGGGCTGACTCCGATACTACGGCCTCCTCCCCTGTAACTGACTCTACAAATGCATATCCTGGTCCTGCTTTTATTGCTTGTGTGACCTTTCCCTCTCCCTTCCCTCTCCCCTACTTGGATATCTTCTGTTCATGCTCCTGCTATGATCATTTTTTATTATGATAACTATGTATGAGATATGTCCTATACGGGCAACTGAAACTATGGCACTGCTTTTCTTTGTTTCCTTTTTTGCTCCTGCTCTTGGTTTAAAAGTACTGGATTCTGTATTTTCTCTCAATGTTGGTTGTATGTATTGTTTAAATTGCATAATAAAAGTTTGCCTTTAAAAAAAAAAAAAAGTAATGAAGATACGTAAGTGCATGATATGTGCAGTAACCTATAGCTAACAGTTAGATTCTGTTTTCCGGTAGTCATGCCAGTTATTGGCTTGGCTTCAAGCCTAACTCCAATGCCATGTTTCTTAGTTTTGGAATGATTGTGGAAGATTTACTATTTCATTTCTTTTCATGCCAAGATTTTCCCTCACTTACTGTTCCTATATAAGAAATGGGGATATTGTCATCCCTGGAACCGGAAGGCACAGACAGCAGTAAATGTCAGAATTCTAAACATTCTGTATGACCCTTAAATGTTATTTTTTTTGTCACTTTGGCCATTACTTCTCTCCAATAGGGATGGAAAATAAAACTGATAGAGGCTCAAACCCTTCCCTACTCTTTAAGAAAAAACAAAAATAAAAACGAAGAATCTAAAGTTTTGGCGGAAATACTGGTTGTTGTTGCACTTCATATTTCATCAGTGTAGCCACATGGTTTTATATGTGAAGTTCACTTAAGGGATTGGGTTTTTAACCAGTTTTGGATACTGGGCCTGCTGCCAAAAGAATTTATATATGAAGTATGTCTTGTGTTTTTGCCCAGCTGCCACTTCCCTCCCTGCATTTGCCAACAATTTCCAGCTGTCAAAATGTCATCCAGGATTTGGTTAAATGTAGCAGCTTTAGAAGTTGCTGTTGTCACAAAACAAACCACTGTTCAGACAGGAGATAGAGAGAAACAAAGTTACATTGTTACTTTTGTATCTGCTCTGTTTCATTCATCTGAAGATCAAAGGTACAGATTTTAATGTGCATATGATATAGGCCTGAGAATATAAAAAAGTTATTTTTTACATAAAAAGGGGTCTTCTTTTTAACCCCTTAATAACCATTTCCCCTATAATTATTTGAGCGATCCCTTGACAAAGTCGTGATGATGGAACCTGTTTAGGAGGAGTGACCAAGGTGTACACTGAATGTTTATCAGAAAGGTGAAGGAGACAAGGACACAGAAATCTATTGGTGCCACATTACCTAATGCAAGGTTTCTCAACCAGGGTTCTATGGAACCCGAGGGTTCATTCAGAGGTTGTTAGTGGTTCCTTTGAAAAATGAGCAAGTTCTGCCTCTAAAATGGGCTACCACTGATTACATTAATCTTTTTAGCTATCTTTAAGGGGAAAATTCTTCCCACTAACCATCACACTAATGTATCATAAGTTGTAGATATGTTAATTAATATTATCAGGAGTTCCTTGCGACCAGAGCATTTTTTCAAGGATTCCTGTGTTGAAAAGATTGAGAAAGGTTGGCCCAATGCATGAAAGAATTACAAAAAAGCATATAAACAAATCCTCTATTGTTCCTAAAAAGTGCGTGTGAGTGCACATATATATATATATATATATATATATATATATATATATATATATATATATATATATATTGTACAGGATACTGGGAATGTGTCCTGGATGGCAGGTGCATTTCCCCAATATTTGAGTTGTGGTTCCGTTAAGGGGGGCAGTGGTAGAGACATTGCAATACTTAGGGGTACTCACTCATGCAGTGTGAGGTGGCCTGGGTTAAAGGAGTTGTAAAGTCAGAAGGTTTATTATTTTAATGCATTACATGCATTAAGATAAAAAGCCTTCTGTGTGTAGTAGCCTCCCCAGCATCCCCTATCACTTACCTGAGCCCATCTCTATCCAGTGATGTCCACAAGTCCCTTGGCCATCCAGGACTCTCCCTCCTGATTGGCTGAGACACAGCCACGGCGCCATTGTGGTTGTCATTCAAAGTCAGTTAGTCAATCAGGAGAGAGAGGGGGAGGGGCCGAGGTGCAGCTCCGTGTCTGAATGGACACAGGGAGCTGCTGCTCAGCTCGGGAGCCCCCATAGCAAGCTGCTTGCTGTGGGGGCACTCAACAGGAGGGAGGGGCTAGGAACAGCAATGAGAGACCTGAAAAGAGGAGGATACAGGCTGCCCTATACAAAACCAACTGCACAGAGTAGGTAAGTATAACATGTTTATTATTTTAAAAAACAAGACTTTACAATCACTTTAAGTTTGGCTGCAGAGACTGATTTACAGTACTGTCTGAACTGCTGAATTTATATTAGGGACCCAGAATTTCGGAGGTCCAAAGAGACTTGGGTGGGAAGAGCATCCAAACTCTGACTACCAGGACTTTGGTCCTGAATGGGGTTAAGTCCTAGGTGAGGGAGGCTTGAAAGGCAGCAGAGGGAAATCAGCACCTGTGTCAGGGAAGTGAGTGGAAGAGAGACTCACAAGCTGTGTGGCAAGTGTGAGCTCTCAAACAACCTGAGACCCGGGCTGCTAACCCCCATGTGGCCTGCCTGGCACCTTTACTATGGCTATAGATATAGATATTATATTTTATATATATATATATAAATATACATATACAACACTACTCCCTTGGGAGCTGCTGAATACGGGTTCCCCTGGGTTACCATTAGCAAGGACATTACAGTTTAAGATTTTCCCAAGTGTTTTAGCTCATTCAGGAAACAGTCCAGTAGCTTTGGTTTTTATGTTTTATTTAGAACTTGGATGGGAGAAGGGAATGCGTGGGATACTCCGACTTTATAAAGCTATGCACAATTAGCTGGGCGACTTGAAAATACTGAGTAACGCTGTGTACCGCTAGTCACGTCTAGGCCGTTGCTTCACTTTGCCCTTGGCTGTGAAGTAGAATTAAGTGAACTTCCTGAGGTAAACTGTATCCTGAGGTAAACTGTACTGTACTGCAGAACAATCTTGAGGGTCCTTCCTGGCACCCTCTTTGTTCCTATACTTCAGGGTCAACTATACGGCACCCCCTTTACTGATACACTTCCTGTGTGAGCTAGCTCCTTGATCCCCTGACTTCTATGGAGTGGTCCCCTCTCCTAGGCAGGCCCTTAGGCAGAACTCCTGGTACTCACAATACTGTTTTTCCCAAAAGTCATCGCCAGCAGCTCCACTTGCCAGCACTCTGAATCCTCTGCAGCTCAGCTGCACACACACCCGGTTCACTTGGCCGACTGCCTGAACCACCTTCCTCACACCTGCAGGAGGAGAGACAGCAGTCCACCTCCTCCTGGGACTTTGCTCCCACCAAAAGACACCCTGCTTCATGCGCTCCCCGCTTTTATCAGCAATCCCATGATGCACCTCTCCAGGTGCCAACCCACTGGGACAGTACATCATTGGCCAGGTTTCCTCCACTGTCCAACAGGCCTCCCCATTGGACACAGTGGGGACACTCCCTCAGACCAGATGAATACACACTGAGCACAGAGAGCAGAACTGACTAAAGATAAGCAGCAGGAGTGTTAGATGCCTTTACCTAGCACATGTCTAAGAGGATGCTACATATATATATATATATATATATATATATATATATATATATATATATATATATATATATATATATATATATATATATATATATATATATATATATATATATATATGTATATATATATATATATATATATATATATATATATATATGTATAATACACACACACACTGCTCAAAAAATGTAAAGGAACACTTTAAAAGCACATCAGTGTATTCTTCCCCATTGAGATCTGATGTGTTTTTAAAGATCTCAATGGGGAGAATGTTAGGAATGAGAGGATGCCACATTGTTTGATAGGAATGAAAATGATCACCCTTCAGAGGGCTAAATTCAAAGAAGCCCTGAAAATCAAAGTGAAAAAATTATGCAGCAGGCTAGTCCATGTTGCTGAAATTTCATTGCAGCTACTCAAAATGGTAGTCAGTAGTTTGTATGGCTCCCACGTGCTTGTATGCATGCCTAACAACGTCGGTGCAGGCTCCTAATGAGACGACAGATGGTGTCCTGGGGTATTTCCTCCCAGATCTGGACCAGGGCATACTGAGCTCCTGAACAGACCGAAGTGCAACCTGGTGGCGTTGGATGGACTGAAACATAATGTCCCAGAAGTGTTCTATTGGATTTAGGTCAGGCGAGCGTGAGGGCCATTCAATGGTATCAATTCCTTCATCCTCCAGGAACTGGCTGCATACTCTCCCCACATGAGGCCGGGATTGTATCCCAATACCCAATGGCAGTCAGTGTGTCTAGCCTGTAGACATCTGTGCGTCTCTCCATGGATATGCATCCCCAGACCATCCATGACCAAACCGGTCATGCTGAATGATGTTACAGGCAGTGTAACGTTCTCCACACCTTTTCCAGACCCTTTCACATCTGTCACATGTGCTCAGGATGAACCTGCTCTCATCTGTGAAAAGCACAGGGCTCCAGTGGCGGACCTGCCAATTCTGGTGTTTAATGGCAAATGACAATCGATTTCCACGGTGCCGGGGAGTGAGCACAGGGCCCACTAGAGGATGTTGGGCAATCAGGCCACCCTCATGAAGTCTGTTTCTGATTGTTTGGTCAGAGATATTCATACCAGTGGCCTGCTGGAGGTCATTTTGTAGGGCTCCGGCAGTACTCATCCTGTTCCTCCTTGCACAAAGGAGCTGATACCGGTCCTGCTAATGGGTTAAGGACCTTCTACAGCCCTGTCCAGCTCTCCTAGAGTAACTGCATGTCTCCTGAAGCCTCCTCTGTGCTCTTGTGACTGTGCTGGAAGACACAGCAAACCTTCTGGCAATGGCACGTATTGATGTGCCATCCTGGAGGAGTTGGTCTGCCTGTTCAATCACCATAGGGTCCAGGTATCGCCTGATACTACCAGTAGTGACACTGACCCTAGCCAAATGTAAAACTAGTGAAAAAACAGTCAGAAAATATGAGTAGGGAAAAAAAAGTCAGTGGACTCCACCTGTAAAACCATTCCTGTTTTGGAGGTCATCTCATTGTTGCCCATCTAGTGCACCTGTTGTTGATTTCATTAATACCACGGCAGCTGAAACTGAATAAACCCCCCCCTGCTACTTAACATACCAGATCAATATTCCAGGAGTTTAATTGACTTGATGCTATACTCTGATTAAAAAGTGTTCCTTTTATTTTTTTGAGCAGTGTATAAATAAATAGATACATACAATCACACACACAATTCACAAATCTGCATAGATAATTGAGTGCCAACATATTCTATATACACAGGTGTGCACAGCCTTTTGCATTAGGGTGTGAACCCCAAATGTATTAAAACATGGACAGTGTTAGTTGGGCAATGAATGGTGTCAGTAGGGCAGTGGACTTTTCAGTAGAGCAGTGGAATTGTCAGTAGGGCAGTGTCCTTAGTTTTTTATTTTTATTATGTCCCCTGTTGGGGGGGGGGCTTTGGTGAAATAGCAGGGGGAATCTGCGTTGCACGAGGTGATTAGGGTGTGCCCAGGCACAGCTTCTGCACATGCCTATATCTATAGGGCAGGATGTAAGTGAGGAATTTCCCAGCAAATGCTAAAGAACCCCAATTGGCTCTAAATGGTCACATTCAATGTAGTGCAGTAGCTATCAGTCTATTCGAAAGGATAAAACAGCCAATCTTTGGCTTTTTACAAGTGAATGGTGTAGGGGTGGGGCAAGTAGAATTGAAACCCATTATACATATGAAGGGTTATATTATCTGTACAATTTTTTTAATTACATACTGTATATTATTAGGTCTGCTTCAAGCATGCAAGATTAAACAGTTCAGCTCCCATAGCTATATACCCCATATAGGTCAGATCAATTTTTACATTTCTGGTGAAGCCATGGAGCACGTTATGCTGCCTGAAAAATTGTTCACCATGACCAGTTTAGTGGTGGGTCAGTGATGATCTGGGCAGTCATATTCATGGAGGGACGCACAGACTTCTACAGACTTCTACAGGCTAGACAATGGCACCCTGACTGCCATTAGGTATAGGGAGGAAATCTTGGACCCATTGTCAGACTCTACGCTTGTGTAGTGGGTCCTGGGTTCCTCCTGGTGCATGACAATGCCCAGCCTCATGCTGGAAGAGTATGCAGCCAGTTCCTGGAGAATGAAGAAATTGATACCATTGAATGGCCCCCATGCTTGCCTGACCTAAATTCAATAGAACACCTCTGGGATATTATGTTTCGGGCCATCTGACACTGCCGGGTTACACCTCAGGAGCTCAGTAATGCTTAGTGATGGCTCTCATTAGGAGCAAGGCCCAATGTTTTCAGGCAAGCATACAAGCACGTGGGGTCCATACAAATTACTGAGTACCATTTTGATTTGCTGCTATAACATTTCAGCAAAATGGACTAGCCTGCTGCATAATTTTTTCACTTTGTTTTTCAGGGTGTCTGAATTTAGCCCTGATCATTTTCATTTCCATCAAATGAAGTGGCATCCTTTTGTTCCTATTTTTCCCCATTGAGATCTGATGTATTTTCAAAGTGTTCCTTTAATTTTTATGAGCAGTGTATGTATATATATATATATATATATATATATATTGTGAGGGATTAGCTCGGTGGCGGGTGTGGATGACCCCTTGGGGGGGGGGGGGTTAGTTACACAGGGAGATAGTCGAGAAGTGGTTGCAAACAACAGTTTGGTTTATTCATGCAATTTTCTTCACCAGACTGCAAGCGTCAAAAACATCCAAAATAAAATAAATCACAAAATAAATCCTTGCCACTGTGGGCGGCTACCTTCTCACACACAGGAACCTATCTAAGGAAGTCTGTCCCCAACCTACTGTTGGGCCGACTTGGCTGATCATACAGCAGACTCTCAATAGTCCATGTTTTATCTCTTCACACAACAAATGTCCATTGAACATATCCCTTTTCTCTTCACATTGAACGTGTCCTTTTTCTCTTCACATTGAACATGTCCCTTTTCTCTTCACATTGAACATGTCCCTTTTCTCTTCACATAGCACATGTTCATTGGACTTTCCTTTCACATAGAAAACATCCATTGGTTTTTCTCTTCACACTCTTCACATAGAAATAGTTCATCTTCTCACCTTGAGAAGTCTTCACACTTTTTACCCTCCTCAGCGCACATCGCTTCAGGAGGTCTTCACACTTTTTACCCTCCTCAGCGCACATCGCTCCTGGAGGTCTTCCCCATGCTCACACAGCTTCAGGGGGCATTCATCTGACTGTAATCCTCTCCCCAGCTCACACAGCGTCAGGAGGCAGCAATCCTTAGACTTCCTCTGGACAAATTATAGAGGCCTTAATTTCCTCATTCTGAACAGCTGAAGTCTGTTCAACGTCCTTAGACAGTTCTGGCTACCTTTGCAGCCGACACCCTATAGTAATTGGTGAATTTTCTAAACCAGGTGGAAATGTATCTCCTGTCTGTGACTACATCCACAGATTTACCTGACTTCCTGTCACAATATATATTTAATAGGAACAACAGACGCCTTTTTTTGCAGCTTTCTTTTTCAATTTCAATGCATTTATTATTTTTGGTATAAGCTTTTGGTACAGATCAAACAGTCAGTGTTGTTCAATCACCTAATTTGCTAAGGTTACCATGATACAGTATCTCATAATAATGAAAATACATGTAGCGCTACCCCCGTAGGAGCCGCTGGTGAATAAGGAACCCCCCACCCTGCACAGCCAGGCACACCGAATTTCCACAGCACACTACAGTCAGGAAAAAGTCCATCAACTTTGTTTGTTTTGTTTATTAGGGATATTCAACGTTGAATGGGGATAGGGGTATTATGGGATGCCCACTTTAATTTTCAGCAAAAGAACTCTTCAAGGACACAACTATATACAACCCATATATATATACTCCTCTTCTGCCTCCGCCACATCACTTGCTTGCAGAACACTTAGGCTCAGCTGGAAACTGTTTGGGGGATCTGACAAGGCATTCAGCCAGATCCAGTGAAGCCCTTTACATGCAAGGACTGCGGGCACCTTTGGTGTGTAGAAAAGTCCCAGTGTCTAGCTGCCTTTCTGTGGCTAGTAATCCCAGCACCACCGCTTCAGGATCCTGGATCATTCACCGTGACCCAGATTCAAAGCTCACAGGCTTGGCTGCCTGCCAAGCCTAACAATCTAACTACACTACAAAAAACCTATTTACACTACCACACTAAGCTAGAGGGTGCTACATACATTTTTGCAGTGGCTGACAACCAGTTTCTCAAAGAACATATGGGAAATTGCTGTGTAGTGTACTTGTTGTGAATCGAAATCCTCATGTGCCCCATCCGTATTCAGTTCCTTGTCTATCAGATACTATACATCTGTAACACTTTTAGTTATGCCCTGTATTTGTTTTGTACATATGTGGTCAGTATGGTGTGATGTGTGGGTGATAAGTCTTTTTAACTTGCTAGTATGCTTATTTTTAACTGCCATGTTTCCTTTGTTCTAGCTATTATGAAGATGGAAACCTTCACTAATCTCATACAGGAGCTGGAGTCCAGTTTGCCAGAATGGCCTGCTAAGGATGTTACTGAGCTGCTGCTCTCTATTATTACTAAGCCATTCCAGTCCCATCAACATTTGACTGATAGACAAGCTGCTCTTGCCCGCGTTTTTCTGTCGCAGAAGGTGATACGTTTAGAGGACCTGCATTGGCAGGAACAAGGAGTTGTTTTGGCTCCTGATGGTAGCACTGTGGCTTTAAGGTCTCTTGTTGACACAGTGGTCTGTGGTTGGAAAGCTAACTGTGATGTAAAAAAATTTAAAGTTGACAAAAGGAATGTGGAACCCAGCAGGGATACAGGACCAAGCCAAGAGCCACACAGCCAAACACAACATACTTGTCGTATTTCACTGCCAAGTATGCTAGGATTACATTTTGCCAGTTTAAAAGTTCCTTTGCAGGTGCCAATATATGCTCCTGATGGATGCTGGGATTCTACTACTGATCCAAAAACCTTCCAGCTACATGGAGCCCCTTCTATAACTGATCTGACACTCGCCAACATCAATGGTGTATTGGATGGTGGCCTACTGAGGGAAATGATGATCATAAATGAGACCCAGAAGATGAGTGATCTACTTCAGTCTTACTATGGGGGAATTCCAGCAAGAAGCCCATACAGGAGGCAGAATTTCCAGGCTCTGCTGGAGAAAGGGGAATTAGGAGATGAGATAGGAAAAGCAATTGCTTGTTACAGGAAACAATATCCAGATTCTGACCTTCCTAATATGACAGATGAAGAGCTGAAAGAAACCACAGCTGCAGCAGCAAAGCAGTTTGAGCAGCAATATTTGGGTATAATATTACAACTATTACTCTCCATTCACACTAATACGACTTGTCAGGCGACTTGTCAGCCTGACATGTCGCGGTCCGTTGTGTGGTACAGGAACCGTTCTAATAGGAGCGACACAAGTCGCTCCAACTTAGAAAAAGGTTCCTGTACTACTTCGGGGCGACCTGGAGCGACTTGCATAGACATTCATTCTGTGAAGTCCGTGCAAGTCGCCCCGAAGTCGCGCTGCACGTGACTTCACAGGTCGCCCCCGAAGTCGTGCCGCTTCAGTGTGAATGCGGTCTTATGTGGATTTATATTTTTACATGTTTATAAAGATCTAGAAAGTCCCAAACACAAAAGAATTGTTTAACCACTCCAGTCCCAGAGCCATATCTTTTTTTATTTTTTGCACACAATATAAAATGCACATTTTAGGCCTGAAGAATAGGTAAAACCCTGATACAGTATATATATTCTGAAAGCAGAAACCCTAGACAATAAAATGGTGGTAGTTGCAATTTTTTCATGTCACGTTTCATTGACGCAACTGTTTATCAGCCAGTTTTTTGGATAAACAAATACAATCAAGTTCACTTTAGTGCATATAGATGCAATATATTACCCAATTGTTTGAAAAAAAGAAAAAATACACAACATGAGGTTGTGCCAAGTAAATAGATACCCAGCATGTAAAGCCTTAACATTACGTGCGCCAGTAAAACAGTATCCAAAATAGTCAATAGGCAAAGCTTTAAAAGCCTCTACAGGACATCAGGTTTGAGTTAACCATAAACAAAGGCTAGAATTATTGCTTACTTACTATTGATTACAGCATGCATGGATTTATATACAACATGTAGGGCATTCATCATTTTTACACATGGGCATCCCAACACATGCATTTTTGTATATAATAGGGAATGATGCTTTTTTTTATTAATTACTTTAAATGTTTAAAATGTTTTTTTACATAACGAGCCCCCTATGTGATAGAATATAGATTGTGGCTGGTTCTCTTTACGGAGACCCCTCCAGACCTCATAAATCCCCTGCACTCCCCTGCAGCTAATGGTTAGGCTTCATGCACATGCTGGATTGGATGTATTTACAGCTGCTGTTTTTGGCTTCAGACGTTTTTTTCTGCAGTCAATAAACTCCCTAGCATGTTATCCTATATGTCCAAAAAAAAAAAAGAACGCAATAAGAACGCTGAAAAAGCCGCTATTCTGCGTTTATCAGTGTTTTTAAACCATTAGCCATAAGCTTTTGTGGGACTATAGTTTTGCTTAAAAAAGCTACACCTGAAAAATGCTGAAAAACGCTACTGCAAAAATGCTGGAAAACTCCTTCTACAGCTACAGTTTCCTACTGGTGTTTTGATAACATCCAGTGTGCATGAGGCCTTAAAGCGGAGCTTCAGTCAAAAATAAAAAAACCGAAAAGGTAAAAAAGCATTTTTTTTACTATAACATTCTCCCTAACGTGGAGCTGTCCCTGTGGTACTTCTTGTATTATTACTGTAGATGTACTCAAGCTTTAGAGTTGAATGAGGGCCAGTGTCATTAAACCCACTTCCTATGAGCCCGGAAGAGCCTGGGCCAGCGTCATAGACCCACCGCAACCTGAAGCTGAGAAGCAGCACAGTGATGAGCTATGTTTCTGTTGCCACTCTGCTTTCTCCTTCTTTAACCACTTCCCAACCGCCCGCTGCAGTTATACGTCGGTCGCGCGTCTGCAGCAAGGGGGCGAGTGCTTGCCGCCGGCGGCGCGCTCCCACACCCACTTGGCAACGGGGAGGTGGGAAGGTGGCTCCGATTGCCCCTTGACACCTGCGATCGCTCCCTGCTAAGAGAGAAGGACGGCCAGCTGTTGTAAACACAGCTGACCATTCTTCTCTCTGCAGTGATCATAGAGCTCATGTGAACCTTCTATATAGGAACACAGGTCTCTGTGATCATTTCACAAGCCACGCCCCCCACAGTTAGAAACACGCCCCTAGGTACACATTTAACCCCTTGATCACTTACTGTGTTAACCCCTTCCCTGCCAGTGTCATTGTTACAATAACAGTGCATATTTTTAGCACTGATTACTGTAGTAATGTCACTGGTCCCCCCAAAAGTGTAAAAAATGTCAGTCAGGGGTCCGATCTGTCCGCCGCAATGGCGCAGTCCCGCAAAAAAATCGCAGATCGTCGCCATTACTAGTAAAAAAAAAAAAAAACAATAAAAATGACATAAATCTTTCACTTAGTTTTTAGACACGATAACTTTTGCGCAAACCAATCAAAATATGCTTATTGCGATTTTTTTTCTACCACGAATCTGTAGTGGAAAACAAATTGGCCTAAAATGTTAAAAAAACTTAAATTTTTTTTTAAATGTTATATAGCAGAAAGTGAAAAATATTGTTTTTTTTTTTTTTTTTTTTCAAAATTGTCGCTCTTTTTTTGTTTATAGCGCAAAAAATAAAAATCGCAGAGGTGATCAAATACCACCAAAAGAAAGCTCTATTTGTGAGGAATAAAAAAGCACATCCATTTTATTTGGTACAGCGTCACATGACCGCGCAATTGTCCATTAAAATAACGCAGTGCCGAATCGCAAAACATGGCCTGGTCATTAAGGGGGCCAATCGTCCGGTCCAGAAGTGGTTAACTTGCTTCTTTTCAGTATGTTAACCTATTGGTTCCTTGTGCAGCGTCTCTCTCTCTCTCTCTCACTCTGAGCTCTGCTGGACTCTGAGAACTGCAAGAGGCTGATATCAAGTCAAAATTAGGTACCCTCAGTGATTGCATTTACAAATATCCATTTATGATGCATTCATGAACACAAAGCTACATTCTTATACCGGCCTGGAGTTTAATTCTAGTTCTAATCCTAAACTATCTTTAGTTACAGTTATATCATTAGTATAAACGAATACACAATCGTTTAGAATCAGCGTGTTAGAAAATGTCATACTTTATTATTATATGGAATAAATGAAAAATTATTACAGTTAATAATTATGAAATAACTTGCAAGCAGGAAATGCCTGATAGCATCTCTTACTGGATTCTTCATCTTCCTCTAGTGCAAACTGAGCCGTTTTAATGTCACAAAATTTATACAAGATATACTGTATGAATATAGTCCGTGAATATTTCATAGGCAGATATATAACAGGTTGAATGAATTAATAATCTTTATGCATTATTTCCTTTCCAGATTGTCCTGCAGTTATACCTCGCTGTCAGTGGGGGGCTAAGCCATATAAAGGGACTCCGACCCTGCTACGTCTTCCTCTGCAGCACACCTACATCCATCACACCTACGAGCCATCCAGGCCATGCTTATCCTTCAAAGATTGTAGCGCAGACATGCGCAGTATGCAGAGGTTCCACCAGGTGGACCGTGGATGGGATGACATTGGCTACAGGTAAGGGTGGCATTTAAACAGAAGCCCTTTTAGGAGATTATTTGCACACAGGAAAAGAGAAGTGCAAGTTGAAGTCAAGAACAGTAAATAAGTTAACAGCAATCATATACACAATCATTTTTTAAAAATATGTCCAAAATGAACTTACACTTTTTTACTTTTTTGTTTAAATCAATCATCACCTTGTCATTCATGTCATGGTTTGCTGATATAACTAGAGGACTCATTTTTGGATGTTTGTAAGGTTTACGAGCAGAACAATGTTGAATTTGCAGTTGTCAGGGAATTCTCTGGCTAATAGAAATGCGCAAGGATAATTCTTAGGAACTTTCCTCTTAGGCCCATGCTCCACAATTGGAAAAGCGGACTATGGTGGGCATCCAGGGGCTGCCCTGAGGGGGGGGGGCAATGTCAGGGAATTCCTGTGTAATGTCTGGCTAATAGAAATGTGCATGTGCGCATGAATCTCCGCAGAATGGCATTTAGGAATGCACATGCTTGCAGGAATGCGCACGGGATTGCACGCACAGTGCATGTTGGCGCCAGACTGACTATTTAAGGATGCTCCTCTCTGTGCTCAAATGCTGACTGGACTTAAGCTGTTCCCTGTGTCCTGCTTACTTCCAGTGTGTTTGTTGCTGACCCAGCTTACTCCTGACTTGATCTCGAATCCTGCTTTAGTCTTGTCGCTTGTTCCTGACCCAACTTGTTCCTACTTTCAGCTCTGCTCTTAATTTGGTACCTAGCTGTTCGCCTGTTGATGACCCTGGCTAATCCTGTGACCACACTTCTGTCTCTAATCCTGGTTTCCAGACCCATTCAAGCGTCTGCCTGGCTGTCTGCCTTTGCAGTTCTGTGCCCCACTGAGTGTTCCTGCTGCAAGTCTGCTGAGAGCTCTGACCAGCCACACATCATGGCCCTGCAGCGCAAGTGGAGTGCTTCTTTAACTTTGGCTGGACTACTGTGCCCGGCTATTGTTCCTTACCCGATGGTTTCCATGTTCCTTGGAAATGCATCTCCTGCTGCAAGTCCCTCGATTTACATATGCAGGCACTTGTGTTCCTCCTATCCCTCGGCGCCTTCTGTTTTCACTTCCAGTGGGGCCTGGACTGGAGATACAAGAGCGGCCGACCTCGTAATTTCAGTCTCCTCTTAGGTACGTGACAGCAGTACTCATGGCACCAAGTTTTGTGTCATTCCCACGCAAGGAAAAATTAAAAGAAGTTAACTGTTCTAGAGATATTCTAAGGCTTGTTACTGAGCGGTGGGTGTGTCTGGAAGGAGACTGCTGCATATCGCAGACTTCTCCTGGCCAATCAGGTGCTTAGACTTCTCAGAGAGGCAAGGCCTATCTCCAGCAACATATAGGCCCTCTCCTGGAAAAGGCCAACCTGGGCATGGGGGAACCTAACAACACCACATCATTTCCTTTTGCTCCCTTGGGCACCTTTGTGTGGTTTGTTGCTGCATGCAAGGTTGTTCCAGAGGTCTCATCAGTCACCCCGCTACCACTGATTTGCAGCTACTGTAAATGTCAGACATTTGTCACCTTCATATCTTGTTTCCTCTTAGTTTTGCACTTGTGCTTATTCTTTGAATGGGTTTATTATGCAGTATACACATGGCACATGGCCTTAAAGTTGATTTAAAGTCCACAAATAATTACTTTCCCAGCGATGGTCCAACATCCCTAGGCCCCTCATCAACACCAGCTTCTTCTATGTGCCAGTTTTCAGCCGTCTTGACTGGCATAGGGGTAATGTAACTCCCGTGCATGTGCAGGAGTTCAGTCATCCCAGACAGGCACCTTGCTGAAAATGTAAATGGAGCTGTGCATGCGCAGCTCTGTGTAAATTCTACAAAATTTTGTAAGCAGCCAGGTACATTTATGTTATTGCACAAAAGATATAGCATGGTTTATGTGTTAGCCTGCCTAAGCTGTTTAACCATTTGCCGACCAGCCACTGCAGTTTTACTGCAGCAGGTCAACTTTGTTACGCAAAACTACGTACGTATGTCGCTTCGTGTAGCAGTTAGTGTCGGTGCATGTGTGGGCGCATGCTCTGATCGGCTAGAGGGGGAGCCAATCAGCTGGTCCGGTGGCCGCGATGGCCCCGCAATAGAGACAGAATGGCAGTCTGCGGATGTAAACACGGCAGACCGCTGTTCTGTCAGTGATGAACACAGGGATCCGGTGTTCCTCTTATTTAGGAACACAAGTCTCTGTGTTCATCCAGTGAGCCCATCCCCCACACATTTAGAAAGCTCCCCCTAGGGACACATTTAACCCTTTGATTGCCCTGGTGTTAACCCCTTCCTTACCAGCGTCATTAGTACAGTAACAGTGCATATTTTTAGCACTGATTACTGTGGTAATGTCACTGGTCCCCCCAAAAGTGTCAAAAATGTCAGTTAGGTATCCGATCTGTCCGCCGCAATGTCACAGTCCCATTAAATTACCGCCATTACTAGTAAAAAAAATAAATAAATAGATAAAAATGACATAAATCTTTCCCCTAGTTTGTAGACACGATAACTTTTGTGCAAATCAATCAATATACACTTATTGGGATTTTTTTTTACCAAAAATATGTAGCAGAATACATATTGGCCCAAAATGATGAAAAAATAAAAATTGCAGAGGTGATCAAATACCACCAAAAGAAAGCTCTATTTGTGGGGGGGAAAAAAGGACATACATTTTTTTTTTTTTTGGGTACAGCGTCGCACAACCACAAAATTGTCAGTTAAAATAATGCAGTGATTTGAGCAGTGTTATTGTTCCGGGTTAAAGGGCGATGGATCATAGACATCAGCGGCATGAGAGATGGTCACTTTGTTAACCCAGTCCGCTATTGGTCAGAGCACCACACAAGCAACCATTGGCAGGTGATGTAAACCCCGGCCCCGCCCTGGTGGGCGTGGGTCGTTGGTATTTAAGGTTACCGCCGAGCCGCCATGGTCACGCCCCCGGTGAAGAAGTGGAAAGCACGAAACGTGTCGGGGCGTGACCAGGCGGTGTAACCAGTTTAACGTCAGAGGAGTTCGGGATACCCGGAAGGCGCGAGGTCCACGGCGTGGAGCCTGGACACCATCTCCCGAAGGGCACCCCTCTCCTTACGATTATTGTGATATGCGAGTGATGGAATACAGAAAATGTGAGTGTGTTACCTATTTTTTATTGAATAAAGCCTTAAAAAACAGTATCACGCTATTGGGATTGTGCTTTTCTCTCCATATGCTGCCGAGCTTTTATGGTCTGAGCTGGTGTGATGCCCGGTGTGGATGACACGGATCAGTGATTAACTCCATAGGCTTTATTGCTCAAACACGAAAGTGGGTTGGGCCACAGCATCTGGTGAGGGGGCATTTCTCCTCCCCCCTTGGATCACGGTGGTGGTGGTGACCCTCTTGAGAACTACACCTGTATATCTTATCACCCCAGGAGATGTATTGAAGGATCATGGACTGATTTATGCCAATATGACTATTTCCTGTTGCTAGTGTGACATCTGTGGAACAGTTGGACTTTGTGTAGTCCTACCAGTTGTATTTTTATACAAAAGTTTATGGCACTTTCTTTTTGCTAAGTTTGTGCTACTGGTATATTTAGAGGTATTGTTGAATATCTGCTGTTTATCCATTGTGCACAAAAATAATGCAGTGTTTTATCGCAAAAAATGGCCTGGTCATTAAGGGGGTAAAACCTTCCGATCCTTAAGTGGTTAAATTGGACTTTAGATTAGCTTTAAGTCTCCACTTAATGAAGCCTATACCTCCCCTTCCATGCATTGGCATGCACTACTCATCTGCAATCTCTAGTTCTGATTAGATGTAACTGTCATTCTGGGGCTTTAAAGGGTGATAAGCTGGGGAAGGGGCACAAGGTAAAAGAGTTGCCAAGCCTGCATCTTATACAGAGGCCACTATATCTGTAACTATGCCTATGTCTATATTTGTTTTGTCCCAAGTTACTTAAAGCCTTTCTCCGGCTCCCCCCCAATTGGAGCAATCCTTCACCAATACAAAAGAATACCTTTCCTTCAAGTGTCTGTTCCAGCTCCCTGACGTCACAGGTCTTCTTCATTGTCTTCTGGGTGTCATTTAACCACTTTAAGACACTTTAAGACCGGCAGGTTATTTTGTGATTCAGCACTGCGTTACTTTAACGGACAATTACGCGGTTGTGCGACACTGTACCCAAATAAAATTGATGTTCTTTTCTTCCCCACAAATAGAGCTTTCTTTTGGTGCTATTTGCTCACCTGTGCGATTTTTATTGTTTGCGCTATAAACTATATTTATGTGGATTGCGCTATAAAAAAATATCAAAAAAAAAAATGTAAAAATCAAAATTTTTTAACATTTTAGGCCAAGTTGTTTTCTGCTACATATTTTTGGTAAAAAAAATTGCAATAAACATATTTTGATTGGTTTGTGCAAAGGGTATTGCGTCTACTAACTACGGGAAAGATTTATGTCATTTTTATTGTTTTTTTTTTTACTAGTAATGGCGGCGATCTGTGATTTTTTGCTCGACTACGATATTGCGGGGGACAGATCGGACCCCTAACTGACATCTTTGACTCTTTTGGGGGTACCAGTGACATTACTACAGTAATCAGTGCTAAAAATATGCACTGGTACTGTAATAATGCCATTGGCAGGGAAGGGGTTAACCCTGTGGGTGATCATTGTGTTAAATGTGAGCCTAGGGGAGTGATTCTAACTGTGGGGGGTGTGGCTTGTGAAATGACCATAGAGACATGCGATCCTATATAGAAGGATCACATGGGCTCTATGATCATTTCAGGGAGAAGAACGGTCAGCTGTGCTTCCCTCAGCGGGGAGCGATCGCGGGTGTCAGGTGGCAATCGGAGCCGCCTGACCCATGCATCGGCTTCCCCGCTGCTGAGTGGGAGCGGGAGCGCGGCGCGCTCGCCCCCTAGCTTTCTGCACGCGACCGACGTAGGTCTACGTTGGTTTGCGCAGGAAAGCCACCCTGCCGCAGTAAAAAGGCGGCAGATGGTCGGGAAGTGGTTAACCTAGAAGAGGAGCAACACAGAACTGATGGATCGGTAAGCCTGAAGGAGAAAGTGCCTGAGATTGGGTAAGTAAATTACTGTGTGGATTTTTTATTTTTACAAGTTGCTGGATTCTGAACTATTTATTTTTTCTTTTTTGCCCCGAGTGTAGGCAGGTGCTTATCTAGAGACAGAGAATGATTTAGGACACTGTGCTGCATTGATCTCTATGCTCCTATCAATTTCAGCTGAATGGGTTAACACTACCTCGTCTACATCCACCAAGGGGGGCTGACAAGCAGAAGGAGCTCAAGAGACTTGATGGTGGGCAGCAATAAACCATGGGATATGTAGTTCAGGGGAAGGATGGGAGTCAATGGCCTATAGAATTCCCAATGTGAACTGGGCATAGAGAAAACTGTATTTTCACAGACTGACTGCCAAAGGAATTTCCTCTATGCTGCAAAGAGACTGTGGTGTACACATCATTGCTCATGTGTGGACATCAACCTACTACAAGTCTGTGTGCTGTGTGCCAAGGACTGGAGTCCATTCAGGCAGATCCAGTAGGGAGCTGATTTTTGAACAACAGGAACCCTGTTGCTGTATTGCTCAGTCTCTCTGCTGGCAGCAACAGGACACTGCTACCATTAACCTGTTGCTGCCAGCGAAGAGACTGAGCACATAGGAACTGGCCATCTTGGTAGCAGCATTAATTACCTCATGTAGACTTAACCGGGACTGTACTCATATGCAGCACTGTAAAGACTGGGTCCCAGCGCTAGCTAGCTGAAGAACTAGGGCTAAAGACTGCTCACTCAGATAGCTGCTTCACAAGAACTTTGTCTATTGCCCATAGTATGATATACCTCTTTAGAGAGATTTAAATTTCATTGCTGCCATTCATATAGAGTGCACTCTAAAGCGGATACAGCCTTCTATTTACAGAGAAGTTATCACAGTATTGATTATGATTGGGGTTACTGTTTTCTAATGCTATTTCTTATTGTTCTATTTTTTTGGGGTTAGCAGGTTTGCCAGGTTTACTCTAATTTAGCTGCACAGAACTCCATTCTATGCTGCTATAGCCTAGTGCACATATTATCTGGTGAACTGTGATTGACCTAATCCTTTACTTACTCCTTCACAGGAGTCACTTTGGTTAGGGGGCCCGTGGAACCCAGCTTACCTTCGAGAGGTTGAGAAATCCCTCTCTCAGCTCCCTAGGCCCCTCTTATGTGTAAGTCACCCTGTGTCTATTGGTCTATTGGGGGCACAGGGTGACCGGGGAAATGATGGACAGCTACTTAATGGACACTGAGAATATGGTTTGGATTACTTCAAAAGGGACAGTAATATTTATCAACAATATACCTGAAGGAATATATGAAGACTCTGGGACTCTAGGCCTAGGATGCATGTTAAAGGCCTAGCTGCCTATTGCCAATAGGGGACTGCTCCTCACAGTCAGACTCATAGCAGATGCTAATAACATCAGCTCAACTACCTGTCTTCCACACATTGTTGATTGTGCTGATTTACTCACCTATTGTCTACTGTGGAGTGTGTTTACACTTATAATAATGTGTATTGTGCTTTGTGAGCTAGTTGACAGCAAGTCTGCTAGTTAATTAACTCACTGTCATCTGTTAGTTGCTGAGGGGAAAGTAGAATACTGTTTGTATTGGTTGTTCCTTAGATATGTTAATTATATTTCTGTACATAATTACATAATTTCATCTGCATATGATAATGTAATCAGGCACCTGACCTGGTGGGGTAATCTGATCGGCAGGGGGATGTCCTCCTCTGTGATATATATTGTGTGTGAGCCTGTAAATAAAAGTTGTTGTTGTTCCAGATCTATACAAGTGTAGCAAGGTTTCCAGGCCTGTGGCCTGATGTGGGTCTGCCATTGTTACCGGTTACCTCTCCAGCCCATGTGAGCTGCGGCCCTGGGTGTGAGAACTGGGACATTGACAACTCCGGCATCTTTGTTTTGTAGTTTGTAGATAAGGGGATGGCAGAAGGGAATGAGTGGGATACTCCTTTAGGCTAAACTAGGTACAATTTGGAACCCAACGCTCACTGACACTTAGAACACACTGTACCTTGAAAGAAGTGCTAAGTCCTCGACTCTAGGTCCAGAAGACTCATGACTATGGAGCATAGAACTGCTGACACTGCTGCACTGCATAGTTACTGACTACCCCCTCTAGCCTGGAACCGGTTAGAGGTAGCTTGTGTTGGATTCCCGTATGGCTGCAACTCTTAACTGATACTCTGTACAATTCAGGGCCCAATCTGCAGACGCCCCCTTTACACTTTTAGCTCTTCAGGGACCACTGACTTTGTACCCCCTTTGCTACTTCAGGGTCCTCAATCTAGGTGCCCCCTTTTCAACTAGCTGACACTGGATCCCAGAACCTCCTCCGGAGTGGTCTCCTCTAACACTTCAGGCAGACCCCCAGGGGCAATCCTCAGTACTCATGACCTGTGTAGGTTTTCCTGGGACTGGACCCCTCTCGCTCTCCGCTGTTTCTCGGCACACCAGATCCCCTCAGCTCAACTCAGCACTCTCTCTGGATCCTCAGGCGACACCCCGAAACATCCACTTCCTCAGACAGAAGGAGAGACAGCCGTTCTCTCCCTCCTGGGACTCTGCTCCTGCCAAAGACGCCGAGCTATGCGCCTCTTCAGACTTATATCCTCTCCCAGAATCCTCTGCGCCAGAATCTGCCTCCTGGGGTAGATACAAGCCTGAATGTATCTCTGATTGGGTTTCCTCCACTGCCCTATCAGGAGCCTCCTTTAGAGCCAGTGGGCAGATTCCCCTCCTCAGAAGACACACTTGGGAGTCATGACAACCTACCTGACAAAAAGAAACATGGCCCTGCTGATAGGCAGACAAGGCCTACTATGCTTTTACTTAGCACCTACCTGTAGGGTGCTACACCAGCTAAGTTCCAGGTAGTTTTGTATGGGGGGCGGCTGTAATTTCAGATATCTATGTTCAGACTGGAGGAAGCGGTCTTCTGACGGAAGCCCACAAGCACCGTAGGGGTTGCAGTTCCGTTACAACTACTATTTCCTGCAGCCCATGATGCTTTTGCTTTTTGATACCTAATCTTATTTGTGTGCAGGGTGTGTATATGTATGTATGCAGGGCTTTTTTTCAGGGGGAACGTGGGGGAACGCAGTTTCGGCACTTCCAACACTGAATGTAAATGTGTAAGTGCAAGGGGTGCTGGAGGGTCTATTGATGATGGCTGCTGGGGGATCTATTGTCACTGGCAGGGATCTTTTTTTGCATGGGGGTCTATTGTTGCTGGTGGAGGATCTATTATTGCTGAGAGGGGTCTCATATTTCTGGGGAGTCAGTAGTTGCTAGGTGGGATCTACTGTTGAGAGAGAGGTCTATTGTTGCTGGCTGCTGGAGAATCTGTTGTTGCTGCTGGAGGTCTATTGTCGCTAAGGTGGATCTATTATTGCTGGGGTGGTATTTTTTTGTTGGGGGGGGCATTGTTGTGTGGATGAACTTATGTTTCTGGGGGGGGGGTCTATTGTTGCTGGCTGCAAGGGATCTATTTCACTGCTTTTCTTGTTATAATTACCAAGTTCCATACAAATTACTTAGCATCACAGAATGATACTGGGTTCTGTGTTCTCTAAAAGGGCGGTATTGGGGGTGGGTAGGGGGTGGGACCAAGGGATATGCTTGGGGGTGGGTATGGGGCGGATACAAGGGGCGACTCAGAAGGGGGGAGTTCCTGTACCTACTCTCTGAGAAAAAAAGCCCTGTATGTATGTATGTGTGTGTGTATAATGTATATGTGTGTGTGCTCCCAGTAGCAATGCAGTATCCATTTGCTTAACCTGGTGTGTCAGTGGGGCTGAGACTGTTCTCAGAGTCAAGGCAGATGAACAAAGAACCCAATCTACCAATCGGCTCCTGCGGGGGGTAGCGCTTCACAAACTAGACTTGAGCTTTGGTTTATTGGGTCAGGTACATGAAAGCATGGCGCCTTACCAACTGATTTCAGGTAGACTGAATCATTTTGGATTTGCTGTCTCTTTATACACAAGCCCCTTCCTTAATATACACTAGAGCGTGGTAACATACTTTTAAACATTTTGAGAGATATCTAATACAAATGACTGCACAGGAATTGCAAAAAAAAAGCCTGATTTTTAATATTCAAAAGCATACATGCAGTCTGCGTTGGTACTAATGTTTTTTATGCCTAAATATGATTCTGATTGTTGTCACTCTGCCTTTTGGGCCCAATGCCAATATAGTAAATAAAGAACTCTGATTGGATCCACATGAATAATTTGTAATTGCTCTGGTAATTAGATCATCATTCTAACCCTATCTTCATTTCTTCCTCCTCACCAGCTTTGTGGCAGGATCTGATGGATACCTTTATGAAGGACGAGGGTGGCTCTGGGTGGGAGCTCACACAAAGGGCCACAACTCAATTGGTTATGGTGTGAGCTTTATCGGCAATTTCATGGCTTCAGTCCCTGAGGATCCGATCCTGAGCCTGGTAAGAGATCGCTTCTTGAGCTGTGCAGTGACGTCTGGGTATATCACCTCCAACTACACTGTTCAAGGCCACCGACAAGTGGTAAGGACATCCTGTCCAGGAGATGCCCTCTTTCAGAAAATTGCTGCCTGGAAGAACTTTAAGGTATGAAGACCCACATAAAACCTTCTAGTGTGATTAACCACTTCTGGACCGGAAGATTTTCCCCCTTAATGACAGGCCATTTTTTGCGATTCGGCACTCGTTACTTTAACTGACAATTGCGTGGTCGTACGACACTGTACCCAAATAAAATTGATGTCCTTTTTTTCTCACAAATAGCGCTTTCTTTTTGTGGTATTTGATCGCCTGTGCGATTTTATTATTAATTAGTAAAAAAAAAATACCAATAAGCATTTTTTGATTGGTTTGCACAAAAGTTATTGCGTCTGCAAACTAGGGGAAAGATTTATGTAATTTTTCTTTATTTATTTAAATAAATCAGCAGCGGCGATCAGCGGTTTTTAGTGGGACTGCGACATTGCGGCGGACAGATCGGACCCCTAACTGACATTTTTGACACTTTTGGGGGGACCAGTGACATTACTACAGTAATCAGTGCTAAAAATATGCACTGTTACTGTACTAATGACACTGGCAGGGAAGGGGTTAACCCAGGGGAGATCAAAGGGTTAAATGTATGCCTAGGGGGTGTTTATCTCACTGTGGGGGGGGGGGGTGAAAAAAAAGTTTGACCAAAGATTCTAAATTGCAAAATACAATTATTTCTGGTTTTGTGTTTCTGAACCAGCGATCGGCTTTCAAATAAAATAAATCCAGGCAGCTCTAAAGAGTCCTGATCACTTTTATAGTACCGATAAAGTAACACCACATCCATTCCCTGATCTCTTCTGTGACTAATGAACCCAGGAGTGACATGAGACATATACTATGTCACGTCTGGGTTCAGAGCTGTATTTGTCTGGCTAGTGTTGCCAGGGAAGCAGCTAGTCAAGCATGCTTTATGCTTCATTAGCTGAAGTGGAGGGCAGGAGAGACATTTGTGGTCTAATAGATCTCTGATGTCTCTATAAAGAGGACCTGTCACCTGCCAATGCAATCACATAGGGGACTCATTAGCCCCTTGTGATTGTTATAAAGTGAAATGGCCAGGCACCTGTAAACATAGGTTGCACCACACATGTAAAGTTCACCACGAATGTCAGAGTAAAAGTAATAATTCTAGTACCATGATTCACAGTCAACTCTAAACTGATGATCTGTAATGGCTTTTAAATGTCACCAATATTTTTTGCAATTTTATGACTTGACATGTTTGATATCTATTTACTCTACGCAACCCTGTCTTTTATACCTTTTTGTTTTAAGTTTGTTTGTTTTAAAATTCACTTAAATGTGATTTTTCCTGCTTTAGAAAGTATAAACTTATAGACCACTTAGTCAGAGTTTTTGTTAGCTGTCACATACAGATACATCTGGCATGGATTTCAGTGATGTCTGGTTAATATTGTAGTTTTTCTTTTTTTTTCTTTTTTTAAACATAAATTTTTATTGAAAATATTGCATATAAAAACAGTAATAACATGGTGAGAAATCATAACAAGTATACACATACACAAGGTAGGTACATCCAGCAAAAAGGGAGAGCCGTTCAGCAAGATATGAGGGTAATCAGCCTAGAAGGCCGCATATGTAAACAACTACTAACCCTGGATGTAAAACCGGGGTAAACAGATGAATAGTAAAATCAAGTAAGTTGTACGTTATAAAGTGGACCCAGTAGAAAAGTCTGGAAAGCTTGGTCGACAACAAGAAGTGTCTGTCCCCCCTTTGGGAACACACTGTGGACAGACAATCCAAGTGAGGCTTCCACGAGGCGGCGGGGCTGCCACCACCCGCCCCCTCGCTCCAGACAAAGATCATAAATTGCAACTCGGTCCAGCAATAGGAACATAGAACCGTAGGTAGATGCCGAGCATTAACCCTATCAATAGGTCGTTAATGTGTCTAGAAGGAATATAGGGGTAACTAAGATAATAGGAAGAAACAGGGGGTTGGGTAAGAGAGGGGAGGGGAAACAAGTCATCCACCAGATGGACCAGACCCAGAGCAATGAATGTTATCAAAATCCTATTAATTTATAGTGTCACCAACGTCAGAGAAGGCTATTCGCCATTTATCCCATTTGTAATGAAATGAGGGAGCTTTGTGCTCTTTATACGCTAGTAATTTTTCCATTTCATATTGATAGTCAACTCTAGATTTAATTTCCCCCACGGAGGGGTGGGGGGGGTAGCAGTTCGCCATTTTTTGGCTATTGCAATTCTGGATGCGAAGAGAATATGGGCAATTATTATTCTGCAACTCAGATGGAATTTTTCTATGCCTATACTCATAAGTGCCAATGCTGGATCTATTACAAGTGTTTTTTCCCACTAATGTGGATACAATACAAGCAATTTGCTTCCACAAAGATTGGATGGAAGGACAACTCCGTAGTATATGTAGCAAGTTCCCAGTTCCTCCACAATCTCTCCAGCAAAGTGGGGACAAGGTGGTATCAATCAAATGCAATCTGTGAGGTGTCATGTAGTATCTGTGCACAATCTTTTGCGCGTTGTCCCAATGATCGACGCATGCCGATGAGGTGGCGTTAGCCTTGCAAGCCATCAACCATTGAGCAACGGAAAAAGACTGAGACAGTTCCAATTCCCATTTGAGCATACTGGAAGACTTACGAAATACTTGGGAACCATTACATATGGGATAAAATAGGGAGATACCTTTTACGGTAGTAGATCTATTCATTAGATAATTCCACAGCCTCATCGGTATGTGTAAAGTAGGAGCTTTATTAGCTTTGTCATAAGAATTGATTTGATGGAGGGTCAAGGCATCCCTAGCTGTGGGGTTAGATAGTGCAACAGGAGGGTAATTCAATCCCTGTTTTGTCCAGTGAGTGATAGATATTCCTGATAGTAAGAAGTGGTAGCTAGCTGTTGGAATCCGGAGAGTTACAAAGGGCTCCCCCCCTGATTCCTGCCTCAGCAATGTGGTAGCCAATATAGTCGGGTATTACGGTACTTCAACATTACAATTTAGGCCTTTAGCTATAGCCATTGCCGGGAGGTCGTGTGTGTCAGTGACAGAGCACTCTATTTGGTTCCATAAGTTGTCCTCCTGGGCGGAAAACCAATGTTTAGCATGGCTCAGTATGGCAGCCAAATAGTATGCTCGTGCATTAGGAAGGCCGACACCTCCATATCTCTTTGGAACGTACAATTTAGTCAAAGAGATCCTAGGTCGCTTACCATTCCACAGAAATTGCTGCAATGAGGAGGCCAATTTATCGAAAAAACAGTTTGGTAGCGGTATTGGCAAAGTCCTGAAGTGAAACACGAGTTTAGGTAGGACCTGCATTCTATAAGACGCAATGCGGCCTAACCATGACAGATGGACCCTTTGGATAGAGGAAAATTCCTCTGCTACTTGTGCAAGAAGTGGTAAGTAGTTACATTTATAAAGATCAGCTGTTGGTGATGTTAATAGAATACCCAGGTATTTTATAGAAGGCGAACTCCAATCACACGGGAGGACGTGTTGGAGCGAATGTAAGACCTCGTTGGAAATATTAATCGGCAATGCCGAGCACTTACTCGTGTTAACCTTGTACAGTGATATAGTGCCAAAAGTCGTTAGCAGTTGCTTTACCTCTGGTAGGGAATTGATGGGATCTGTAATAGTAAGAATGATGTCGTCCGCAAACAGTCCTAATTTGTGAGATATCGGGCCAATCTTGATACCTTGTATAGCAGGGTTAGACCTAATAGCCTCAGCCAGGGGCTCAATAGCCAAGGAAAATAAAATAGGCGATAGTGGGCAGCCTTGTCTAATGCCGTTAGAGAGGGTAAACGGATGAGACAGTAGGCCATCTGAGTATACTTGTACCGACGGATTTGAATACAGAGACATAATAGCCGAAACGATAGGTCCTTTAAAGCCAAATTTAGCGAGCGTTTGCGATAGGTATCCCCAATGGACCCTATCGAACGCTTTTTCAGCGTCTAGAGCAACGAAGACCGAGGGGATGCGCTTAAGTTCTACATATTTAAGGAGATTAAGCATGCGACGGGTACCGTCCGGGGCTTGCCTGCCCTTCACGAAGCCTACTTGGTCTAATCCTATCAGCAAAGGTGTAATTTGCATCAGTCTATTTGCCAGTACTTTAGCGTAGATCTTAAGATCTGCATTGAGGAGGGAAATGGGAAGAAAATTTTGTGGGGAGTCAGGCGTTTTTCCCTGTTTGGGGATCGTGACTATGACCGCCTGTAGCATCTCTGAAGGGAAGGAGCCTGATGTTACAGCTGCGTTGAATACTGCAGCTAGATGTGGTGCAAGGAGCTGTGGGAAGGCTTTGTAATATTCCGCAGAGAAGCCGTCTATTCCCAATATTGTAGTTTTTCAAATGAGCAATTGCTAACAAGTAACACTAATGATTTGTGTTCAATTTAATCTTATACATTTTTTTTTCTTGAATTTACACGTTAATAAACTGATGCTTTCTATATTGTTTTGTTAATTATATAGAATCTAAATATATAATACGGGGTGCCTGAAAAAATACACTGTTTTGCAGTGCATGCTGGACTTTGTAGTCAGCTCAGCACTTGTTATCTGATTAAAAATCAAGACAAGCACTGTATCTACTAGGAGGCAACAAGAGAAAGTGTCTCTGATCATGCAGGGCCGGCACTGAGCAACTTAGATGAAAGCCTGGGTGCGTTCCTGAGCATAGTTATGCGCTCGGGTTCCCATTTAGTTGGTGGATACCTGGTGATGTCTAAGAGGTGGCTAAAGCTGCAGCGTGTGGAGGGGAAGAGCCTCCAACTTGACCAAAAGTGTCAGCAAAAACAAAAGCTTGAATACTGAATTAAAAACAGATTGATTCCAGGCAAAGAGATATAGTATGTGTTGCATGCTTACAGTGTTTACTACTGCGACTTTCTTTAGCTATGAAGTTTCATGTTGAGTAACATATACCTTATTTATGTTACAGGAATCCTGACAATGATCTTTTCTCGGCTGTCAACCTAAATCTAACGCATCTTATGCTGCATTTAATAAAGTTTTCATGATAATAATGTGTTCTGTGAATTATGTCAGATGTTTTTTACCACAATCTCACCCGCCCCCTCCTCGTCACCGGCCTGAGTTGCTGAAATATATTCAAACACCACAGGTTGACTGTTATTTGAAAAAAAAAAAAAAGCTCCAAAAAAGTCAATTTCCTGTTGTGAGGGTAGAGAGCGTAGGGGAAAGACGAAACACATATATACGGTAAGAGAGAGAAACATAGTAATGAGTAAGACAATCTGTTGGGTCATAGATAAAGGACACTAACAGGAGAAGAACCAGACAATTTGAGTTCAGTCTGAATTACATAAAAGTGAGGAGAGCAAAGAGAAAATGCAAGCTAGCTGGATGGAACTGAAAAGATATCAGATACGATAACATGCTGAAGAAGAGGTAGAGGATAAAGGGTGCTTTAAAGAGGACTGAGACTTATATAAAAACATCAATCTGGGCTGAGAAATACCTGTGCTACATTCTCTAGCCATCACCGTTTTCTGAGGCACAAGATGGTAGAGCCTTGTGAGGAGCTGGCAGACCATGAGCATAGCAATCCAGAACTCAATCCCTTGGCCTCCTATCAGTGGAAAGGCCGAAATCGCAGTGTGTGGAACAAGTTCCAGGACTGGAGAACCTCTTTTATTACCCAACATAAGCCATCCACAAAAAAGCAGTCAAAGCCATCCAAAGAATCCAAAAAAGGGGGCTTTGCACGTTACCTGGGCTCAGTCTCGCTGCCACAGAAGAGGAGGAAGAAGGACATAACTGAGCCAGTTGAGGTGACTGAGGGTAAGTAGAGAGATGGGAGAGGAGGCATTCCTGATTTAGGACAATTAACTTTATTGGAGCTTTAGTAACATCTCAATAAACTGTTAAAACAAGCAGACCTAGAGTTTTAGGGGTTGATTTGCTAAAACTGAAGAGTGCAAACTCTTTCTTTTTGTTTTGTCAAAGCTTAATTGAACAAACTGAAGTTAAAAGCTGATTGGCTATCATTCACACAGCTGCGACAGATTTTGCACTCTCCAGTTTTAGTAAATCAACCACCTAGTGACTATAACTGCACATAGAAATGAGAATACTGTCACCATTTTTGATAGATCAGGTAACCAATCTCATGTCTTATATGTCTCCAGACAGCCCAGGGTAACCATTCAGTAGGGTGCTTGGTCAGTTGGGCAGGGTCAAACACCTTGTATGCTCCCTTATGTTATCGCATTGCAGTCTGCCTCCACTTCTTTGCTTGTCCCCTCTCTACAGGCATGATCGTCTACCTTTGGCAGAGAAGAGTATATTGTTAATGGATAGAACGTTTTTCCTGAGAACCATCAGATCATGCATGTATGTCCGAACTGTCATGCTATATCTTTAGCCACCCTAAATCGGCTCTCTCACTATAATAAAACTGTATGGTAAACTGCAAAGAAGACATTGAGTATTCACTTCCAGAAGTGTCAGTTTCCTGGTCCAACATTGTCCTTAGTGGTTCTATCAGCTGACCACAAGTTATTGTGCTGTAATCACACAAAGGGAACCACAGAGTGCAGTGGGGGACCAAGGAATCAATATTCATGGAGTTTTTTACTGGTGGTTTCTCTTCACTTCTACAGAGAACAGCTGTGCGTGCAGCCAGGGAACTGAATATTTAATGTGCTCTTTGCATGGAACCCCCTATTATACAGGTTTATTTTAGCAACAGAGTTGCTTTCATGCTAGATTATCAAAAAGTATATTGAGGAACCGGAGAAAATGCAGAGAAGGGCAGCCAAACTGTTAAGCAGCATGGAGGAGCTCAGCTAAACAAATAGCTAAACTGCATTTATCCTCTGTTTAGTAGTGGCGATTAAGAGGGAAATATGATTGTCATGTATAAATACATACAGTAAGTGGTGCATATAGTGAACTCGGTGTTGAGATATTCACTTTAGGGTCATTACAAAAGAAAAGGGGGCATTCTTTGTGTCTGATGGAAGGTTTTCTTTACAGTAAGAGTTGTGAAAATGTAGAACAGACTCTTTCAGTTCTAGGCAGACTTGGCTGCATTCCTAATTACACAAATATTTATCCCCCCCCCCCCACCACTGCAGCAATTTGGACCAAGTTTTATAGGGATTTTATACCTTCCTCTGGATCAAATCTGGGTATAAGGTCCTGTATAAGGAGGTACTCCATGTAATTGTTTTTTTTATTATTTGTTGAACTAGATGACTTGTGTCTTTTTTTTCAACCTACGTAACAGTCAAATTTTCATCTGTCAGATCAACAAAAGTTACCTATAGGCATGTACAATAAAATTATATTATGCCCCTTGACACTACACAACAGGTGAATATCGTTAATCTGACATATCAAACTCTGATGGCATGTGGCCAGATTCAGGGTTAAGGAAGAAAAGCTTTATCAATTAAAGCTGCATCTTGCATTTGAATTCAGTGCTACTCAAACTATCGCAGTGTAGTGTAAGAAAAGCTGCATTTGGCTGCCTTGACTGCAACACAAACAAGTCCCGAACAGGCTTACATTTTATGGTGTGCTTTAAATGCAGAAACACAAAGCCCAAATATTAACTCCATTAGATTATTCCATAGTATTTGTTGGCTGTTGAAAACATCGGCAAGCTACTTTGGCTCTGCCATCCCTGTTTAAATAAATAAACTTCAGGCAAGATATAACATTTACATAGGTTTTACGCATTATTGCCAGTATGCCAAATGTATTACTTTACCTGGCTTGGCAAAGTTTAATCCCCTGCACAAATGTGGACTGGTATACTTGACATGCTGAATTTATGCCTGTTCCTGTTTCACAAAGAGGGCAACTTTTTTTTTTTCTTTAGCAACATCTACTTTGTGCTTTTAGGTTGCAAACATTTTTTTTTATGAATCACTAACAAGATTTCCATGTGAGAGTCGCTGACTATGTGCACTGAATTGACACATTGGGATTATGGCTGGGTGGTTTGATAGTGACTGGCCTGTGGGGGAATATATTTTAGTAATAAGGTAACTTAAAGATACATAAGCAAGAAAATGTCAGTCCTGACTACATGGGCTACAAATGGCCAATCATATACAAGAACGAGGCAATAAACAGTCAATTGTTACAATGCCTGATCAACAAAGGACTAGTAGCCATTGTAATACATAGCCAACCATTATAATACATAAGCAATAAATGTTTAAATACAACATGCAAACAGGCAATATGTTGGCAACAAATGGCAAACATCAAACATGACACTATAGGGGCGAGTCCCCCAGTGCCAATTCAGTTAGCTACCCCCAAGCAATAATCCCCCCCCCCCCAATCCTCTCTCCAGGAAAAATCATGTTAGCACATGAGCACTGTAACACAGCTGACTGTCTCTCTGTGATTCTTCTTCTTCTTCTTCTTCTTCTCCTAGTATGAGGTCTGCTGTACATTAGATAGCAAAAGCTAAAGATGGCTGCACCAGCTGACCCACCTCCCACCCACAACATGACATTCCTTGATTGAAAAATTGAAGGACCATGAAAGATTGTTGACCATACAGCGGCCACGTCCAATAAGACACAACTGTCATTTGGGTATTTTGGCAGCTGGTAGGCCCGGCTGTCAACACATAATGGCAGCAATGGAAGGTTTCTCCATTTGCACTGTATAGCAGTGTTTCTTAACTCCGGTCCTCAGGACCCACTAACAGGCCAGGTTTGCAAGAAAACTGGAATACATCACAGGTGATATCATTTGCTGCTCAGTGATTGCAGTATTCTAGTCTGCATCTCCCCAAGGTAATACTTAAAATCTGGCCTGTTATTGTGCCCTGAGGACCGGAGTTGAGAAACACTGCTGTATATTATGGACGGTGGAATCTTTTAGAGTTTTTCCATTCAAACTGCAGACTGGGAAAAAAATCTATATGTGTATAGCCAGCCTAATATCATGTAAATGTAGGTATATAGGTTATAAAAAAAATACATTTAAAATATGTGTACATCTTTAGTATGACTAACGTAATTTCAAAAACTTATTTTTGATATTGTCAAATCCATGGCTTCCATTAAAACAATACCTGGTGATGCTGCTATGTTTTTTTGTTAAGGCACTTCCTGGTTTAAAGGGGACAATGCTCTCTACCAGTTGTGCTCCTGTCACCCTGTCACATGGGCATCTGATGGACGCAATTGGCTTTTTCAACACAAATTATGTAGCAATGTTTTACTGGTAATAAAATAAAAATAACACTGTGGTAACCGATCATGATCAACAAAAGCTGCTAGCACTACAATCGATAAGAAAAATTGTGTACAAATAAGATTTAAAAATGGGTGCAGCACTGCGAATCTGTAAATAAATATTAAACATATGTATATACTGGTGAAAAGATAAGTTCATGAAACAGTCCACAAGGTTGAAGTGAAAAGATCCAAAAGTAAATCCATATTTCCAAAACGTTCTTAAGGAGAAAATACTGGAAACCAAAAAAGAAGCCAAAAGTGTTGAGGTGTCAGTAGTCACCAATGTGACAAGACCCACCACCAATATTGGAGGTATATGCGCTTACCAGAAATAATGGACCCAGGTACTATACAGTAAATGGGTCATACAGGCAGGAATAATCACAAAAGATATCAGGACCCCAATGGTTCAGGAGTCTTCAATCAGGATGTATCGCCACACTTCTGGAAGGGCTGGATTTTTACTTTGATGGACTTTCTCAAGGTTTGAGCCAGTATGCAAAACAAGCCAAATGGTCACACATAGTGTAAAACCGCTTTAAGCATATATATTTAAAAAAGTACAGAACACTTACAAGAATCTGCAGGTAACCAGCATATATGACATGGATTGATAACAGGAAGGACAGATTAAACTGACGCATTTCGTCATACATGACATGAGATCCTCATAGGGCTTAAAGCCCCTTCTGATCACTCCATGTATATATATATATAGATATAGATATATAAATACAAATCATCTTTAAAATTCATCGCACCTATCTCATAACCATGTTGAATGTTCATCTCTATAGCAAAGATGGTGCTGGCATGCGTGTCGGGCCTCGGTTTTACTCAGAAACCAAGCTTCGATCTGAATCGCCAATCAACGCCCGGTTAGAATGCTCGTCACGCCGTCTGATTGACACTGGCGTGGGTGTCGGACTATGGTATCCCAGGAAAGGGGAAAAACAAGCTTCCATTTGAATAACAAATAAGCGTGCAGCAGGAAACTGAATATTCCTGCAAGCGCCCGTCATAAAACCTGGCCAGGGGCTGCCCACACTCTAATAGTAAATAAACAGAAATAATGCCACTCAGTGCTAGGAGCAAAGTTTCACACTGAACGAAAGCACTACTATTTCGCCTGGCTCACACAAACAAATTTATAAAGTGAGTATCATGGTGTACATAAATACCAACAAGAAATATACCATGATTGTGTATAAAATTATATAATGTACACTTATAAATGAACAAAAAAAAATTTCCAAAGAAAGGGGTGGGGGGAATCCCTAGAAGGTATACAAAAATTATATAAAAAGAGGAACGTGTATAGTTTTATAAGCATTATGTATATATAGTAATAACCCCAATGTTACTATACAGAATTTAGAAGAACTAAGAATTGAGGAATGAAAGCGCCAACAGTTTGCGCATCACTTAATAAAATGAAGGCAGACATTACAGTTACAATACAATTTGGTAAAAAAGGAATAAGAGGGACCTCTGGGTAGAGGGTTCCAAAGGATGGGAGAAGCTCTGGAGAAATCCTGGAGGCGAGCATAGGAGGAGATGACAAGGGAGCTAGAGAGCAGGAGGTCTTGGGAGGACCGAAGAGAGCGGCTTGGTTGATACATTTAGCCTGTATGGTGTGTATGACTTAAGTACAGTATCTCACAAAAGTGAGTACACCCCTCCCATTTTTGTAAATATTTTAATATATCTTTTCATGTGACACAGCATCATACGCTGTATGACGAAACACGTCAGCGTAATCTGTACTGCCTGTAATCATTCTATGTCATATACGCTGGTTATCTGCAGATTCTTGTAAGTGTACTTTTTTTATGAAATATGTTTTAAGCAGTTTTATACTATGGTCGACCATTTGGCTTGTTTTGCATACTGGCTCAAACCTTGAGACAGCCCATCAAAGAAGAAATCCAACCCTTTCAGAAGTGTGGCGATACATCCTGATTGAAGACTCCTGAACCATTGTGGTCCTTATATCTTTGGTGATTATTCCTGCCTGTATGACCCATTTACTGTATAGTACCTAGGTTCACTATTTCTGGTAAGCGCATATACCTCCAATATTGGTGGTGGGTCTTGTCACATTGGTGACCACTGACACCTGAACACTTTCGGCTTCTAATTTGGTTTCCAGTATTTTCTCCTTAAGCACGTTTTGGAAATATGGATTTACTTTTGGATCTTTTCACTTCAGCCTTGTGGACTGTTTCATGAACTTATCTTTTCACTGGTATATACATATGTTTAATACTTATATACAGATTCTCAGCGCTGCACCCATTTTTATATCTTAATGTTCTACTGTTCTCCTTATCAGGAAACCCACCCTGAGAAATGCAATGCAGCTATGCTGGAGTAAATAAATCTGAAGAGCAGCAACTCATCCATGTGATATAAACATAGTGCATACAAATATAGAAAAATCAGAACTAAGCGTTAAGCAAATCACAGTAAAATAAACTTAGGAACATATAATAAAGTCCATGTGACTTTGTTATATGTTCCTAAGTTTATAACACTGTGATTTGCTGTGATTTGCTTAAGCGCAGCTCTGATTTTTCTACAGCCATGCTGGAGTATATAAAGATGGCAGGCAGCTGCAAGGAGGCTGCAGGAGAGCAACAGAACTCAGACGCAGCAAAGGATGAACAAATAGTCAAAATAAATCATATTTTAATAAAATGTATTTATGACGCACAGTGCTTTAGCAAACTATTTGTAATACAGTGGGTCTACATGTTTTTAAATTAAGTATTAAACACATTTAGAAGAAGATTCAGTTGGGTCTTTTATATCTGTGTGGAGGTCAGCTTTAAATTACACAATTTACATAATTTAAAAATATCAAGCTCATACGATGCTGGGATTTGTGATTCTCATAACAAGGGGAGGTTTATAAGCTGTGGTGTACGCTGTTTCGGTAGAATAAGCCTGTACGTGATATAACACATTGAGCATCTCTGTATCTCTCGATATTGATGAGGAAACACACTTTGTCAGCAACTGTGCCATAGACTCTATGTGGTTTCAGTAGCGGAAATTTGAACATGTTTCCTGTTCTTTTCAGTCTAATTCTGACATGCAAATACCAAAGTGCTTTCAGCCATCCTTTTATGGTTTATATATTGGTGTCTATGCTGGAAAGCCATATATCATTGTTTCTGGAGAGCATTGTTGAAAGAAACCTTGTATAACGTGATTTCTCACCTGATGCAACAAAGATTTGTGATGATCATTATTATAGATGAATCATAAAACAAGTTTTTTAAGCAATTAAAATGTTTTACATTATTTTAACATTATTCCTGGTTGGGTTTTTTTCAGTTCTTTCTGAAAATGTCCAGGAGGGGATGCAGCTGGATACAGTTGTTTTAGGATACCTGTGAGGTCTGTGGACCTTTAGCACTACAGCAAGTGTTAGTCAAATTCATTTGGACTTGTCCCGTAATGTTGAAGACATTCAGCAACTTATTCAAGATGTTTCTTCAATTCTAATAAATGTTAGGAAAATACCCCAGCATTTATAGTCACTCACACTAGCCTAGTAATCAATTATTTAGCTGCCAGAACTTTCAATGGGAAACACCACCTCTTGACAATATAATAAAATAAATTCAAACTTAGCCACGCTGATATACACTATATTACCAAAAGTATTGGGACGCCTACCTTTAGACACACATAAACTTTTTTTTTCTCTTTTTTAAATACTCTTTATTGCAAAATTTATCAACAATTATATACAATATGTATCTCTTTACATACTCAAATATATAACTTTGTCTCCCAAAGGATCTCATCATTTACAACTATACAGATAAAAAGAAATAACGAATATCCATATTCAGTATATTATCTCTGATATTCAAACTTATTTATTATCATCTATCAAGCATTAATCTTTATATTTAGGCAAGCACTTTCCTTTCATATTTCTCTCCTATCTAAAGTAGCATTAGCATTTTTCCATACATCCCATATCTTATGATATTTTTGTGTCACTCCTCTATGTTCATACATTATCTTTTCATAGGGTATAATTTGATTAACTGTTTTAATCCATTACATAAACTTTAATAGCATCCCAGTCTTAGTCATTAGGGTGCAATATTGAGTTGACCCACCCTTTGCAGCTATACAAGCTTCAACTCTTCTAGGAAGGCTTTCCACAAAGTTTAAGAGTGTGTCTCTGGGAATGTTTGACCATTCATCCCGAAGCACATTTGTGAGGTTAGGCACTTATGTTGGAGAGTAGGCCTGGCTCACAGTCTGACCTCTTATTCATCCCAAAGGTGTTTTATCAAGTTGAGTTCAGGACTCTGTGCAGGCCGGTCAAGTTCCTCCAACCCAAACTCTCTCATCCATGTCTTTATGGACCTTGCTTTGTGCACTGGTCCAAATCATTTGTTAGATGGAGGATTATGGTGTGGGGTTGTTTTTTAGGGGTTGGGCTTGGCCCCTTAGTTTCAGTGAAGGAAACTCTTAAGGCGTCAGCATACCAAGACATTTTGGCCCCTTCCTGTTCCAACATGACTGGGCACCAGTGCACAAAGTAAGGTCCATAAAGACATGGATGAGCAAGTTTAGGGTGGAGGAACTTGACTGACTTGCACAGAGTCCTGACCTCAAACGATAGAACACCTTTGGGATGAATTAGAGTGCAGACTGCGAGCCAGGCATTCTTGTCCACATCAGTGCCTAACCTCACAAATGCGCTTCTGGAAGAACGTTCAAACATTCCCATAGGCACACTCCTAAACCTTGTGGACAGCCTTCCCAGAAGAGTTGAAGCTGTTATAGCTGCAAAGGGTGGGCCAATTCAATATTGAACCCTACAGACTATGACTGATATGCCATTAAAGTTCATGTGTGTGTAAAGGCAGGTGTCACAATACTTTTGGTAATATAATGTATATAGTATACAGAATATAGGTGAAATCACTATACTCAAAATTTTGCCGTTGTGCAGTTGAGTAAAAATTCAAAAGCAAAAATTGTGTATCAAAATGAAAAATACAATATTATAGTAGTTATAATTAGGGATGATCGAACGGTTCGGGTCCACCATCGGTTCGGCCTGAGCATTGGGTGTTCGAGGTTCGGCCGAATTTAGAACTTTTTGCCCAAAAAGTTCGGAATTCGGCAACCAGAACCGACCAAAATGCAATGCTTCAGGAAATGGGCTTTAAAAGCCCGTGATTGGACCAGAACCATTAGCAAAAGCCAATTGAGGGGGCAGGAGAATGCTAGGAATGTGATTGGAGTGACTAGGGGGTCCCTAGACCAATCATTAGTGAATACGCCCCCCAGTATATAAGATCGCCCCGCCATATTCCTAGCATTGTTATACTGGACATGGAAGAGAGTGGAAGCAGTTCTGTTAATTTTACTTTAAAAGTGTAATTTAGCTATTTTTAGTGTGAGGAAAGGGATATCTAGTGTAGTTAGAGTGCTCCTTTACACTTTAGTTAGCTTCAAAAATTTAGTTTCTGTAGGGAAAGTGTTAAGTGTAAAGGGACCGTAGTGTAGTGTAGGGTTAACTGACAGTGACTGCTATGGAAGGGTGACAAAACCCTTCCATAGCAGGGTGACCGCTATAGAGAAATGATCATTTCTCTGAATTGCTTCGGGACAGGAATATGGCTTCTCACCAGCCAAGCATTTTTTATGCTGCAGGGGCTGCCACTGCCAGTGCTTTTTTGAGGACATGTTTGATGTCAGACATGACATCTGAACATGTGTATAGGGGGTATATATACACATATATGTCTGTATATATACCCCTAGACATATATAGGTGTGATAGTAGCAGAAATATATGCTTGCGCTAATGAAATCATTTACAGTAATATATTTCTGCTACTATCACACCTATATATGGCTAGGTGTCTATATACATATAATTATGTGTGTATATATACCACTATACACAAGTTCAGATGTTTTGCCTGCCTCAAAAGAACCCAAAAAAATGCCAAAAAAAACGCCAGCGTCAAAAAAAAAATGCCCAGGTGTGTTTTTGCTGGCATTTTTTGGGGGTTTTTGGAGGCAGGCAAAACATCAGAACTTGTGTATAGTGGTGTATATACACACATACATATATTTATATACACACCTAGACATATATAGGTGTGATAGTAGCAGAAATATATGCTTGCGCTAATGAAATCATTTACAGTAATATATTTCTGCTACTATCACACCTATATATGGCTAGGTGTCTATATACATATAATTATGTGTGTATATATACCACTATACACAAGTTCAGATGTTTTGCCTGCCTCAAAAGAACCCCAAAAAATGCCAAAAAAAAACGCTAGCGTCAAAAAAAAATGCCCAAGTGTGTTTTTGCTGGCATTTTTTGGGAGTTTTTGGAGGCAGGCAAAACATCAGAACTTGTGCACAGTACCACTATACACAAGTTCAGATGTTTTTCCTGACTGCAAAGAACCCAAAAAAATGCCTGCTTTGAAATCGGCAAGGTGTGAAATCCGAGGAGAGAAGCTAACCCCCTGAGCTGAAAGTTTTCTAATACATACAATCCTTTTTTTTTCTGGTTCTGGACATGCTACAGAGCTGAAACTTCACAGGTACACCTTTTAGACCCCCCATACACAAAATCACACAAAAAAAGTTCTTAAAAATTGTCATTTTTGATAAAAAAAAGCCAATTATTGAAAAAATAAAAAAAAATAAAAGAGATTTTTTGATTTTTACTTTGGATTTCAGATCTGGGGGGGTCTAAAAAGTGTACATGTGAAGTTTCAGCTCTGTAGCATGTCCAGAACCATAAAAAAAAAAGATTGTTTGTATTAGAAAACTTTCAGCTCAGGGGGTTGGCTTCGCTGCTGTAACACCTTGCCGGTTTAAAAGAAGGCATTTTTTTGGGTTCTGTGCAGTCAGGAAAAACATCTGAACTTGTGTATAGTGGTACTGTGCACAAGTTCTGATGTTTTGCCTGCCTCCAAAAACTCCCAAAAAATGCCAGCAAAAACACACCTGGGCATTTTTTTTTTTGACGCTAGCGTTTTTTTTGGCATTTTTTGGGGTTCTTTTGAGGCAGGCAAAACATCTGAACTTGTGTATAGTGGTATATATACACACATAATTATATGTATATAGACACCTAGCCATATATAGGTGTGATAGTAGCAGAAATATATTACTGTAAATGATTTCATTAGCGCAAGCATATATTTCTGCTACTATCACACCTATATATGTCTAGGTGTGTATATAAATATATGTATGTGTGTATATACACCACTATACACAAGTTCTGATGTTTTGCCTGCCTCAAAAGAACCCCAAAAAATGCCAAAAAAAACCGCTAGCGTCAAAAAAAAATGCCCAGGTGTGTTTTTGCTGGCATTTTTTGGGGGTTTTTGGAGGCAGGCAAAACATCAGAACTTGTGCACAGTACCACTATACACAAGTTCAGATGTTTTTCCTGACTGCAAAGACCCCAAAAAAATGCCTGCTATTAAACCGGCAAGGTGTTACAGCAGCGAAAGCCAACCTCCTGTGCTGAAAGTTTTCTAATACAAACAATTTTCTTTATGGTTCTGGACATGCTACAGAGCTGAAACTTCACATGCACACCTTTTAGACCCCCCAGATACTAAATCCAAAGTCAAAATCAAAAAATCTCTCTCTTTTTTTTTTTAATTTTTTCAATAATTGGCTTTTTTTATCAAAAATGACAATTTTTAAGAACTTTTTTGTGTGTGATTAATAGTTAATGGGGCATGACCCAGAACCCTAAACACTTTTTAGGGGCATTTATTGGGTTTTAGGGCTTATAAAATGTGTTTTTTGATTACCGAAGTTCGGGTCCCATTGATTTCAATGGGGTTCTGAAATCCGGGCCGAACTTTCGGGAAGTTCGGATGTTCTGGCCGAACCGAACTTTTCAAAAGTTCGATCATCCTTAGTTATAATCCCTAATCATTTTTACCTTATTTCATTCCTTGCATTAAAGTGGTTCCAAAGCCTAAATATTTTTTACCCTAATGGATTCCTTGCATCAAGATGAAAAATGTTTAGGCATCACTTTTGCCGCCTCCCCTTTTACTTACCTTAGCCCTCATTAGATCCAGCGCTGTGCATGTCTGCAGCTCTTCTCTCCCCTCACTTGGCATCTCACTAGCTTTGCTGGGGCACCGGAAGCCATCCCGCTGCTGTCAATCAAAGCAAATGATGCAGGGGCTGTCTGAGTCAATGGACACAGCGGGGCTCAGGAAAGAGCATGCACAAGTACCCCAATGGGAAGAGGCTTGCCATGGGGGAATTGTACAGAGCGGAGGGACCAGGAACCCCGGAAGGGGACCTGAGAAGAGGAGGTTCGGGGCTCCTCTGTTCAATTGTAATACACAGAGCAGGTAAGTATAGACATGTTTGTTATTTAAAAAAAAAAATCCTTTATATCTACTTTAAGGTAAAAAAATATTTAGGCATCAATTTCCCCTCTTACTCCCCCTTAAACTTACCTGAGCCCTCATTCAATCCAGCACTGTGCCCATCTGCAGCTCTTCTCTCCCCTCACTTCCTGGACCCACTGGCTTTGCTGAGGCAGCGGGACCCATGGGCGCTTGCTACTGTCAATCAAGGCCAGTAATGAGAAAGCAAGAGGCGGTGCAGAACCCTGCTGTCTGTGTCTAAAGATGCAAGCAACAAAGCTCAAGGGCGAGCCCGCACACATGCCCCCAAAGAAAGCAGCCCTGTATGGGGGCACTCACCCAGCCAAGATTGCTTGCGGGCGACCAGAGGTTCAGGGGCTACTCTGTGCAATTCCATTGCACAGAAAATGTAAGTATAAACCTGTTTTATTTAAAAAAAAAATTATAATCACTTTTAATAAAGTGACCCAAAAGTTAGTGCACTACTAAGAAAGTATGAATTTTTAATTATTGTCCATTAAAAGTGCAATGCATGTAACACAATTAATTCTGCGGTCATAGCTGTGTTCCCAGATTTAAAGGGGACTTGCACTGATAATTAGGGATTGGTTGAACGGTTCGGCTCGAGCATCATTGCTCTTAGTCCAACCCCACACTATAAAAGTATTCTTTCAATAGTAGCCATTTGTAGTGTGATATCGGTGTGGAGAGAGCTAGAACAGGGCTTTGTTCAGTGCTACTAGAGAGTTAGTGTGCTATAGTGTACTATTCTGTTTCTATTGTCAGTGTAGAATATCAGTTTAGTGTGAATTTAGTAATAGTTCAGTCAGTGTGAGTGTAGTGCGACCATTCATTTTCACTTTAGTGTCACTTTAGAGTGAATTTAGTGATAGTTCAGTGAGTGTAGTGAGTGACCATTCATTTTTACTTTAGTGTCAGTTTGCTTTGTCAGGGCAGGTTTACTGCATTATAGAACAGTGCATTAGTGCATGTCTAACAAACGATATTTCAGTGCATTACTGCATGTTTAACGCAGTATAGTTCAGTGTGTCACGAGCCGTTTAACACAGTATATTTCTGTGCATTACTGCATGTTTAACGCAGTACATTTCAGTGCATTACTGCATGTTTAATGCAGTATATTTCTGTGCGATAGTGCATGTTTAACACAGTATATTTCAGTACGTTATGTGCCATTTACGGCAATATATTTCAGTGCGTTAGTGCACGTTTAACACAGTATATTTCTGTGCGTTACTGCCTGTTTAACACAGTACATTTCAGTGTGTTACTGCACGTTTAATGCAGTAAATCTCTGTGCGTTAGTGCACGTTTAACGCAGTATATTTCTGTGCGTGTTTGCATGTTTAACACAGTATATTTCAGTGCATTATGTGCCATTTACCGCAATATATTTCAGTGCGTTAGTGCATGTGTAACACAGAATATTTCTGTGCATTGCTGCACATTTAGTACAGTAAATTACAGTGCGTTACATGCCATTTACCACAGTATATTTCAGTGCTTTAGTGCACGTTTAACACGGTATATATCTGTGCGTTATGTGCCATTTAGCGCTGTATATTTCAGCGGTAATTGCACCTGCCCATAAACTGCCTGATTTGTGACATGCCTACCAGGTGGAATTGGAATTTTGCAATGCTGCAGCAGCTGCACATGCAGCAGAGGGCTGTCAACGAGTACCTGTGTGAGTATGGCACAACGACAGCCTCAGGCTTTCGTTCCTCACGCCAATAGCTGCTGATAAAGGATGCATGCACTGTACTGTCATTATTTTAGGAAGCCACAAGGATGATGAGCTGTGACAATGCATGCATCAGTGACACAATCCCTGTTGTATTCGTGCTGGAGCAGACTCTGCGTGGCATCATGGACAGGGCACTCGAGGCAGAGCAGCCAAAGAAAGAGGAGGACTTCCTTTCCTCTCAAGGCCTGCTTTAAGCAGACACCATTCTTCCTACACCACAGAATGCACAAGAGAAGAGGGAGGAGGAGGAGGATTCTGCCAGTTTTGGAGGCATTGAAGCAGAGGAAGACATACATCAACCCTCAACAGATGGTTTTCCATCCTCAGAACCCTTGGGAGTAGTACATGGCTGGGAGGAGACAGTTCCAGATACTGTAATTCTCAGTGACCCTGAGGAATCTGCTTCTCATGTCCCCGCAAATGTGCATGGGCTCCTTCATGCTTCAAAGCCTGCAAAAGGACCCAATAATATGTGGCATCAAGGAGAAGGATCACTATTGGTTGTCAACCCTCCTTGACCACCGTTACAAGGAGAAAGTCTCAGAACTCGACCTGTTTCCACAGAAGATGCAGAAGATGAAATCTCTTGAGGACACTTGGAAGAGGAATTTATTTAATGCTTTTCTGGACTCTGGTAGGTTGCAGTGTCGTAGAAAACATAGTTTTGAGGCTTCTGTTGGTCAAGAGAGGAGCAGTGGAGAAAGGGGCATGTAAGTGATGCATTTTAAAAAAAAGTTGTCCTCGCCGCCCAGGGCTCTCAGCCTCCACATCCCATTGGCAGCATCTGTATCATATAGTGGATGATTATCTAGGGGAAAAAACAGAGATGGAGAGCTTTCCAGTTGACGATCCACTGGGTTACTGGGTCATGAGAATAAACCACCGACCAGAACTGCAATTGAGCTGCTGGGCTGCCCTGTATCCAGTGTGCTTTTTGAACAGGCATTCAGTGCTGCTGGAGGTTTTGTTACTGATAAAAGAACGTGTCTGTCTAAAGTCTCCGTGGACCGTCTGACATTTATCAAAATGAATCAGTCCTGGATTACCAGCAGCTACGAAGCCCCTGATGCCACTGTCACTGATTATGTGTTTGTGGGATGTGGAATCTCTGCAAGACTTCTAGGCTGCCTAGGGTTGTGGGTGTTGATTTCATCTGGAAAAAAACATTTTTGGTGTAGGTTTCATGGGCACAAATAACACCCAAATACCAATTTTTTCCACACCTGTTTGACAGATGCATATCATTTACATTTTTGATAGTAAGGCCAATTCTTGCTTTCATCAAGAGTACATCTTTAGGGTTATGGTGTTAAGGCGCCACAGACACCCAAAGACCAGTTTTTCTACACCTGTTTGACAGGTGCATATCATTTAAATTTTTGATAACAAGCTTTCTTCAAGAGTACCTCTATAGGGTTATGGTGTGAAGGCAACATAGACAAACAAAGACCAATTCTTCCGCACCTGTCTGACAGATGCATATCATTTAAATTTTTGATAGCAAGGCCAATTCTTGCTTTCATCAAGAGTACCTCTTTAGGGTTATGGTGTGAAGGCGCCACAGACACCCAAAGACCAATTTTTCCGCACCTGTTTGACAGGTGCATATCATTTACATTTTTGATATGAAGGAAATTCTTGCTATTATCAAGAGTTACGGTGTGAAGGCACCTTTGACACCCAATGACCAATTTTTCAGCACCTGTTACTTATATCCAAAGTCTGCTGAAAAGACACCAGAATTTATCCAAAAAAATCTCTAATCTTGTTCCCAGTGCACTACCTTGTGGCCTCATCATATAGACTGGCTCCCCAAGTAGTTGTTTACTATATGTTAGCATTATTTCCTAATATATTATGATGCCAATATTTTTTAGGACACCAAAAAAAAATAACACTGTACTGAAACTCTGATGTGGAATGTGGATACAGAATATTTTAGTTGAGGCTGTCTTGACTATTGCAATTGCAAAACCAAGTCACTGAGATATAGTGATGTGTATCTCACACTAAGCTGGCATCTATTGATCTGGCCACTAATTCAGTTATTTTTCAATTTCTTAACAGACCAAGCTGTCCAGTAAAAGTGGCAGCTAGAAGGTTGAGGCAAATAATTTAACACTGACACGTGTGCTTAAAATGGTCAACTTTTATTAATTTATGTAAAGCCTTTATCCCAAAAGGAAAAAAAAATATTTTGCTGTAACTGCTTATGAAGTGTTAGCTGAAGTTTGGCTTTAATTTATTAATCAAATGCATTTAAATTTGCTGGCCTAATATTATGCTGTCTCCAGATTCACAATGCTGTTGTCCAACAGTGCTACTCCTTTCCTCCTCCATCCAGAGTGGATACACCCTAAGACAGTGTAGCAAGTATCCCCTATTCCCAGTGCCCCTCTGGGAAGCACCATACTCTCCGACACACCAAGGCTTAAGAAGGAATATTCATTTGTGCAATACACCCAATAAAGCAATAAACAGAATGGCAATAACAGTAAACAACTACTGATACCAATTAAAATTAAGGTGGTCGTAACTAAGGGGCAGTACTGGAAGCTAAAGGTCCATCAGTCCCTCCAATCCTCTCCCACTAGCTAATGTATTTGTAATCATTGGGGGTCCAAATTTCTGGCATGGGAGCACTCAGATTTGAGTGGTTCCCACCACATTGGGTGCAATTTACCCAAACTGTATCCTGCAGTAAGGTGACACTGTCCTTTTTTAAAAGCAGGCAAAGAAGTTGTGGGCAGCAGTCTCTCATCACCAAACAATCTGGTATTATGCCTCCTATGCGTCCGGAACCAGTAACGTCATCGGCAACTCAGGAGGACCTGACAATGACGATCTCTCACGGAACCTATGATGTCAGCAGTTACCAAGGACCCAGAAACTATGATCTCTCACAGAACCAGTGATGTCAGCAGCAGTTCAGGACCAATCACTCTCAGCTATGTAGATGTGGCAGCAGTTTCTCTCTGTATCTCTGTCACCACACTCAACACTCCAACAGGCAGCTCTCCAATACAGCAACCCACTCCACTTCTGTAATGCACCCCTTACAGACAGCTAAAATGATTACTGGTGTCATGGAGCTGCCTTAGCAAAGTGGCATTGGACCAGGAAGTATGCAGGCACCATAGAATTGGAGATCATTTGGCACTGATCACTTGGCACATCATTTGGCATCATCATTTGGCACTGATTTGGAGATCAGTGGGCACTGGTAGGCTGCATTTGGTGGGCTCTGGTAGGCTGCATTTGGTGGGCACTGGTAATCTGCATTTGGTGGGCACTAGTAGGCTGCATTTGGTGGGCTCTGGTAGACTGCATTTGGTGGGCACTGATGAGGCTGCATTTGATGGGCACTGGTAGGCTGCATTTGGTGGGCTCTGGTAGGCTGCATTTGGTGAGCTCTGGTAGGCTGCATTTGGTGGGCACTGTTAATCTGCATTTGGTGGGCACTGGTAGGCTGCATTTGGTGGGCACTGATGAGGCTGCATTTGGTGGGCACTGATGAGGCTGCATTTGATGGGCACTGATGAGGCTGCATTTGATGGGCACTGATGAGGCTGCATTTGGTGGGCACTGATGAGGCTGCATCAATGCATTGATCTCTTGTATCATATCCGCAGTCTCTGACCATCTCTTGTATCAAGTCTGCAGTCTCTTACCATCTCCTGTCTGGGGGCTCTGTCTAACAGACTCTCTAACAGATGCCCTCCCTGTGTCCATTAAAGAGACCCCCCTCCAGTTCCCATTAGAGTACCCTGCTTCTCTTACTATAATTTGTTTATTCTTAAGAGATCGTGGGAGGGTCCCGGGGTAAGGAAAGACTTCTTGGGGGAGCATCTCTGTGTTTGAGCCATTGCCATAGAAACATGTGTAAAGGGGAGGGGTTAGTAAGATGACCACGCCCATGTGGGGATGCCAGAAAAATTTCTGCACCCAGGCGCCTGTGACCCTAGGATCAGCCCTGTGGCAGAGAGTAGTCTGTGCAGGAGAAGAGTGTGGAATATATGGTGGTGGGTAGTATGTGCAGGAGAAGAGTGTAGAATATATGGTGGTGGGTAGTATGTGCAGGATGGTGTCAGTAGGGCAGTAGATAGTATCAGTAGAGCAATAGACAGTGTTTTGTTTAATAATTTATTTTTTTATACGTTTTTACAATTTTATTTTTGTATTATTTTTTTACAAACATTTTGTGAGGGCAGTGGACAGTGTCAGTAGAGCAGTGGATGGTGTCAGTAGTTTTTTATTTTTATTTTTTTTGTATTATTTATTACATTTTTAGTTTTAGTTTTTTTTCAAATATTTTTTTCAAATTGCTTCGGTTGGGGGTGGGTGTTGTGGACAGTTATGGCTGGACGGTGTCAGTAGAGCACTGGACAGTGTCATTAGTTTTTTTTTTTTTTTCCATACATTTTTTCCAAATATATTTATTTATTTTTTTACAATTTCATCTCTTATTTTTTTCGGTTCAATAATTTTTATTAATTTTCAAAAGAACAACAATACAATAAACAACCAGTAGTTTCTGGAGCAAAAAAAAAGAAACAGGTGTACATGTCAGAATGGATGTAGTTATTAGATATCATGTCAGATAGTAAAAAAAAGAGGACAAAACTAGCATAAAAGGAACTTCGGTATAATCAAGGGTAGTTGGGTTGATACATAATGAATCAACATCCATGAGTGTCAATAGGGTGAAGTGTAGTATTTGCTAGTGAGCCAGGGTTGCCAGCGGACGTGGAATTGTGCACTTTTAAATATAGAGTATGAGTACGCTTTTTTGTAGGAGAATTGTGTATTAATAAGACAGTACTTCCGAGTGGGAAGGTGGGTCGGTTTTTTCCAGTGCCTTGCTATAATGGTTTTGGCAACTAATAGAACATGGGTGGTAACCGTTCTCATACTAGGGTGAATATTGTCAATGCCTAAGGAAAGGAGAGCTAGGGCCGGATTAGGAGCAAGTATGATGCCAGTGGTATCAGAGAGGATCTCAAACACCTTTCTCCAGAAGCTGGTGAGGCTTTTGCATGACCAGAAAATGTGAGATACAGTATAGTGCCTATTTGGCCGCAATGGTGCCAACAGAGCGAGTTGTGAGACTTATAAAATTTTGATAAGCACTAAGGAGTTAAATATCACCTGTTGAGCATTTTTTGAGATTGTTCCCAGTGGGTGACACAACTCGAAACCTGGTAGGTGCTGCGTATAGCCGATTTCCATTGGGCATCAGAGAAAGGCGTTTGAAGCTCCTCTTCCCATTTGAGCATGGGCGCAGTTTTGGAGAAAAGAAGTTTGCAATGGAAAAGATTATAAAAAAAGGAGATGCCTTTAGTAGAGGAGTGAGGTAAGGTGAGGAATTTCCATAGAGAGGTAGGAAGGTGAATGTTCGGTGGAGGGTATTTTGAAAGGAAGCTAAAAATGCTATTATAGGTGTAAATAGTCGTTTTGTGCAAATCTGTTATTTTTTCACAATTCTTTTTTGGGGGGAGGAGGATCGTATCCATAGTATCGTATCAGTAGGGCAGTGGATGGTGACATTAGAGAAGTGGTTGTTGTCACTAGTTTTATTTTTTTTAAAAAATGAGTGTTCTAATGTACTCACTCTGCTTGCTCCTACTGCTTCTCAGGTGAGATTTCTAGACAAACCGTGATGCTGTAAGGGTCTTCCTAAGCCAGCCTGAGCCAGATCCCTCCTAGGCGACCAACAGCCTCCTCAGCACTTCATCTTCCACCCGACTCCCCTGCTAGCATTAATCATTCGTATTTGAGTGCTGACCTAGCCACCTTGCCAGGACAGTACGCTTGGGATTGGCCAGATTCCCTTAAGTATGCAGATTAACTCTCCTGGCCTCTGCCTACTAACTTCTAGAAGTTTCTCCAAACTTCCAGTTCCAGGGGGAAGCATCAGAGACCTGCCTCTGTGAGTCATCCAGCCTGACCTGCAATAAACCCTGACCTAGATTCAGACTCACTTTAACAAATACATTTTCCTGCACTAACCTAGTAGCACACTAGAGAGTGCTACATAGGAAAAGTGCAAGAGAAGCTCTGGATAGAAAAAAATGCTACTTTATGCACATGAACACAGTTATATTAGAATAGATGGTTTAACACACATGTTTTCAGAGAGGAGTACCAGCTTGAGTATTGTTAGAAAGCAGGACTGGCATAAATAAATCACAGCTAAGTCCACTCATAAAATAAACCAAAGTCGGTTTAAATATCCCAACTATGCTTTCATTGGGACAAGCCTATTTTCATATTCCCAGGTGGCTTTTGAATCTGAAAATATCCTAATAAAACAATCTATTGGCAGGTATGAAATTAAGTAGCATTCATGCAGAATGATAAAGTTAATTAAATTTTTCATATCTGTAAGGCATTGGAGCACTGAGATTTGACATTAGCCTATAATGCATATGAAGTCCTAGATATAGTATGGATAGATACCAAATGTTGTCAAAAAGCATGTATGTTTGTCACCTTATGTATATTTTTCCTGATTTGATGTGCCCTGTAATTGTATATTTCAGAGTTGCTGGTCTTTCCTTCTGCCACCCCTACGCCTGAAGTTCCTGTATGGGATGTTTCAAGTTTCTCCCTTGTAGAAGGACGTATTTTGAGGACAAAAGGAGAGGAGCAGGTAATTTTTTTTTTTTTTTTGCTTAAGACAGCCTAACATTTTAATAAAATAGGGATCACATCCATAATCAGGGATCTGTTTCTCTTGCCCTTATACAGTAGCTGCAGTCATAACTGCTGGACCACCATTTAATGCAATCATTTTTAAAGTGAAACTAATGTTAATACTTATGCTGCTAAGCCTTATTAAATACTGTAGATCGAAAGGTATATTATATTTACTTATTTTAAACGTTGTTTTACATTTCATTAGTTGCTTCCTGGTTTCTGGCCTAGGCCAAAATTACAGTATCTCACAAAAGTGAGTACACCCCTCACATTTTTGTAAATATTTTATTATATCTATTCATGTGACAACACTGAAAAAATGAATGACACTTTGCTACAATGTATAGTAGTGAGTGTACAGCTTGTATGACAGTGGGTATTTGCTGTTCCCTAAAAATAACTCAACACACAGCCATTAATATAAACTGCTGGCAACAAAAGTGAGTACACCCCTAAGAGAAAATGTCCAAATTGGGCTCAAAGTGTCAATATTTTGTGTGGCCACCATTATTTTCCAGCACTACCTTAACCCTCTTTGGCATGGAGTTCACCAGAGCTTCAGAGGTTGCCACTGGAGTCCTCTTCCACTCCTCCATGACAACATCACAGAGCTGGTGGATGTTAGAGACCGTGCGCTCCTCCACCTTCCATATGAGGATGCCCCACAGATGCTCAATAGGGTTTAGGTCTGGAGACAAGCTTGGCCAGTCCATCACCTTTACCCTCAGCTTTTTTAGCAAGGCAATGGTGATCTTGGTTCTCTCAATGAAATGTAACTTCCCAGTGCTGGCAGCACACATGCAGCCCCAGACCATGACACTCTTACCACAAGTTTATCTTGGTCTCATCAGACCACAGGCCATGGTTCCAGTAATCCATGTCCTTAGTCTGCTTGTCTTCAGCAAACTGTTTGCGTGCTTTCTTGTGCATCATCTTTAGAAGAGGCTTCCTTCTGGGAGGAGAGCCATGCAGACCATCTTTATGTAGAGCAACAATTCTCTTTTTCAGATCCTCAGAGAGTTATTTGCCATGAGGTGTAATGTTCCAGGTAAAACTTCCAGTGACCAGTATGAGAGAGTGAGAGCGATAACACCAAATTTAACACACCTGAGACCTTGTAACACTAATGAGTCACATGACACCAGGGAGGGAAAATGGCTAATTGGGTCCAATTTGGACATTTTCACTTAGGGGTGTACTTACTTTTGTTGCCAGCGGTTTAGACATTAATGGCTGTGTTGAGTTATTTTGAGGGGACAGCAAATGTACACTGTTATACAAGCTGTACGCTCACTACTTTACATTGTAGCAAAGTGTCATTTCTTCAGTGTTGTCACATGAAAAGATATAATAAAATATTTACAAAAATGTGAGGGGTGTACTCACTTTTGTGAGATACTGTATGTATGTCATATATCCCAGGAGGCTTTGTGGGCATTTTTTTCTTTCATTTGGAAGAGAGAGGGGGGGGGGGGGCTTTCTTAGCTAAGCACACCCTCCTGGCTGTATGTCTGTGCTGGGGCAGATGACTACCAGTAAGTAGATGTACATGAATCATCTGCCCTTATTTAATATGACCATGGTTAGAAATGCAAGAGGGGGTGTTTTTCAACGAAAAAAAAAAGCATGGAGACATGGATGGATGGATGAATGAGTTTGTTTTAAATAATAAAAAATGAAAAATGAAATGACATTTTCAGCTTGTGGTGCTCAGATGCAATTTAGTTCCACTTTAAAAGCACCGAAGTGTGCATTTGCAGTCATTGTTTCTGAATGTGCATTGACAGAACCACATTACATGCAGTAACACCATCACACTATACACAAAGGTAAATGTCTGGCATACATTTGTAAGACATTTTGGCAACTCTAGAATTTCTTGGATGTACACAATATTCAATATTACCAAAAGTATTGGGACGTCTGCCTTTACACACACATGAACTTTAATGGCATCCCAGTCTTAGTCCGTAGGGTTCAATATTGAGTTGGCCCACCCTTTGCAGCTATAACAGCTTCAACTTGTCTGAGGAGACTGTCCACAAGGTTTAGGAGTGAGTCTATGGGAATGTTTGTCCATTCTTCCAGAAGCACATTTGTGAGGTCAGGCACTGATGTTGGATGAAAAGGCCTGGCTCACAGTCTCCCCACTAATTCATCCCAAAGGTGTTCTATTGGATTGAGGTCATGACTCTGTGCAAGCCAATCAAGTTCATCCACCCCAAACTTGCTCATCCATGTCCCAGCACAGGCTAGGCACTCAGTTAACCCTTTGAACACCCCTGATGTTAACCCCTTCCCTGCCAGTGTCATTAGTACAGTGACAGTGTATATTTTTAGCACTGATTACTGTATTGGTGTCACTGGTCCCCAAAATGTGTTGAAAGTGTCAGTTAGTGTCCGATTTGTCTGCTGCAATATCGCATATATTTGCAAAATTGCTAACAGTCACTGATTTCCGCCATTACTAGTAAAAAAAATAAATAAATAAATAAAATATCCCATAGCTTGTATTTTCTATAGCTTTTGTGCAAGCCAATCTAAATATGCTTTTTGGGACTTTTTTTACCAAAAAATATGTAGAAGAATACATATTGGCTTTAATTGATGAAGAAATTCGATTTTTTTCAATTTTGTTATTGGATATGTTTTATAGCAGAAAGTAAACAATATTGTGGTTATATTTTTAAAATTGTTGGTTTTGTTTTGTTTATAGCGCAAGAAAATAAAAACCGCAGAGGTGATCAAATACCACCAAAAGAAAGCTCTATTTGTGGGAATAAAGATGAGATAAATTTTATTTTGGTACAGTGTCGCATGGCCTAGTCATAAAGGAGGGCATATCTTCTGGAGCTGATGTGGTTAAAAATTTCCCTTTCATTCATGCCTCAGCAACTTAAGCTGGCCGTACATGGATCGAAATTTGGCCAGTTCAGCTGGATGAATTTCAATCCATGTATGGTTGTTCCCATTCATGAGAAGTCGCTCGATAGGGACTGCTTTAAAATTTCAGTTTGATCACTAGTGCTGTGAGACGATCTGAAGGAATAGACAAGGGCCCAAGCCTGAGGTCAGAGCAGCGATGCTGCAAGAAGAAATCAGGAGGCCGAATAAACATTTGCTCTGTGCTTGGAAGTGATGTTGAAAACCCCTGTGTGGGGAAACCCTGTTGTAATGTTTCTTGTCCAATAAAAGTGGGCCAAGCAAGCAGTGATCTGCAAATTTGGTGACTAGACTGTGTCCCTAAAGTAAAACTATAGGCAAAACTTTTTTTTTCCTTTTGGATAGAGCAAGGGGGAGTTACAACCCGTGTCAGGTTTTTTTTCACCATTAGTGTCTGATTGCTGAGATTTCCCTTCACTTCCTGTCCCATAGCCAAACAGGAAGTGAGAGCAAATCGCTGCAAATTAAGGGAATTCCTTGGGGACCCCCAAGTCACCAGAACTAGTGTCCCCATTTGAAGATTTCTCCTCCATTACTTTTCTGGGGATAACCCAAAATTTGGGCTTTTCTTTTACTTTCAGTGGTTGAATTTCCCTAAATTTCCCTAATGGGGGCACAGACAGCAATAAAAACTGTCAGGGTTTCTAATCCATCTCCACTCTATCCAAAACAAAAAAAAACAGGGTTTGCCTTTAGTTATACTTTAATGCTCAATCCTGGATGCCAATCATGTTGCCTGTAAATGCTAGCATTGTTTTAAAGGTTAAGTCCACCCTAACACTAAAATCCCTGCATCTTTAGATCTCCACAATATAACACTGACCTATCCATCCCTGTAAAGAAGAAATCAGTATACTTACCTTTTTTGAAGCTGATCCGATCCCACGCTGAGCTGTCAGCTGCGGCTTTGCTGTGGAGGCGGGTGCAGGGGACACAGCCGACAACGGAAGCCCCATAGTAAGTCTATGGGTGACGTCACTTCCCATTCATTTCACAGCCGTTGTCGGCCGTGTCCTCTGCAGAGCTTCTGCCGCTGGAGATCGGGTCGGATCGGCTTCAAAAAAGGTAAGTATACTGATTTCTTCTTTACAGGGCTGGATAGGTTATTGTTAGATTGTGGAGATCTATCGATGCAGGGATTTTAGTTTTAGGGTGGACTTATCCTTTGACTGTACTTTTGACTATCTGCCAGCACATAAATCAGAAAGTTGCATAACAAATATTGGATAAATACAGTTTAACCTGTTTGATAGTGAAAACCCCTTTCATTCTGTCTCCCCACCCCCCCCCCCCCCCAGGATGCATTTCGCACCCGGAGTCGTGCTGGCAGTTGCGTGTCTAATACTGAAGCAGTGCTTGCAGACAGAGCAGAGGCAGGTAAGACGTTGGAATCTTCTGCAATGTAAAGACTTGTAAGTTTCAGATTTACGATGTTCAGGAAGTGGGGGTATCGACTTGACTTACCAGGTACTATTTCTGTGACCATAAGCAAGTACCTAAACAGTGGTCTGGCCAATTAGGAGTTAACACAGCAAAGTGGAATCAATCCACCGCTTCCTTCCTGCAGGAAGTGGCCAATGTGAAAACTCTTTCATCAGCACTAATGATATCTGTCTAGAGTTACTAATAGTTGTTCTTCAGAAACGTACGCACATATGGCAACATAGGGGAGACAATTTACAGTCTCATTTTGTAACTGGATGGCAATCATACACTGTAGTTACACAAAGAGAATCTTCTAGGGGGGATCAACCTGCGTGGTTCATAGGAGAAGCTGCGCAAACTGTTGGCGCTATATAAATCCTATATAATAATAATAATGAGGCGGCATACATAGTGCGCTTTGGAAAATTTTGGGTGTAGCAAAATTGTGTTAACAGTGAGAGCAGTATAAAACCTAAAGTGGTTGTAAAGGTAAAAGTTTTTTTGTACCTTAATGCATTCTCTGCATTAAGGTAAAAACCTTTTATTAATGCCGCGCCCCCCCCCCCTCCGCCCAAATATTATTCCTGATCTCGATCCAGCAATGTGCATATCTACAGCAGCTTTTCACCCCTCTCCCCTGTCCCATAGGCTTGGCCCATTGGCTTTAGCTGTTGTCAGTCAAAAGCTGTGAGCAAAGTGCAGGGGGCGGGACCAAGTTCTGCTGCCTGTGGGAGCTGCTCTGTGCAAAACCATTGCACAGAGCAGGTAAGTATAGCATGTTTGTTATTTTAATTTAAAAAAAATGTAAAGCTTTACAATCATTTAAACCTTACTGTACTGTGCACAGTAAAGGTAGATTTAGACATGGATCTAAATTCCCCTTTCCTCTGAAGCATGATCTGCGTTTGGATCGTGCTTCAGAGGCTATTGACAGGCAGTGATGAAGCAATGTGACACAATTGATGTTACAGCTTTTGTGGTGCTTCCCCATTTACCTGAATGTGTTGTATTTAGCACATTTGCGACATGTCGGGCAGACTTTGCCATGACACAAAGCGAAGCATTGCAACTGCGGCATGTAAACACCCCCATCTGCTGCCCATTGCAGCTTAAGGGGGGGAGGGCGGTTGACAAGCATCAAAAATGCAACTCAACTGTGCATTTTTGCTGCCCCCCAATAACACGTCTAGATGAAGCCTAACATATGCCATAATTCTATTCACAAAATATGCTTGAATGACTGTGCCACAGACAAGAGTCTAACATACATTTATAAACCTCAGCACAATCATTTTTAAAAATGGAAAACCATGTTTTTCTGCACACAGACTACCAAAAGCCTTTCCTCCTGGCAGCAACATTTGGCCAAAGAAGCACCCAACGTTTACGCCAGAATAATAATAATCTATTCTGGTTATTAAAATGAATTACCACTCAATCGCTAAAAGTACTTAGCATGATCACGCTTTAATAAGCATTACTGTGCACTAACAAGCATCAAGCGTGTCAACAAGTGTCAAGCAATATTTCTGTCAAAAAGCCGCTGCTCCTGAAAGCACTGGCAGTGGTTTTTTGTTTTTTTCTGCCTCTTGGGCCTCAAGCACACTGGATGACTTTGCAGCTGCTCTTGGGGCATCAGACAGTATTTTTTTCCTTTGACAACAAAAGAATATTGCCCTTGTGATATATGAATCAAATGAAAGCTGCACCACTCACGTGAGATATTTATCACAATAAAGATTAATACTAAAACAGTGTTGTGCTAAATTAAAAATCAGACACAATAATAAACATTGAGTCCAAGTGTTAGGGTCCTTTCACACGGCCGCTCCGTGTATCCGCAAATCATCCCATCCATTTGCGGATGATTTGCGGGCATAATGTAAGTGAATGGCACTGCGGGTGTCAGCGGAATACCATCCGCTGACACCCGATTTTCCTCCTTTCAGTTCTGTTCCGTTTTTACAAATGGAACAGAACCCCATTTTTTCTTCCGTGTAAAAAACGGAAAGGAAGGAAAATCTGATGTCAGCGGTGTCATCCGCTGACATCCGCAGTGCCATATACTTACATTATGTCCGCATATCATCCGCAAACGGATGGGATGATATGCGGGCACACGGAGCGGATGACACAAATGTCATCCGCTCCGTGGAAAAAAAAAAAAAAGTCCCGCAGCGGACCTTTCACACGGAGCGGCCGTGTGAAAGGAGCCTTAAACTCATAACACAAGTGAAAAATCCAAAGGGGTTGTAATGATAAGTGAAAAAAAAATTGCTGTGTTCCAGATTCAAATGGGGTCCCTTCACCTAGTGAATTTACCGCCACCACATACACAATGTACATAGATCTCCTATTACGGGATGTCACAATAAGCTACTGTGTCTCATCCACTCCTATTTCATCATTTGCAATGTGAGCCATTCCAAAACATTTAAGGATATGGTGACACTCCACTAGCCTCAAGCCATCACATCCAATAGTATGCACCCTATAAAAGATAAACGCCAATAGTGTAAAACCTCTTATGAGTTACTTTTATTATAAAATATTGCACTTATATGGTTCCAAATTCAATCAGCCTTAAACAAATCCAGGTACAAAAAAACGTCAATCGCTAGCACTTTCAGGTAGTGTCGTTGACATGGACATGTAACTCCGCCCTACCAGTTTCGTCATTAGAGAAATTCTTCCGGGGCATGAGTGTCACATCCTGCCATCGCTTTATATAACCATCATCGTTAACTAAGCTTCGTCCTCACTCCCCAAGCTTTGCTGTTCAACAAAACACTCAAGCCTCATTTTCACAACACAGGGACATCACGCCTCGTCCTCAACGCAGTAGCAATGCACTGCTCCCACGCCTTATTAGAGCAGGGATGGTGGATGAGTATCCCCAGAAGAGTAATATTGTTTAGTTCCGGTAAAGACAATCACAACATTATCAGATCTGATATAAACAAAAAATAAATAAAACTAAGCTGGTTTATGAGTTGTCCAAAAAACAGTTAACATCCCAATCTACATTAGTATCTTTTGAGAAGATAAATCCACTTGGTTTCAATTTTAGATAATTCCCTAACTCTGAGGCTCCCTCTCCAATGGGGAACAAAATGGTAAATTCCCACGAAGAGGGTCCCTGCTGGTTCTCTCCCATGTACAAGATCATAGTGTCGTTAGACACTATGATTCTTGTACCTCTTTCAAATGTTGGCAATATGCTCATTGAATCTGACATTCAGCGAGCGAGTTGTACGGCCCATGTATTGTAACCCACACAGGCATTGGAGTAAATATACTACATGTGCGGTGCTACAAGTGATAAAGGGTCTTACCGCTTATATTTTTGAAGTAATATTAGAAGAGAACTCAAGTATTTTTCTTGTCTTACATTTGTTAAGACTGCATATCTGGCATCTGCCGCATTTTTTTCCTGCCTCTAAACTCCCCTCCTGTTAGCCTATGTGTCCATGCACACATAGACCTTTAGCAGCGTTTAATGGCAGGGGCTTTTACAGGCAGGAGAAAACCCCACTGTGAGTGCATCCAGGAGGAGCGGCATTTTGCCAAAAAAAAAAAAAACGCTTGATGCTTGGGCAGAATTATTATTCTGACCAAATAAAGGAATTAACGCCTAAGAGCCTGACGCCTGTAAACATGCCTAAACGCGCCTTAACACATCACACACTTTTACAAGCATCGGGCGTTTTTTCTGACAAAACAATGCTACCAGGAGGAAAGGCTTTTAGGAAAGTTTCCAAAATGTCTTATGTGTATGGGGTTTAAAAGCCTCTGCTACTAAACGCTGCTAAAAGTCTATGTGTGCATGGACACATAGGCTAACATCCAGGGGAGGCAGGAAACAATGTCTGATGCTGCAAAAATGTCCAGTATGCATGAGGCCTTAGAAGCCAGAAACTGTTGTACGATGTGGCACAAAGAGTCTCTAAGACACCACCTTCCTGCCTGCATACATGCCCCACCCCACTATAAACTCAGCATGCATTGTACACTGGCATTGCAAGCTAGGTTTGGGAACATGGACTGACAGATGGCAGGACTAACTGATGCAGCTGCTGCAGTGAATACGGGTGGGCAGGAGGCAGAACTGGTAGGCAGCATTGCCGTTGCTACTGCCAGTCCTAAAGAATGCATTTTTAGACTTTCTAGTCTATCTGCTGTGCTTTTGCAGACCCTCATTTTCCTCCCTTTCTATACCCCAGGAGGTGGGGAAAAAGCATTATGCATGAATAGAATGTCTTTATTGTGCTAAGCCTTTCTGCTTGTGTTACATTGACATGAGTTGTACAATAAATCTGATATTCTTTTTTTTTTTTTTTTTTTCAAATATAACTTTTATTAAGATTCAGGGTGATACAATATAATCCAATAAACAAAACATATCACATTCAGGAGAAAAAAAAAAGCTAGATATTTACATCGTTCTGTTCATTACATATCTATTTCGAATGTACATTTCTCACCCTCTCATCTATTTTCTATATAACCCAAATCAAACCCCAAAACTAAAAAAAAAAAAGAAAAAAAAAAAAGTGGCAAGAAAAGGGGGGGGGGGAAAGAGAAGGGGAGGAAAAATAGGAAAAGGTTAAAAATGTATCTCCTCCCTTTCCTGCCGAGTTATTACTCAAAGATCTGTCATATCTTCTTCTGACATGTCTATCCCATGGTAAGATACCATAAATAAGTTCCAAGCACCCCATGTTTCTGTATATTTTTCTCTTTTATGTTGGGCTGTCAAAACCAGGTCTTCCATTTTATTTATTTCCTCTATTTTACATATCCAGCATTCTATTGTTGGGGGTCTTTGTCTCTTCCATTCAAGATATTCTTTTTAATCACAGATCCAAACGTTGATGGAAATGCAGAGTTGGATTCAAAGAATCAGTTTAATAATGTGAAGGTAATGTTTAAAAATATATCTATACTAAATATATTGCTTGATAGCATTCATTAGAAAATAAATTGCATGTATGTTCATCAAGCCTGCAAAACCATGTCTACATTGTAGGACGGATATTAAGATTTAGAGAAGGGTACTTGGAGCTCTATGGTAAAAGAAATGCATGCACTCAGAATACAACAAGGCCTGTTATTGGTAGTTATTTAAAAAAAAAATCAGCAACAATTATGTAAACTAAAAAGCTAAATAAAATTTTCATTTTTTTTTTGGACACATCTTCTGTTAGACAAAATTTTGATGAAGTGTACGGCCTGTATCAATTGATGAGAAAATACACCAAAATTGGATACAGAAGAGCTGTAATGATCTCTTCCTGGAATTTTAGGAAGGATCCGCATCTTCCTGATGCTTTGTATAGTACATAAGCATTGAAAAGATTCAATTGGAATAAGTATACAGACACTTTTTTGTACAAGCGTCTGGTCTTACGGCCCCTTCATCTGGTCATTGAAGTCCACCACCCCCCCCCCCCATTTTACGGTTGAAGTCGTGGACACAGAGGGCTTCTCCAAAACACCACTCGCCATAGTAATTTGGACTGCCGTATCTGCGTAAATAAAAGACAGAACCAAAATGTTCTGTTTGTCGTTCCACCTCACTGCAAGCAATTTATTGCATCTCAAGCAGGCTCTCTCCCCCTGACTAAGTGGGGTATTTACAAGCCATTGGGGGAAGTCCTGATGATTAGATCACACGGTGCTACATGCGCCAATTCCTAATTGAACGAGGTGTCTAAAAAGTGACACGCTTGTATAGACGTTGTCCACATATAAATGGTACCCCTTTCCGAATAAGGGTGACACCAAGTCCCAAACAATCTTGCCGCTGCTCCCTATGTAATCTGGTCAGATTGGGGGCCCCACGCTGCTATCTTTTCCCTTGTAAACCAGGAAACTACATGTATAGCCTGTTGCCCTGTCACAGAGTATTTCAACTTGACCCCATATCTGGCACGCTTGCTGGGGAGAAACAGTTTGAAATCAAGGCGGCCAGAAAATGTAATCAGGGACTCATCTATGCAGACATCTTGTTGGGGGATAAATAAGGCTGCAAATTTTTGGTTGAAGTGGTTTACGAGGGGCCAAATTTTGTGGAGCCGGTCATATTCATGGTCACCCTGGGGACGACAGAGTTCATTGTCTTTGAAGTGCAGGAACCACAATATTTACTCATATCTAGCCCTGGCCATGGCAGCAGAGAAAACAAGCATATGATGAATTGGGTCAGTCGACCAATATAACTGCAAGTCACTCTTTTTAGTAATGCCCATGTTGAGGGATAGGCCCAGAAAGGTCCTAAACTTGAGAACCGTTATAGGTTTCCAGCGAAATTGTCTGGCAAGGGTCAAATTTGGATTTGCGATGATAAATTGATTAGCATACAAATTGCTTTGATCCACAATAGAACTGTACATATCTTCCCTGAAAAATAGCTAAAAAAAAAATCAAGGGGAGAAAAATTGTCTGTTTCCACCTGAATTCTGGGTTGGCCAGTGAATTGGGGAAGTACGGGCACTGCAGAATCTGTGGGCTGCCATTTAGGATTTGCAAATGCATCCGGAAGAGCACTATGGGCTCTATGGGCCTGCGTTTGAATTCATGGTGGCTGCGGGCCACTAATTGTGCTAGCCACTGCACCATCTTGAACTGCACTTATGGAACTCGCCACGTCACCAAGTAATACTACAGTGCTGGTTTGCCTACGACCAGGGTGTACTAGGCCGCTGGTGCTCACCAGTTCACCAGAAGGTTGAGCGGCACTAGTACCGTCACACTGCTGCATATAAGAATTATGCATTTGTTGCACCTCAGGAACAGAAGAACGGGGTCACATATGCCTGACCTTTGCAGGGACCTCTACTCCGTCATCAGAGCTATCTGTCAGGGTGCCGCTGCTCTCTACAGGTTCGTATACTAAGCCTCATTCTGACAGTGAGGGCTCCCCATCGCTCTCCTTTATCATGCTCAGTGTCCTATAGGTCTTTTCACTAGTGTACCTTTATTTTGATATTTTGGCCACTAAATTTACAGGTACCTAATGTGACTTACAGGTAAAAAAGTACCTGGTTGTCGAGGACTGTTTGAACCGCTGCAAAAAAAATTAAAGTCTAGTGCTAGCAGAGATCAGACTCTGCTAACACTGCGGTTTTGTGTGCTGTGTATTGGAAGTGACAGTGATCGATTTATACTGCACTTATTTGAGTGGGCTGGGCGGAGGGACTAAACACAGGTGCTAGCAGTGTGTGTGTTAGTGTTACTGGCAATCAAAGGGTTAAAACCTGACACTATCTGGGATTGACCCTAACTGACGCTGATGCTGACGCTAACTGGTGTCACCCGTGACACTAATACAGTGGTCAGAAAAAAAAGATCTGTAAACTTTGCTAGTGACACTGTGACAGGGAGTGAAAGGGTTAACTGGGGGGAGGTGATCAGGGGGTTAAAACTTTATTAGAAAATATGTGGCGGGACCCTGACACTTTACTAAGACTGACACTAATGCTAACTAGCTAACTAGCATCACACGTGACACTAATACAGTGATCAGAAAAAAAATATGTACACTGTGCTAATGAAACTGTGACAGGGAGTGAAAGGGTTACCTGGTGTTGATTAAGGGGTTAAACTTTTATTAGGGAATACATGACAGGCACCCTAAACCTATCTGGGACTGACGATAACTACCGCTAACTTCGGCTGGTGCTAACTTGCCAGTGATCAGTAAATTATCTGTATATTGTATAAAGTGACACTGTGACAGTGAGTGAAAGATTTAACTGGGGGGTGACAAATGTGCCTATGTGTACTGGTGTCAGTGTAGTGCTTGTGGACTCACTGTTGATGTTCTCTCCTCTCACGCTGGAACCGAAAAGGGCTCCAGGAGAGGAGATTGCATCATTTCCTGTGCCTGTGTTTACATTAAACAGGCCCAGGAGGTTCTTCCATTGGACAGAACCGATCACCAGGTCCAGGCCATAAATCATTGGCCTGGACCTGATGACTGATTGGTTCTAAACTGAATCAGATTGCCGCAGGGACGGCGGGCGCGCGCACACCCCCCTAGCCGAGGGCGCGCATCACGTACCTGTATGTAATTTTGTGCAGCTGGACTGCCGTGCCGCAGTATATATGTGGTGGGTGGTCCGGAACTGGTTAAAAACAGGTATGATTCTGTGATGGACATCACTGCATGGGCCCAGGAATACTTCCAGAAATCGCTGTCTGTGAACACAGTTTGTGATGCCATCCAAAAATTCAAGGTAAAGTTCTATCTTGCATAAAAACAGCCATAACTGAACATGATCCAGAAACGCCAACATCTTCTTTGGGCCAAAGCTCATTTAAAATGGTCTTTTGCAAAGTGGAAAACTGTTCTGTAGTCAGATGAATCAAAATTTGACATGCTTTTTGGCAACCATGGGTGCCACGTCCTCCAGACTAAAGAGGAGAGGGACTTTCTGGCTTGTTATAAGCACTCAGTTCAAAAGCCTGAAAGCTATATCCGGGTTTTAAAGCAGCATATGCTCCAATTCAAACAACATCTTTTTCAGGGAAGGCCTTGCATATTTCAGCAAGACAATGCTAAACTACATACTGCATCTATGACAACAGGGCTTTGTAGTAAAAGAGTCCAGGTGTTTAACTGGCCTGCCTGCAATCCCAACCTTTCACCAATTGGAATCATTTGGCGCATCTTGAAATAAAAAATACAATGAAAACCCAGGACTGTTGAGCAGTTAGAATTCTATAACAAGCAAGAATGGAATAACTTTCTTCTCTCAAAACTCCAGCAACCAGTCTCCTCAGTTCCCAGACATTTACAGAGTGTTGTTAAAAGAAGAAGGGATGCTACACCGTGGTAAACATGGCCCTGTCCAAACTTTTTGAGAGATTTGTTGCTGCCACCAATTAAAAAACTTCCTTATTTTTTTCTTAAAATGGTACATCTTTTCATTTTAAACCTTTGGTATGTTTTCTATTTTCTATTGTGAATAAAATATGGGTTTATGTGTTGATGGAGAGTCTATGTAGATTTCACACAGTGTCCCAAGGTTTTCAGAACTAGGGTTGTATAAGCTGCAACCTGCAAGAAAAGTGAAACTCCTCATAAGCAAGCAGCGATCAATCAGAACATCTTGAACTATTGCTGTATATTACAATTCTGGTTTGACTAAATACTTAACAGCATAGCTCCCATCTGTCTCTCATTCGGAAGGACTGTCCCTCGTGCAGCCTCAGTTGTCCCTCTTTTTGGTCTGATTGGTAAATCTCTATTCAAAATTTATTATTTCACTACCAAAAATGTTAAGCCATACTAAACCTTTTATCTAGCCTCTATATCGCTGCATTTGTAAATTTGGAAAGGCAATATAAAAGAAAAATAAGGGTAAAAAGGCACTTGTGTGGTTTAACTAATCATTTTCTGCATATTAGATCTTTGTGATGCGTGTAATCAGGGCCATGGCAGGGCCTACATACTTCATGCTTAACGATGTCCCTCTTTATCATTCCAGAAGGTTGGGAGGTATGCCCAACAGCAGTCCTCTCTCTTACACTTGTCTTGTGTTGTTTTAGTAGTAATTTACTTTTTACTCTACTTTGGAAGGGGTTGATTTTGAAAAGGAAAAAGAAGCAGAACAAGAAAAAAACAGGTTCTTCACCACTTCAACCAGATGAGAGGTAATCAGTAAACATTATAACACTAAACTTAGTGGCCTATATTTCTAAAGGGCAACTTACCAACAACAGAGGCATCCGTTTTGTACATAGTTGTACACAGTTGCTTCTGTGTTTACTACTATACATTATATTTAAACCTAATAAAAAATGTATACATTCCAGCTTACCAGTCCTTAGTTGTGGTGGATGCTTTATGTTTTATTTTTCAGGTGAAGAACATTTTTGCAAGTACAGAAATATACACTATATTACTAAAGTATTGGGAAGCCTGCCTTTACATGCACATGAACTTTAACCACTTTAGGACTGCTCACAGTAATATTACTGCGGCAGAGTGGCTCGTTATCGTCTGACGACGTAGTACTACGTCGTCAGACACTCCCCCTTCTGGGCGGCGCTTGCGCGCCGCCGGAGGCTCGCTCCCGCTGTTTTCATTCACAGCGGGAGTCGGGCCAGGGGAGGAGCAGCGGCGATCGCTGCTGCTCTTACCCGATTGTCGGGGATCGAGTCTGGAGATCCGCCCGCTGTGTGTAAACACAGCGGGCGGATCTCCATAGTGACAGGAAGTGACAGATCGGAGTGTTCAGCATAGCTGGACATCCGATCTGTCCATGACTCACTCAGTCACCTCCCCCCCTACACGTCAGTAAGCACCAGGCATACATTAACCCCTCCCTCTCCAATAAAATTAACCCCTTCCCTGCCAGTGTCATTTTTACAGTAACAGTGCATATATATAGCACTGATTACTGCAGTAATGTCACTGGTACCCCCAAAAGTGTCAAAAATGTCAGTCAAGGGTCCGATCTGTCCGCCGCAATGTCGCAGTCCCGCAAAAAAAATCGCAGATCGCCGCCATTACGCGTTAAAAAAAAAACACCAAAAATGACAGAAATCTTTCCCTTTGTTAGTAAACGCAATAACTTTTGCGCAAACCAATCAAAATACGCTTATTGCGATTTTTTTTACCAAACATAGGTAGCAGAAAACAAATTGGCCAAAAATTTTTTAAAAAATTGGTTTTTACATCTTTTTTGGGGGGAATTTCATATAAAAAAATGTTAAAAATATTGTTATTTTTTCAAAATAAACGCTCTTTTTTTGTTTATAGCGCAAAAAGTAAAAATCGCACAGGTGATCAAATACCACCAAAAGAAAGCTCTGTTTGTGGGAAAAAAAGGAAGTAAATTTTGTTTGGGTACGGCGTCGCACGACCGCACAATTGTCAGTTGAAGTCGCACAGCGCCGAATCGCAAAAAGTGGCCTGGACGGAAGACAGCAAAATCCTCCGGTGGTAAAGTGGTTAATGGCACATCAGTCTTAGTCCGTAGGGTTCAATATTGAGTTGGCCCACCCTTTGCAGCTATAACAGCTTCAACTCTTCAGGGAAGGCTGTCCACAAGGTTTAGGAGTGTGTTTATGGGAATGTTTGACTATTCTTCCAGAAGCGCATTTGTGAGGTCAGGCACTGATATTGCATGAGAAGGCCTGGCTCGCAGTCTCCGCTCTAATTCATCCCAAAGGTATTCTATCAGGTTGAGGTCAGGAATCTGTACAGGGCAGTCAAGTTCCTCCACCCCAAACTCGCTCATCCATGTCTTTATGGACCTTGCTTTGTGCACTGGTGCGCAGTGATGTCTGAACATGAAGGGGCCATCTCCAAACTGGTCCCACAAAGTTGGGAGCATGAAATTGTCCAAAATATCTTGATATGCTGATGCCTTAAGAGTTCCCTTCACTGGAACTAAGGGGCCAAGTCCAACCCTTGAAAAACAATCCCACACCCTAACCCCCCCTCCACCAAATGATTTAGACAAGTGCACAAAGCAAGGTCCATAAAGACACGGATTAGCGAGTTTGGGGTGGAGGAACTCGACCGGCCTCTACAGAGTCCTGACCTCAACCCAATAGAACACTTTTGGGATGAATTAGAGTGGAGACTGCGAGCCAGGCCTTCTCGTCCAACATTCAAATAGGCCTTCATCGTCAAACATTCCCATAGCCACACTCCTAAACCTTGTGGACAGCCTTCCCGGAAGAGTTGAAGCTGTTATAGCTGCAAAGGGTGGGCCAACCAAATATTGAACCCTACGGACTAAGACTGGGATGTCATTAAAATGTATGTGCATGTAAAGGCAGGTGTCCCAATACTTTTGATACTATAGTGTACCTTTTGGTCTTTCCCGAAATCCAGTGTCTTGTAACTTGTGCACTAAAATCTCAAACAATGTTATTAGCCTTGCCAGTTATTGTCTATGAACTGCAAATTTCCCTAACCTTTATGTAATGCAGTTAAGGAGAGAAGAAGGTGTTTACAGTGCCAATCAGGAGAGTAACCTAGGGTGAAAGCGTTACTCCTCTGTAGATACCATCTGGTGAGTGAGCATTGTCATATTGGGCAGGAAGTGTGTTACTGACAGCACCACAAGGTAAAAATAAAGTAAAAAAAAAAAGCCTGCAAAATGTAATATAGCCACCACATCTAAGGATCAGTAAGCTACAATATATTACAATACTGTTGAAATAAAATAAATAGGAGCTGTTTTATTTGCCTAAATATATGTATAGTATTGTGAATCATTTTGTTATTATGTGTGAGATGGCTGCATAGCAAATACAAAGTAACACACCATAAATCCTAAGAGGCCAATGGTCTTTCAGATTATATACAATTGTCTCACCTCCAGCCAGTATTAGTGAACATTACATCACCAAAGATGCCCATCATGGCATGAGCCTCTGGTAAACCCACCTTAATAAATGTCCATCAGACACTCCGACTGTAAGCCTGACTTCAAGTTTAGCTGGCATGTGGTAACAAAACATATCATAGTTACATAACTAGTAAGGTTGAATACCATCTGGTGAGTGAGCATTGTCATATTGGGCAGGAAGTGTATTACTGACAGCACCAAAAGGTGAAAATAAAGTAAAAAAAAAAAAAAAGTGTGTGTGTTTAAGTCACTACCAATATCCATATCCCTGTACATTGTGTTTTTTTGGAAAGACATTTAAAAGTTTTTTTTATTTATCTACTCTACCTGCTGACACCAATAGTCATGAAAGGGTGTGAAACATCTATACAGCTCTAACAGTTAAGAAACCTTTACATAGTTTAAAGTGATCGTAAAGTCTTGTTTTGTTTTTTTTAAATAACAAACATGTTATATTTACCTGCTCTGTGCTGTGAATTTGCACAGAGCAGCCCAGATCCTCCTCCATTCGGGTCCCTCTTCACTGCTCCTAGCCCCTCCCTCCTGTCGAGTGCCCCCACAGCAAGTAGTTTGCTAGGGGGGCACCCAAGCCGAGCTGCAGCTCTGTGTGTCCATTCAGACATGGAGTTGTGGTTCGGCACACCTACTCTCTCCTGATTGGCTAACTGACTTTGATTGACAGTAGCGAGAGCCAATGACATCGCTGCTGTTTCTCAGCCAATCAGGAGGGAGAGTCCCGGGTGGCCAAGAGACTAATGGACATTGCTGGATAGAGACAGGACTCATGTAAGTATTAAGGGGGCTGAGGAGAGCTGCTGCACCCAAAAGGTTTTTTAAAGATAAAAAAAAACTTCTGCCTTTACAACCCCTTTAAGATTTAATCACTTCTCATCTAACTTCACTGTGTGGCTGCGTGTCTTCTTTAGGGACCAAAGATTAAATAGTTTACTGCCAACGATGCAGTCAATATTTAAATATTTGTAAATTGTAGCATATCCCTTCTTAAGCATCTTTTCTCCAGGGAGAATGAGTTTAAAGTGGTTGTAAAGTCAGAAGGTTTTTTTTTTATCTTAATGCATTCTATGTATTAAGATAAAAATCCTTCTGTATGCAGCAGCCCCTTCAGCCCTACTAATACTTACCTGAGCCCCATCTCTATCCAGCAATGTTGTAGGAGACTATTGGCTGGCTGAGATACTCCCTGCTAACAATGTCAACAATTCTGTGTTTTTCTGTCAGATTGGGGTGTTATGTGTACATTCATGAGGAAGAAGAATGAACTTAAATTATTTTAGCAAATGGCTGCAATATAACAAAGAGTGAAAAATTTAAGGGGGTCTGAATACTTTCCGTACCCACTGTACGATCATCTAGGAGTAGGGTGGAAAAGCCAATGTTATACTGTGAAACAAGTGTTTTTTAATGTCAATACATTATGGAGCTATAAATAGGCCATGCATGGCACTAATGCGTTGTACTTTTAATACTTTGTGAATAAATTTGTATAATTTTAATAGTGGTGTATATTATTATATGCATATTGTTAGTTGTTAGGCACTCGTAAAGTCCAATTTCTAGTGTATTCTTTTGTTCATAAACAGCACTCTTGTTGAGGGTTTATGATAGGTCCAGTGGCTCCTACTATCCCCCCCCAGCATTGGAAGGTTACAGGGAAATGGGGGAGGGGGGGGGGCAGAGGACAAAAGATTTTAACTAAGAGAGCAATCACCAGCACAAGGGACAATTCTCATCCAATGTAAGTACACGTCTTGTGCTAAATAGTGCTGACTTTGCAAAGACATAAATTATGTGTAAAGAACATTAAAAGAAATAGTATAAAACTAGATTTTTTTTTGGCATATAATTGAAGAATTAAAGTCAGCACAACTTCATCTTATTCGGTAAATTCACTTGGCAAAGATTTAAAGATTGAAAAGTGAATGTGCTCTACTTATTTTGTAGATCAACCCTATTATGTCCCAGTTATGGTACAATAAAAACCAGCCAAAGAGAGTGAAGTGTGCCAAATGGCAGGAAATTGTGTAGTTTGAAAAATGAGGAGATGATAATAAATTCTCTTTTGTTTAATCCAGGAGTTTGCATGGGTCGCATGAATCACTGGGTTGTGTGGAAATTCTTGATCTGAATAATGAGAAAGATGTGGTTATACGGGCTCTACATAGCAGTATTCTGGGGGAGCAATTCTGCTTTGAGGTGAATATAACAAGATCTCATTTTAGGGGTGTTTTTCTTTTATCTGGTAATACAACATTGAAATTGTTGAAAATTTTTGAAAATTGTTGAAAAATTGAAATTGTTGAAAAAAAGTTGAAATTGTGACAGCCAACCAGAAAGTTAAATAACATTCAAAGGCTCCTGTGTGGCAATCTAAACAAGTCTCCAATCCATTAACTATGTTTTTCTTAGGCCCCATACATTAAAACAAAAGTGTCTTATATCTCCCTTGTGTTAGCCAAATTGTCCTTTATTTGTGTCTCACATGCTTCCCCTCCCAGAGACTACAGCCAAAAATGTGCGGATCCTAGCAGCACAGTCAGTTCTAAAAAGAACTGTATAGGGGTACATGGTCAGCTGCTGATTTAAAGGTCAAAAGCTGATAGCCACAGCCCCTGAAACCTCTCCCCATCCCACTGTTGTGCAAACAGCCACAGCCTACATGAAGGACAATGCTGCTGTGACTTCTGGTGCAGTGCAGCAGCATTGTCCCCACATCCCTGTAAGCAGCAAGAGGTGGACTTCACAGGCTGGATCGACAGGTACGTGCAGGACTTTGTAGGAGGACTAAAATAAAGCTGGTCATATACTGTTTTTGTTCAGCCTGCAGGTTAAGAGCACAGATGGATGAATTCCGGGGGGCTACTGTATGCTGACAGGTGCTACCACCAGCTGTCAATACCTAAACAGCAGCTGCATCGGGCAATGACTGAAATTTGCACAGTGTATAGCAAGCTTAAGTGGAAGGTCATAGTTTTATTTTAAAGTTGGGAGATGATTAAAGGTTAATAACTGTCTGTTTGCAAAATGTTATTTCTATAATGCATGGTTCTCCAAAATTTCTAAACAATGGGCCAGTTTACTGTCCTTCAGAATTTAGGGGAGCTGGACTGTGACAGTGGAAGTGGAAAATGCCCCAGCATCAGTGGGAGTTAAATAATTGCATAGTGCCTGTAGTCAGTAAAAGGAGGAATAGTGCACCATCTTTGGTAATAGTGGAAGGAATAGTACCTAATTGTTTATATCAGTGGGAGGAATTATGCCCCATTTCTGGTGTCAGTGGGAGGAATAGTGAACCATCATTGGTGTCAGTGGAAGAAAAAAATGCCCCATTGCTGGTGTCATTGAGAGCAAAGGTGACCCACTGTTGGTGTCAGTGGGAGGAATAGTGCCCCAAGGGCTAGATAAAGGGAAAGAAAAGGGCAGAATTTGGCCCACAGGCCGCAGTTTGGAGACCACAGCTATAGTGGAACTTACGCAATAGACCTTAATTATCAAAGTGTGTAAAACAAGCATTATCTATTGCCCATAAAAGCTAGGTTCATTCTTTTATTTTCAAACCTAGACTGACAATGCAAAAGGTTACACTAAGAAACACAAACTAGTTTACTTTAAGCATCATAATAAATAAGACAATGACTAACAATCCTACACGTCTCATAGGTCATCACCTCCAAATGCAGTCGCTGTTTTGGATGTTCATCTGTTCTAGAGCGAGACCGATGGATTGAAAATCTTCGCAGAATTGTGCAACCAGATAAGGTAAGCAAGTATATCAGAGTTTATTCAACCATCACCCGAGTGTTTTAATAGTAATTTGTCAGGTTCATAAACCCATTTATATTTTTGCTTTGCCTAGGATAATTTTGAGCGTGAAGAGTCTTCTCTCAGTCTGTGGATCCATGAAGCCAAAGGTCTTCCCAATTCAGGTCCTGGCTCTCGTGCCCTTTACTTCTGTGAGGTCCATCTTGATGGCTCTCTTTATGGCCGAACCTCAAGCAAAGCACCTGAGTCTGGCGTGGTATTCTGGGGAGAGAGCTTTAACTTAAAAGACTTGCCCTCTTCTTCAGGCCATGTTGCTCTGCATCTTCTTCGAGAAGGGAAAGAAGCCACTGGTGTGGGAACTGTAACACTGGCTTTGGAAGGAATGAGGGAAGGGGTTGAGAGATGGGTGCCTCTTGGTGGAGAGGTGACACTCAGACTACGAGGAAGGTACAGGAAGCTTTGTGTTCTTCCCTTGGTGCAGTACAAGGAATTTGCAGAGTATCTTACCTGGAAGTACCTTAAGCTAAGCCGAGCAATGGAGCCCATTCTGAGTGCACGGGAGAAAGAAGAGCTTGGAAGATCATTGATCTACGTCCTGCAGAGTACTGGTCAGGCCAAGGTGAGATCTAAACTTTTCTAAATTTAAAATAAAATGATATGCTATCCATTTCCATACTTAACATGAGCATGTATAGGATCATCACTGGATGTGACTTTTCTTTTCCTGTGCACTGTTTTGCAGGAGTTCCTGGTGGATCTCGGTACAGCTGAGCTCACGCGTTATGACTTCCAAGAATCATTAATGTTCCGTGAAAACACTATTGTCACCAAGGCCATTGAAGAGTACATGAAAATGGTGGGACAGACGTACCTCCAGGAGACCCTTGGTGCGAAGAATGAAAGCCCTTACTAGGCTACACACATTAAAATAAAGCAGGTCTTATGAAATGGGGAATAGAGCTCAATTTTGTAGTAGTCAGGGCCAGAATGATTTGCTAACAGAAGAAAGAGCTCAGCTTATAGGAAGTCTTATTTCAGGTAAAATAATGACACATTCAGCAAGTTTAACCATAAAAAAAAAACTTGCATCTTCAGGACCCTTAACTGCTAATTGGTTCAGTGTAAGATAAAAAAAAAAATCTGTTATGAAGAAAGCTTCGGGCTCCTTCACAAAAATAATTAAAAGTCAGCAGCTACAAATACTGTAGCTGCTGACTTTATTATTAAGACACTTACATATCCACTAATCCAGCGGTGTCTTCTCCCGAGCCAATTTTACAATCAGTTATTGGTGCCGCAATCTTAGCTAAGTAAAACCATCTGTGAAGCCTTGCAGTTTCACAGCCAGTTCCCTACTGCACATGCGCAAAGCACGCTGCACTTTGTGAATAGCCGGGTGGCGAAGGAAGGAGGAAGGGGCAAAACTTCCAGCTTAGTTCGGCGCGGCAAAGTCAGCTAAAAGTGAGAGCGGGTACCTGTCAAACCAAGTACCCGCTCCCCCTCCTCAAAATGTGCCAAATGTGGCAGCGGAGGGGGGGAGGAGTGGGTGGAGCTCCGCTTTAAAAGGGAAAAACAAAAAACATTTCCAGATTCCCAAAAGCAAACTGATAAGCCTTTTGGATCAGCCAATTATGTTTCTCCATTAATATTGGGACATCAACACAATTCTAATCTTTTTGGCTCTATACACCACCACAATGGATTTGAAATGAAACAAACAAGATGTGCTTTAACTGCAGACTTTCAGCTTTAATTCAGGGTATTTACACCCAAAGCAGGTGAAAGGTGTAGGAATTACAACAGTTTGTATATGTGCCTTCCACTTTTTAAGGGACCAAAAGTAATGGGACAATTGGCTGCTCAGCTGTTCCATGGCCAGGTGTGTGTTATTCCCTCATTATCCCATTTACAAACAGCAGATAAAAGGTCCAGAGTTAATTTCAAGTGTGTTATTTTCATTTGGAATAGGTTGCTGTCAACTCTCAATATGAGATCCAAAGAGCTGTCCCTATCAGTGAAGCAAGCCATCATTAGGCTGAAAAAAAACAAAACAAACCCATCAGAGAGATAGCAAAAACATTAGGTGTGGCCAAATCAACTGTTTGGAACATCCTTAAAAAGAAAGAACGCCCCAGTGAGCTCAGCAATGCCAAAAGACCCAGAAGACCACGGAAAACAACTGTGGTGGATGACCGAAGAATTCTTTCCCTGGAGAAGAAAACACCTTTCACAACAGTTGGTCAGATCAAGAACACTCTCCAGGAGGTAGGTGTATGTGTGTCAAAGTCAACAATCAAGAGAAGACTTCACCAGAGTGAATACAGAGGGTTCACCACAAGATGTAAACCATTGGTGAGCCTCAAAAACAGGAAGGCCAGATTAGAGTTTGCCAAACAACATCTAAAAAAGCCTTCACAGTTCTGAAACAACATCCTATGGACAGATGAGACCAAGATCAACTTGTACCAGAGTGATGGGAAGAGAAGAGTATGGAGAAGGAAAGGAACTGCTCATGAGCCAAAGCATACCATCTCATCAGTGAAGCATGGTGGTGGTAGTGTCATGGTGTGGGCATGTATGGCTGCCAATGGAACTGGTTCTCTTGTATTTATTGATGATGTGACTGCTGACAAAAGCAGCAGGATGAATTCTGAAGTGTTTCGGGCAATATTATCTGCTCATATTCAGCCAAATGCTTCAGAACTCATTGGACGGTGCTTCACAGTGCAGATGGACAATGACCCGAAGCATACTGCGAAAGCAACCAAAGAGTTTTTTAAGGGAAAGAAGTAGAATGTTATGCAATGGCCAAGTCAATCACCTGACTTGAATCCGATTGAGCATGCATTTCACTTGCCGAAGACAAAACTGAATGGAAAATGCCCCAAGAACAAGCAGGAACTGAAGACAGTTGCAGTAGAGGCCTGGAAGAGCATCACCAGGGATGAAACCCAGCGTCTGGTGATGTCTATGCGTTCCAGACTTCAGGTTGTAATTGACTGCAAAGGATTTGCAACCAAGTATTAAAAAGTGAAAGTTTAATTTATGATTGTTAATCAGTCCCATTACTTTTGGACCCTTAAAAAGTTTGAGGCACATATACAAACTGTTGTAATTCCTACACCGTTCACCTGATTTGGATGTAAATACCCTCAAATTAAAGCTGAGAGTCTGCAATTAAGGCCCCTTTCACACTTGTGTGACTTGTCATGCGATTTGGGACTGCAAAATCGCATGACATGTCGTTCTCCATTATTTCCAATGAGTACCATTCATATCTGTGCGACTTGAAGTCGCACCGACTTCAAAGTAGTCCCTGTACTACTTTGGCACGATTTTGAAGCGTTTTAAGGCCAAAGACATTCAAGCCCAGTCAAACTCGCATCAAAATCGCACCAACAAAGTCGCGGCAAAATCGCAGTAAAATTGCGTGACTTTGAAGTCGCATAAGTGTGAAAGGGGCCTAAAGCACATCTTGTTTGTTTCATTTCAAATCCATTGTGGTGGTGTATATAGCCAAAAAGATTAGAACTGTGTCGATGTCCCAATATTTATGGACCTGACTGTATGCGTCTTAAAAAAAAAAAAAAATCTTGCCAGCCTAAAGGCTCGTACACACTAAAAGAAAATAGGGAGAGAATTTTTGATCTAAAGAACTTTTGTAGGATTTTTGTATAGTGTGTACACAACTTTCTACAGCCGATTCTGACCTTCTGAACGAAAATTTCTGAAGGGACAAGCTCCAAAATGTTTCTCGTACGGGAAAAGAACAAACGATTTTCGCTTAATGTGTACCGTTTTTGTACAATTTTTATATGGGAAAAAATCAGAAATGAAAGATTGCGCATGATCATAAACAATAAATAACAACAAAAAAGCCTTTGTCCTACAAGAATTTTCATACGAATTTGCTGTGAAACAACGAGGAAAATCGGACAATCGTTTGCCTGATTTTCCTATAGTGTGTACACCACTTTAGAAACTGCAGACTGACATTGCATGAGGCTATTAAAGCGGAACTCAACTCCATCTAAGCACCACAAACTGAAAACACTATTTAATTATTTTTTAATATTCAAAGCAAACACACCTGTCCATCTATGTCTCCATACCTTATTTTGTTGAGAAATTACTTTGAAAAACACCCCCTAACATTTCTAGCCCCAGCCATCTTCAATACCGTAAAGGAATATAATTAATGTAGCATCTACTTCCCAGAATCCATCTGCCCTTAGCTCAGGCATGCATGCAGGAGGGTGTGCTTAGCTATGAAAGCTCCTCCTCCTCTTCTCCATGTGAAAGAAAAAAATGCCCATGAAGACTCCTGGGATGTATGACATATTTTGGCTTAGACTAGAAACCAGGAAGCAACTGAAGAAATGTAAAAAAAAAGTTTGAAACAAGTAAATAAATTATACCTTTCTACCTTTACCATCCCACCTCTGCACTTTGTCCAACCAAAGAATGTTTTGCATTAATTCGGTAGATGCAAGGCATTCTCTGACTGGCGCCATTGCCAAGCAGCCAAACTCCTGTGTTCAGAATTCATCAGGCTAGCGGCACAGCATGGAACCCAGAGGCAAGTGGAGATCACTGTCGTAGCAGTGTCTACTTCCATGATTTCCAGCTTCCATGGGGGATCTGCCAGGTATGGTATGTACATAGTTACATTGGTCCCATGTACCAGTGTGCCAATGTAACTATGTATAAAATATCCATACATGTAATTCCTCTTTAAATATTGTTTTTCCCAAAAAAATTTAAAATGACAGTTATGTATGTCTATGAATTTTCTAATTTACACAGATCATGATATATCTTGTAGTAGTTTGTCACATTCAACTGGACTTGTCCTGTAACGCTGATACCATTTCCTAGCTCATCCAAGACACTTCTTCAGTTTTATTGAGTGTGAAGAACACACCGCCTATCCTTTTCTTGGACAAAAACATCTGTCTTTCTATGATGATTTGATCAAGGTATAAGTGCTACCTATGGGGATATAAATGATGGGGTATTCTCTTGACACTCAGAACTGAAGAAGTGCCTTGGTCAAGCTACAGAACATCTTCAACATTACATTACAGTTGCATGTGTTTAACTACTACCAAATACAGTTCTGTAGTTATTATTATGTGAATGGTTTTGTCCTTTTTTAATTATAGTTATATTTAAATATCATATTATTATAATATGTTGCTTTGAGCAGCTTTATTAATCCCAAGCCCAGGGCCGTCTTTAACACAGGGCAAAAGGGGCAGCTGCCCTGGGCCCAGTCATAGTTGTGGGGCCCAAAGCAGCTGCCCTTAGAGCCCCCACTGCCAGCAAATAGTTCATAAGTGAATTTTAGTGGGCCCAAGAAAATGTTTGCCCAGGGTCCAATCAATATTTAAGACAGCTCTGCCCAAGCCAATAATAAAGAATCTATAAAAAATAGGAATGATGTTTAGTTCAGGTTTTTGCAAACTCATGGGTGTAAACCTAGGGTTGCCACCTGTCCAGGATTCACTCGGACAGTTCGAGTTTTTAATCATGCATCCGAGTTTCAGACCACCTGAATCCCGAACACATTATTTACATTGGACTATGGCTTCCAAGCAGGGTTGCTAGCTGCAGTTTTCTAAGCCAAGAATGTCTGTTACACTCTCTTTCACACTGCCCAAAGCTAGCACTAACAGTTCCCCCTCCCCCCACACACACACTCAGACAGGAGAGGAGAGAGGAGTTGATCTGCCCTTCCAGGCGCTGTGCCTCAGAAAAGAAGAGTGGGGGTGAAACATTTAAAGCCCAGCAGCCACAGATACATCTGGATGAGAGGTACTGACTGCCAAGGGGTGAGTGAGCTTACCAACCATCCCTATCTGTGACTGATGTCTCCCCCGTTTCCCCTTCTCTCTCCTGCTTCTGAGTGAGTACACTAAGATAAATCAGCGTTCTCAGAGCCCCCTTACATCAGGGTTCCCCTTTACGCCAAAGGCCACAGTATTCCTCCTTACACCAGAGTCCTCTCCATACATCAGAGTCCTCAGTGTTCCCCCTTAAATCAGGGTTCCCAGAGCATCCGTTATGTCAGAGTCCCCAGAGTTCTACCTTACATCAAAGTCTGCAGAGTCCCCCCTTACAATGTAAGGGAACTATGTGAGTTCAGATGTAAAAGGGAAACTCTGTGGATTCAGATATAAAAGAGGAATTCTGTGGACTCTGATGTAAGGGGGGACTCTTGTGATTAATGTCATATGATTAGAAATGTTATTTAATAACAAAATATAGTAGTGCATAGTTAATATTATAAAAATAAAAAAATCCGGGGCCACTAAAGTGTTTGGGTTTGACTTGAAGAAAAGGTGGCAACGATCAAGTTCAGGTTGTTTATTTTTATTGATTTTCTCATTATGTTTGAACCATATCAATGTTAAAACCTAACTCCAGGCACAATTTCATTCTGTGGTGTACATGTAGCCTTAAAAGCCCATGTGGCTGCTATGGGGCCCAGGATGGGAGGAGGCCTTACTAGGGAGTTTGTGGAGGCAACAAATGCAGAAAATCAGTGTGCTTGTAAAAATAAAATAGATCTAGTACTGTGCCAATAACCTCAATCTTCTGAAGTCCCTATTCTAGAAGAACTGACAGCCAGATGCACAGAAAGCCTTCAGGATCATGCTGTAGTCACAGATCTCACCTGTTTCCACAAGCTGTGAGAAAATGTATTGCCTTTGGAGATTCTAGTAATCCTGGCCAGATCTCTGATAATCACTCAATACAGATCTGCATTTATTTCTGTCTTTTAAATTTGCCTAGAACCTGGAGATTTCCCAAATTTGTCCAGGCTAACAGTAAAACAGCACCCTAGTTCCGAATATCAGTTTTTTTCCCTGATACACAGAAACATTTTTTTCCAAGGGGTCATTTAAATAGTAATTGATAGCTAAATAAAGGTTCCCTTTGAGTAAAAAAAAAAAAAATTGATTTTCATCTGGTGAATTAATTAAGTATAAAATATTCCTCTAGTTTTTTTGTTGCTTCTTACTTTGCTTGCATTTAGTAAATGTATTATCACACATGAAAAATATGTCCTAAGATAATAAATAGGAATCTGTTTTGTCCCTAGGCCCTTTTGTCTCTCGCATATATGCCTCAACAGACAGTCATGAAGTTGATCCCCTGCGCTGTTCCCCAGAAGAGCTAACTGAGAACAAGGAACATCTGTGGCAAAGCTGTGAGGAGGCTGTGCAGAGTATTTTAGAGTCACAAGGGTACGTTCCATCATTGTCCCTCTCTCACGGTAGAGATGGACCTCATCCTAAAGAGGGTTAGAATATCCATGTGAGGACTCAGGCTAGAAATGTAGATTCAAACTTGCCCTGCAAAATGATTGAGAATGACAATTTGCATAGAAAATGCACCAAGCGTTGGATACAGTTTTATGTTAGTTATGGGTTGATTGAAGTACTGGGAACCCTGTCTTGTTTTCACAGCTATCAGGGTAGAGACTTCCTTTCACTTATTGTCATGGTGACAATCCTTTCACCAAAAAGTAATGAAGGAAAAATCCCCAATAGGGACTGCTTTTGAAGATTTTCCCTTGCTTCCTGATTTATAAGTCATTGTCAGTGAGGGAAAATGCGCTGACAAAGCCCCTGATGTCAATGTGACACTAAACTCTGGTAAAAAACAAAAAACCTCTTACTGCAAAAAAGTACCTTCTATTCTACTCAGCCTTCTCCAAATCTCCAAATTCATTATTTTTCTTTTTTTGCTTCTGTGATCCAACGTCTTGCTAGAGGGTTTTAGGTGGGGTGCAGTGCAGTGTGGTGGAAATAACAAACTCAGTCCCAGTGCAAAGAAAGAACTTGTATTGAAAAAATGCAAAGTGAGTTCACAAATAACCCAGTGGGAAGACAGTCCAACCGAAAACACTCTCAGTTCCAACAGCATGTAGAGAGTAGAATGCTCTGACTGCGTCTGTTGAGAGGGGGAAAATGCGGACTGGCAGAGGAGTTGCAAGCCCTAAGCTTTCTTTCCTCTTCAGGAACCTTTCCCTGCCACTAGTTCTGTCCCTACTCTACCAACTCACAATTGCGCCCCAAACCTGGGAGCCAGGGCCTTAAAAAGCCTCTTCCTGATCCAGGATGGCCATCAGAGTCCATGGGGAGGCAGCATTCAGTGGGTTAGTTTCCCCAGTGACCCAGGAAACCACAGAGGAACCCTGTTCCTCTTAACTTTCTCTCCAATTGTAGTGCCACTGCAAAAGAGCACCACCTGCAATATAGAAAGTGGACTGCACCTGCCTAGAGAGTGGTTATGTTTGTTATGTGCATTGGTATGACACTTAGACTCCGCACCTCAGGTGAACCTGTGTCCTTATCAGAGTACTTACCTTAGTGTCCATCCGGCATCCAGCTCTACTACCGCGGCCTTTCATCCGGTGAGAGTTCTCTCTATTAGTCAGGCTCCACCTGCCATCCTGACAGTGTCCATGCACACATATTTTGAAGTTTATCAGCAGGGGAGTTTATGGGCTGTTGTCTAAATGCCCTAAAATAGCGCTCAAGAGAAGTTCTTCTGACCACAAAAACCACTGAACACTGAAAAACATGCATAAACATGCTTTTATCAACATTTTATACATTGCAGAACTGAATGTAAGCTGGTGTCATTTTACAAAAATGTCCAAAAACGCTGACGCTAAAAACTGTGCATAAACGTGATTAAAAAAAACGCTGTTAAAAAATGTTTTTAAAGCAGCAGTTTTCTGCTGGCAATCTGATGTCCAGAAAGACTCTTTTGAACGTCCTGTGTGCATGGAGCCTAAAGGTGTATTGGGAAAGGTATGTCTTTTTGCTGATGATACTAAGGCATGTAATAAGGTTGATATCCCTGGATGTGTCTGTAACAAGGAACATGATTTGGCATTGCTGGAAGATTGGTCAAAGTAGTGCAGCCTGCAGTTCAATGTTTCTAAATGTAAAAAATGTAACTAGAGAAAAAGAATAGTACAACATTTGGGTACAGTGTTTGCCAGCACTACAGAGAAAAAAGATTTAGGGGTACTTATTTCAGATGATTTCAAAATGAGCAAACAGTGTGACCAGGTAGTGGGAAAGGAAAAAGCGAATAGAATTCTCAGATGCATCACTAGAGTGATCACCAGCAGGAGGAAGGAGGTTCTGATTCCCCTATATAGATCTTAAGTGAGACCTCATTTAGAATACTGTGTCCGTCACACACTCCACTTGAGTACTTCCATCAGTATACCGCTTCCTCCAGTCTGAACATAGATATCAGGTATTATAGCCGCCTAGTGCAACCAAGAACTAGACAGGACTAGTTTATCTGCAAAACTGGAACTTTCTATTGAACAAGAATACAGGCTTTTTATACATTACACACCCAGTTGAGGCTGATCAAATTATCATATGCAAACGCAACTGTATACAGAAGTATAATGAACACTATAAAAATTAGGTTAATTAAACTAGCCACCTGGACAATCAGGGATATCATTCCAGGTCAGACTTGCTGGCCTCAAGCTCACAAAGTACAAAACACATTATTACACGTATAAACACATCCCCCAATAGTTTGCTAGCAGACAATAGATACGTTATTTAGCACAATTAACAATGCAAACAGTGATCTCCCCCTCCTCAGACTAGTAGGCAACATATTATAGCAGGAGACCAAATAAACACATTATAGCAGGGGACCCCAGTGGTTTAAATGGATTACATTAACATCTACAGTCACTGCTGGTTTCAGGCATACAGGCTTCAAATGTGGATTTGGAACCTCCAGTTCCCAGAATCTGTGTGTTGTGGGGAGACATGAACTTAAATCAGAAACAAGACCCCTCCACGGATCCCCCAGGCATTCACCTTCCAAAGAGTAGTGTTCCCTTAAATGCCAGGGCCCATAGTCAGTGGGTAAGAGGCTTGCTCCTAGTTCTCTCCAAAAGCCTCTGTCCCGGCTAGGCCTGTCACAACCTCATTTAGAATACTGTGTCCAGGTCTGGAGACCCCACATACAGAAAGATATTGATAAGATAGAACAAGTCCAGAGACAGGTAACAAAAATGTTAAAGGTGTTCGGGATAAAAAAAAAATCAAAAGTGACTTCAAGAACCTAATATGTACAGTCTGGAGGAAAGAAGGGAAAAGGGAGACCTGATTGAAACCTTTAAATACATCAAGGGGGTGAATAAGGTTCAGGAGGGCATTTTTTTCAATAACAAACCAAAATCAAGAACAGGGAGACATGACCTCAAACTAACTGGAGGAAAGTTCAAAACTATTAATAGAGAGTATTATTTTACTGAAAGGGTATTTGATGCTTGATATAAACTACCAGCAGAGGTATTGAGACAGTCAACGGTAAATGGCTTCAAACATGTCCGGGACAAACATAGATACAGTCAGGTCCATAAATATTGGGACATCAACACAATTCTAATCTTTTTGGCTCTATACACCACCACAATGGATGATTTGAAATGAAACAAACAAGATGTGCTTTAACTGCAGACTTTCAGCTTTAATTTGAGGGTATTTACATCCAAATCAGGTAAAAGGTGTAGGAATTAAAACAGTTTGTATATGTGCCTCACAACTTTTTAAGGGACCAAAAGTATCGGGACAATTGGCTGCTCAGCTGCTCCATGGCCAGGTGTGTGTTATTGCCTCATTATCCCATTTATAAGGAGCAGATAAAAAGTCCAGAGTTCATTTCAAATGTGCTATTTTCATTTGGAATCTGTTGCTGTCAACTCTCAATATGAGATCCAAAAAGCTGTCACTATCAGTGAAGCAAACCATCATTAGGCTGAAAAAACAAAACAAACCAATCAGAGAGATAGCAAAAACATGAGGTGTGGCCAAATCAACTGTTTGGAACATCCTTAAAAAGTAAGAATGCACCAGTGAGCTCAGCAACACCAAAAGACCCGGAAGACCACGGAAAACAACTGTGGTGGATGACCGAAGAATTCTTTCCCTGGTGAAGAAAACAACTTTCACAACAGTTGGCCAGATCAAGAACACTCTCCAGGAGGTAGATGTATGTGTGTCAAAGTCATCAATCAAGAGAAGATTTCACCACACCAGAGTGAATACAGAGGGTTCACCACAAGATGTAAACCATTACTAAGCCTCAAAAACAGGAAGGCCAGATTAGAGTTTGCCAAACAACATCTAAAAAAGCCTGCACAGTTCTGGAACAACATCCTATGGACAGATGAGACCAAGATCAACTTGTACCAGAGTGATGGGAAGAGAAGAGTATGGAAAAGGAAAGGAACTGCTCATGATCCAAAGCATACCACCTCATCAGTGAAGCATGGTGGTGGTAGTGTCATGGCGTGGGCATGTATGGCTGCCAATGGAACTGGTTCTCTTGTATTTATTGATGATGTGACTGCTGACAAAAGCAGCAGGATGAATTCTGAAGTGTTTCTGGCAATATTATCTGCTCATATTCAACCAAGTGTTTCAGAACTCATTGGACGCACTTCACAGTGCAGATACACAATGACCCGAAGCATACTGTGAAAGCAACCAAAGAGTTTTTTAAGGGAAAGAAGTGGAATGTTATGCAATGGCCAAGTCAATCACCTGACCTGAATCCGATTGAGCATGCATTTCACTTGCCGAAGACAAAACTGAAGGGAAAATGCCCCAAGAACAAGCAGGAACTGAAGACAGCTGCAGTAGAAGCCTGGCAGAGCATCACTAGTGATGAAACCCAGCGTCTGGTGATGTCTATGGGTTCCAGACTTCAGGCTGTAATTGACTGCAAAGGATTTGCAACCAAGTATTAAAAAGTGAAAGTTTGATTAATGATTGTCAATCTGTCCCATTACTTTTGGTCCCTTAAAAAGTGGGAGGCACATATACAAACTGTTGTAATTCCTACACCGTTCACCTTATTTGGATGTAAATACCCTCAAATTAAAGCTGAAAGTCTGCAGTTAAAGCACATCTTGTTTGTTTCATTTCAAATCCATTGTGGTGGTGTATAGAGCCAAAACAATTAGAATTGTGTTGATGTCCCAATATTTATGGACCTGACTGTATATACTCAGACAATAAAGTTAACGAAAAGAAAACAAAAAAAAAAACAAAAAAAGCTAATGGCCAGACTCAATTGACTACTCAGTCTTTTTTCTGCTGTCACTTTTCTATGTTTCAAAGTTTTTCTCCATAGTCCCGATGTATGTATGAACATAGCCACCCTCTCTTGCTCACTGTCAGATAAACAAAGGACTATGCGATTTGTAGTGTGAAAAAGGCAGTGCACATGACTGCAACTAATGTGCACTGCTTGTTCCTAAAAAAAGGAAGTAAGGGGGAAAAGGCAGACGGAGGAAGTTACAAGGAGGCAGAAAAATACAGTTAGGAACAATTTCATAAAAAATAGGTTACAGGGCCATTAAGTAGTGGAGGAGTATGGATTATTTTTGGAGAGTAAGTACATTGTTTAGTGTCAATTAATGTAATGAGAACAGTTTGGGCTAGACATACTTTAATACCTGAGTAAAGTGGAATTATTTCCCCTCTTTTTTAACATTCTCTTTCCACCTTTCTGTTATTTAAGCTAGTAAAAACCATTTATTCTGTCTCTCTTTTTTCTTCTAATTATAGGTCTTTTCCTCCAGAGCTACTGGCTGTTTTCTCAAGCTGGCAGGAGAAATTAACTATGTGGGACAGACCAGAGTTGGGCTCTCAGATGGTCAGCGCTTGCCTATTCTTGCGGTTCCTGTGTCCTGCTATCCTCTCCCCAGGTTTATTCCACCTCTCTCCTGAACACCCCAACCCTCTTGCTGCACGTGCTTTGACCCTAGTAGCCAAAGTCCTCCAAAATCTTGCAAACTTTACAAGGTGAGAATCCAGAATTAGCACATCATGCCTCACTTCATGCAACTTTTGTAAGTAAACTATTTTTTGTGAATCTTTTGCAAAATGTCTTTCCTGAGGATTCTTCCAGTAACAGCACTTTCTATTTCAGGGTGACAACAGTAAGCCATTGCCTTGCAATTAACATTAGCGCTGACAATCTGTTGTGCAAGCTCTTTCATTTGACCATTGGTCTGTCTGATAGGTCTATGTACCCATTAATGGGAATTTCAAATATAATCTCCTAGAATTTGTATGTTTTACATGTTAGGGCATCTCTGCATTAACCTTTGTTAGATATGGATGAGGTAGAAAAGGGTTTACACTCGAAGGCAAAACTATAGTTACACTTTTGATTTACCTTTCTCATTAGTAATGCGATGCCAAGCCCTATCCTCTTCCATTAGTGTTTTTTTTAAATTTGCAAACATGTTATACTTACCTGCTTTGTGCAATGGTTTTGCACAGGGTAGCCCTGATCCTCCTCTTCTGGGGTCCCGATCCAGCGCTCTTGGCTCCTCCTCCCCCTGAGTGCCCCCATAGCAAGCTGCTTCTCGAGTAGCGCTTCACAGAGTGCCTCACCCCAATACCTGTTCCCTCCTCACTGGCTGTGATTGACAGCAGCAGGAGCCAATACTCTCACTTCTGTCTCTGGGTCAATGAGGAGGTAGCAAGTGGAGAGAGCTGCTGCTCTCTAGCACAGCGCTAGATCAAGATTGGGCTCAGGTAGGTATGGGGGGGAGGGGGCTAAGGTGGAACTGCATGCAGAAGGTTTTTTACCTTAGTGCATTGAATGCATTTAGGTAAAAAAATAACCTTGAGCCTTTACAACCACTTTAAACTCTCAACTAGAAGAACTGCAGTGGGTAGTAGAGGCAATGGAATGTGATTTCATTATGAGTAGCATGACATTGTGCCAAAAAGAGGTTGGGCCTAATCTGGACTTGAAGAGAAGTCATGACCATGTGTATAGCCTGGGCATAAGATCTAAGCGGCTCCACAGGGATTGTGTTGAAGACAAACACAAGTGCTTACATGCACCACACTGTGGGGAAAATTTACTAAGGCCATAGGCTGACCATACATGTTCTTTAGATTTACCAAAAAACATATAATATGAGGTTAATACTAAAAAAAATGTAATTAGGCAGGCCTTTGCACTACATAGTTGAAAGTAAATTCAAAGAAAAGTTGAACATGTTTGGCCAGCCTAAAACTGGAGAATGTAAAATCTGGTGCAGTTCTGCATAGAAACCAATCTGCTTCCAGGTTTTATTCTCAAAGAATAACTGAACAAGCTGAAGTTAGAAGCTGATTGGCTACCATGCACAGCTGCACCAGATTTTGCACTCTCCAGTTTTAGTAAACCAACCCCCATGATTTTTCTTCAGCAACATTATTACCCTAGACACATTGAAAACCAAGTCAAGCTCACTTTAGGCTCCATTCACACCTTGGCATTCTGGATTCCGATTCCCGAATTTCCTCAATTGCCGAATCACCGCAAAACACTGGCTGCACTTGCAATTCTGTTAATTTCAATGGCACCCCAATCTCGCTGCGATTTTGCCGTGATTGTAGGACGACAAATCACGGGACAAATCATGGAAAAATTGCACAAACTGAATCACGGGATACCTGTCGCCCAAAAGATGTTCCGGAATATCTTTTGGGAGACAAGAGTCCTGCGATTCTATTTGCGCGATTGTTGGCCGAGGTCAATGTAGGCTTTTCAAGGTCAATATAGGCTTTTTAAACAGAAAACTCTTGATATCTGTAGTAACTTAGTTTACCAAGAAGTTAGAAAGAACAAACAGCTTACTGTGATAGCCGAACATAATAAAAAAGGAACGGATAAGCTCTTCCAGGATCTGTACTTATTGTAGGCTAGGACCAGAGCTTTTTTGGTTTCGGCTGCAGTAGATTAATTTGACAAATCATTAACATGTTCCTGACACTTGGTAGAGCTAAAGAAGCTTCTAGGAGGAATGGTGAAACAATTTCAAAATGACAATACAAGTCCAGCTGAATGTGACTACCTTCTACTAGCTATAGCTACTAGCTATCGCATGATCTGGATACCTGAGAATCTTTAGGGACAACATAAATATAAGATTGTCTTTTTTAGCAGTTTTACTGACTTTAAAATCTAATCAGAAATAACAGTCACTTAAAAAAAGAAGACTAATATCATAGTATGTTAGCTTTGTGAATTAAATGGTTTTGGGCTGAGTTATTACAAGAAGTTTAGAATTTTCCATTACAATTTGATCATTTAGGTGAATATTCTCAGCTCCTTTAGTAAATTATCACAAATGTGTTGATGAAGAGATATATATATATATATTAAAACACGGTGCATGAATTTCTTGTAATATTTGGTGTTTCCAGATCAGAAGTGGAATTCCAGGCAAGACCTCAATTTGTTCAATGATGTATTTAATCAAAATGAATGAACTATATTTTAAACATTTCTAGTATAACTACCTAAAATCTTTAAAATGTGCTTCCATAATGTCTTTGACACAAGAAATCAGACTGAGGAGAGGGAGTGCCAATACTGTGGGGCAAATGGTCTCTATGTCATTGCATGGTTTAGAGGCAGGTAATAATGAATAGCAGTGTTTATAACAAGAGGTGTAACCAGAACCTTCAGGGCCCCGGTGCAAGAAACCATGAAGGGCCCCCCAGGCCCCTGGCCGGGGCCCTTCCCTTCAAGCCTCAGACTCTTCCCACTGATCCTGGGGCCCTTTACTCTTGTTGTGGGGCCCTTTATTACAGTCCTGCAGCGGGACACTTTCACAAGTTCTGCAGTGGGCCCCCTTCCTGCCATCTTGGGGCCTCCCCATGGTGGTGGAATGCCAGGGCCCGGTCGCATGTGTGACCTTTGCGATCCTGGAAGTTCACCCACTGGTGTCAGTAGTTTTTATTTTTTGGTATTTTAATTAAATTATTTTTTATCATTTTTTTTTTATTTTTTTACAATGTCACTGACTATGACTCTGTCCATTCAGAAAAGGAAAGAGCTGGTAAATTACATATTTACCGACCCCCTTCCTGGTTCTCTATCGTGACACATCATCTGCAGCAGCCGGAAGGAGAGGAAAGGAAGGACAGAGTGGGGGGGGCAGCACAGTAAGGGGGGGGGGACCAGGGGAGCACACAGGGGCCCAGAGACAGCAGAACACAAGTGAACTGGATAGGAGGAGTAGCAGGGGTAGCATACAGAGGAACCAATCTCCTCCATTTTCCTCCTGCAACTACAGGAGGAAAAAGGAGGACAGTGATTTCTCTACATGCTGTCACCGCTGCCCCTCCTATCCAGGTGTACACAGAAGCCACATAGGCCCCCTGGAGCATGGGGCCCCATTGCAATTGCAACCCCTGAAACCCCTGTAGTTACGCCCCTGTTTATAACTATATCTTTAACACCCACAATTTGACTATCATTCTGTTCCTATATGTTGCACTCCACAGGTTCGGAGAAAAGGAAGACTACATGGCTTTTATGAATGGCTTCTTGGAGCAGTATTGGGATGGGATGTCTGTCTTCCTACAGACAGTCACAGATCCAGACAGTGAGGTGTCACCAGTCGGTTATGAGGGCAGTATTGATCTGGCCTATGAACTTGCTACACTCCACTTCATGCTGTGTGGTATCTTCAAAGGAGTCCATCAGGTATATATTCAAATATTTTGAATATTATTGTTAAATACAGCATAGTAGCCTACATTCATTACATATGACCGTGCATATGATATGATACATTTTTTTTGTTCCTTCTGTGGTCTCATTACTATTATATGCCTGCAATAAAGCCCAAATGAAGTTTCACATGTTTTATTTACCTTTAAAATCCTGCATATTATGGTTTGAACTGATTTTCCCCTGGCAATGGATTAAAGTATATTCTTCCTGCTCTCCAACTCCAGTGCTCTATGCTTGCAAAGTAACAGCCACACCCCCCAATTCATAGGTTAACTATGGACTGCATTGGACAGTGTTGTCAAACTCTTGAGCCTCTTCATTCATATTTCGACACACTTTCAAACTGCTAAAATAGGGAAATGGAGACGAGTCTATGAGAATTGAGGTAGTTAATGCAACTGTGCTGATTTACTAAAATAGTAGGTCATGTTCACTTAGCAAAGAGAATTTTCACTCACGTAAAGTGGAGTTCCAGTGGGTTTTTTTTTTTCTTTTTTTAAAAAACACCCCTGTTTTATTTCCACCTAATCTTATAACCAAGAAGATTAGTGGTAAATGTAGGTTTTGTAAATGTTTTATTTTTTTAAACGTACCTTTCTGTCCCCACCGAGTATGCTCCCATCTTCAGTGTGGGCATCTGAAGCCCACTGATATCTCCTTTCAGCATACGGCACTGCTGGCTACTAGGGATGGGCCAAACATCCCCCTGTTTGGTTCGTACCAGAACATCTCCAACATGGAAAAAGTTCTAGCGAACATGCGAACTCTAATAAAGTCTATGGGACACGAACATGAAAAATCAAAAGTCCTAATTTTAAAGGTTTATATGCAAGTTATTGCCATAAAAAGTGTATGGGGACCTGGTTACTGCCCTGGGGGACATGTATCAATGCAAAAAAGTTTTTTTAAAAGGATCGTTTTTAAAGGAGCAGGGATTTTTAATGATGCTTAAAGTGAAACAAAAAAAATTAAAAATTCTTCTAAATATTGTGCCTGAGGGGCCCCCTGATGTGCCTGTAAAGTGGCACATCTGTAGGATGTATAAAGCCTGCTGCAGCAGTACTGACATTTCTAAAGGAAAAAATGTCATATAAACTTGCTCGCGGCTGTAATGTATTGCCGGCTCCCAGCAATACAGATAAAATAAAAAAAATGAAAAAAAATGGCAGTATAGATTTTAAGGGTAACACCACACCAAAATCTTTTTAAAAACTGGCGTGGGGGCCCCCCAAAGTCCATACCAGGCCCTTTGGGTCTGCACGGCAAATAAAAAAAATAAATAAACAGCGCAGGGTTCCCCCCCCCCCCCCGGGCACATGACATCACGTGATGTCAGAGGGGGCGGTACTTCAGGTGATGTAGCCGGGTGGCTCCTCCCCTTGCCTATATAAGAGCTGTCAAACGAAGAGAAGGCATTCAGCGGGACGCCTCCCAAGAATCAGAAGCATTTTTTTTTTTTTCTATTTTTTGGGTCCGGCAAGCGCCATGATTGATGATGGATTTACCTCGAGGGACACGATTTTTTTATTTTCTATTTTTTAATGAAGGACTTGTCAAAAACTCTTTACTATGTTTCTTACCTTGACACTTTTGTTGGTGAATGGGTAGGGGTACGATGTACGTGATACCCATTCACATGGGAGGGGGATGGGATCTGGGGGCCCCCATGTTAAAGGGGGCTTCCAGATTCTGATAAGCCCCCCACCCGCAGACCCCGACAACCACAGCCCAGGGTTGTTGGGAAAAGGCCCGTTTCTCCATCAACATAGGTACAAAATGCTTTTGGGTGGGGGGGCAGAGCCCCCCTGCCTCAAGGCACCCACCCCCCATGTTGAGGGCATGTGGCCTTTTATGGTTCAGGAAGGGGGATGCTCGCTCGTTCCCCCCTTTCCTGACCTGCCAGGCTGCATGCTCGGATAAGGGTCTGGTATGGATTTTGAGGTGGGATCCTACATGTTTTGTTTTTATTTTTGGTGTGGAGTTCCCCTTAAAATCTTTACCAGACCTAAAGGCCCTGGAATAGATTTTGGGCAGGGGGGGGGGTGGCCCACGCCGTTTTTTTTTTTTTTTTAATTCTGTCATAGGGTTTCCCTTAACCACATAAACACAGGGCACTTTCACCCCCTTCCTGCCTAGACCAATTTTCAGCTTTCAGTGCCCATAGGCGTCTATGGGAAATATTGGTCAGCTTAACATGGCACTGCTCCCGGTCTTTAACATTGGCGTCAATGGGAAATCTTGGTCTGCTTGACATGGCACTCCTCCCGAACCATTAGTGACAGGCATATCAAACTTGGGGAGCACCAAGAAGGGACCCAGGACTATAACATATCCATAAATTTTAAAAGTGGGGCATACCTGTACACTACACTGGCTGCACTAACTGACTGAACTCACTATCCACTAACTACCTGCCTAATCTCCATTGTCACTCACTTTACATGGCTGCCGTGTATGCAATGAATTATGAAGGGGCTCAACGGCGAGCGAACTTCCCGCCGGACGCCCCATTTTTTCGTTTGTTCAGCGAACAAACGAACAGCTTATGTTCGAGTCAAACTTATGTTTGACTCGAACACACAGCCCATGCTTACTGGCTACCCAGCATGCACCTCCCAATTCCGCGCATGAGCATATCATATAAAGCGTGGGTATGCTACAAGCTTGGATGCCCATTGACTCCTGGGATTGATGACACTCATATACCAGGAGCCTATGAGCAGGCGGACATGGTGAGATACTGCAGAAGCAAAGACTTAAAACCACAAAAAAGGTATTTGCACAGCACGAAAAAAAAGGCAGGTAGGTTATAGGAAGTGGTTAGAAACACGTGTGCGGAAAGTGTTGAGTTGATAAAATGCCTGAAATTTCGCTTTAAAAAATAATGTGACTAAGTGTGAGCCTCCATTTTGCTGGGACATCACATATTGTGATGTAGATGTTTTCAGCATTCACAACAATTTTCTGTCTCTGGAGGGTCATGTGTTCTGTAACATGTATCTAAACCTGGCCATAAACTGTTTTTTTAAATCAATGGGATGGAGGAATCCCCATTTTGGTTATGTTCCTTTGACAGAAGTTGATCAAACCATTGACTACTGTCGAGCGGTGACAGCCACATTCTAAATGTAAATCAATCAGTGTATGGCGGGTTTAAACCTTTGGAAAATGTTGAAAATGCTATTGCCATCTGTGTCTTACTGGGAAGATTTCCATTGACTTCTTGTCAAACAATAAGTTTCTATTAAGTATTATCATCTGAAGAATAATAATATTGATTACCAAAGATTTTTACCAGTCCAGAAATGTATAAAGTTTTAAATTTCTGGTTTTCAGCAAACCAAAGATCAACTGGAGCCATTGCCCACGATCCTCAAGGCCCTAGCAGAAGGTCTTCCTGTCCCAGAATGCATCACTCAGGATCAGAGGTAACAGTCACAATATAGATATGTTTAGATCCATTTTTGGTGAAAATTAAGGCATTTAAAATCACAGAGACATGAAAAAAAAAAGATAACATATTTACATAAATGTTTTTATTAATTTTCAAGAAATAACAAAGTGCAAGCCAGTAAAGCGAACATCGTACACATGTAGTGTTGATCTCGGTGATACAATTGATGCATATAACAGGCAATAACAATAATAGCATAAGTACATATAAATTTCAAACAAAGTATGTGGAGCTAATTAAAAAAAGAAGGTAACATATTTCATCAACTTCATTAAACGTGGCTATAATAACATTTCGGTCAATTTCAACATATTATTAAAACTTAAAGCAGTAGTAAACCGCAGTTAAAAAAAAAACTTCCCCTGCAAGGCAATGTATTGCATGCTAGCACATTATGAGAGACTTACCTTAAAACGAAGCCCTCAAGCGGCACGCTGTCACCACTGACAGGGCATTCATCTTCATACGGTCTTCTTTACAGGTTCGCAGCCTCCTGCTACATAGGTGGCTGGGGCGCAATGATGTCACTCCTGTGCATGCATGCAGGAGCCTCCGTTTACAGCATGGACTCTGAAGGTCTGGCACGGTATGCCGACCCTTCACAGCTCATGCACTGGTGACGTCATCGGCGTGCATCCAGGGTGAATATCTCCTAAACCGTGCAAGTTTAGGAGATATTCACAGTACCCACAGGTAAGCCTTATTATAGGCTTACCTGTAGATACAAGTGGTAAAACTGATTTTACTACCACCTTAATATTGTGTACTTTTTTCATTATTGCATAGCTTGAAAGGCTGTCAGTCATTTCAACATTCAGTTTATTTTAAGTCTAGTCCAGACTCTGGTTACTTCTATTTTTTAATTTATTTATTTTTTTTTTTGCCTTTTCTACAGTTCATATCAGGTAAAAAGGTAAAATATGCTCCCTATACACTTCTGTTGTTATATGCTATTTATTGCACAAAACACAATCAGCTTTGGATTTCCATCAATAGAGGCTGGAAACACAGTGCTTTCGCCACCTTCTGTTAGTCTCACCTTCATTATGCAGAACATTTTCTCATGTCGCTGGCTGTTACAATTTCTGGACAAATGTACAGTATGTGCTAGGGATCGACTGATTATCGGCAACACCGATATATCGGGGGCCGATATGCACTTTTCCTGATATATCGGAGGTTACCGATATTGCCGATATTAAGGAAAAGTGCAGCTAGAGGCATCACCCCGGTACTGGTGTCCATAGCTGACGGTTGGCTGACTTGTAATAACGACCAATGCGGCTGAGAAGCCGCTCGGCTGTCATTAAAAGGAGCGGGAGGGGATGTCGCATTCGGCTCTGATTGAGTCTCCATGTAAAAAACCGGGAAGTTATGTCATAACATCACTTCCGGTACTCGGCGCCAAATAAAAAAAACTGACAGCTTTGGCATTTTGAATGCTTTTCAGTGCCGAGGAGGGGGTTGGGAGATCCCTGCACAAGGAGTACCTTTGGAAAAAAAAAACGTAAAAATTTTTTTTTTTACATTTTCGAAAATATTGGCCGATACTGATGACCAAAATATCGGTATCGGTATCGACATTAAAAAAACGATATTGGTCGATCACTAGTATGTGCATAGTAGAGTGTGTTCTAACCCACCAAGGCCCTGGCCACTGGCACTCTGGTAGATTGTGGTGTACAAGCATAGCGTTATTTTTAAAGTGGATGTAAACCCGATTCACAAAATTTGACCTAAGCACATATATCTGCAGTGTTTTCTTATCTTTCTCCAAAGCCCTAAAACCTGTGACTTTCTCCTACTTCGTTCTTCTTATCAGCATGACAACTTCTGACAAGTCCTCCATCAAATGAGATAAAACCAGGCTTAATTTTGTGCCAGGGTGGATGCTATAAATAGATTAGCAAAGAGCTGGTCTATTCACAGCACATTCCTTCCTTCCTTCCTCTGCCTATGTGGAGTGGGGGTGTTTGCCTTTCCTCCAATGAGCTGTCACACAGTGTATGCCAAGACTACACTCCCAGTGCTGAACAGGAAGAGAACATTTCTAAAACAATGTGCACTTTCTAAAGAAAATAACAAGCTGGAGACAGCAGATATGCATTTAAAACTTATGTAGGGAGATTTGTTTCATCTGTGTATCATCTGAGGCCTTCACTTGGGTATATGTGAGGGTTTATATCCACTTTAAGATGAAGAAAAACCCCTGTTCTCTTCTACTGGTCCTTTCTCAGCACTACTTCCAAAAGGATCCAATTTGAAACGCCAATCGTCAAGAAAAATTTGGTGTCCTCTAATTTAAATGTTTCTGAAGATGTGCAGATCAGGAATCTTCTGTTTCTAATAAATACATTTATTGCATGCTTGTTCCAGGTCTATGATTTATAAATTTGTGACAACCAAGCAGCTAGCATTTTCAGAAAGAAAACAGCAGTGATAGTCTCCTTATTTCTCTCAGGCTTTTCTTAGGCCCCTTTCATTTATTTTAAGCGTGTTGTGTTGTACAGGGCCAATCTGACCTTGCTGCCTGTCAGTCACTTCATAAATCCAAACAGGTAATTTTTCAAGTATCTGCAATTATAACTAGGTAGTAGGGATGTTGTGAGAAAGGCTAATCTCAGCCATTGCCACTTATCTCAAGGGGAATAGGTTTCATAATCTGTCTAAATCACAGATGGATTAGGGCTGAATGGGGCCCTAAGCAAGGTAATCGGCTTTGCCCCCAAACCCCCCCCCCCCCCCTCAATTGACACTGATAATAACTGCAATAGGCACATAAATGATGTCCCAAATATATTCTCTGTACTGGCATAGCCAACCTGATTAAACATCAATTACTTACCAACCTCCCTTGTAAAATGAAAAACAGCAACAATTGTGCTATCCCCCTGGTTTACTACAGGAAAAGGTTGTATCTGTGTTATGGACATCCTCCGGAACCTAGGTTCCTTCCTAGCATTCCTTATGGATGATCCGGCTCTGGTCCAAATGATGCCACCCTTCCTCCTTCCCGAGAGCATTCAAGGAGCAAGGATCTTCTGGTCCCATAAACATTAGATCACTGCCTGATTGCCTGTGTTTCTGGTATCTCATGTCTATAGCCAGCTTAATTAGCTATTGCAATCAGGGCACCCATTCCAATCAGACTTACCTTGTCTTTACAATTGTATTGTTTTTGTTGCATGGTATTATATTATAAGTTTTATACCTGGCATTTGTGAGACAAAGTCAACTTTTTGTTGGAGAGGTTACCATATGAAGAATCACACCCCATTGTGTGCTTTTCCCACAGTCAGGAAGAGAGTGAAGAACCAGAGTACGTGTTTCCAAGAGACATGAGAAACTTCCGCCCTCTTGTGAAAAAGTGTCAGTCACTCAGCAGTCTAATGAGGGAACAGCTTGTTACACTGCCAAGGATTGAGGAGAAGAAGAGCAGACGTCATATAACCCGCACACAAAGTGTTCCTGCGCAGAGCAGACCAAGACAAGAGCGCAGAACAAGGGCAGATGCTAACTCAGTGGCTGATAAAGATCAGGAGGATGCTGCAAACCCTGCAAAGGTGTCAAAAGGAATTATGCCAGTACTGTTTAGATGTGTATGTAACAGCTACCCCTTTGTGGATTGTTGGGTTGACTTGCTAAAGATGTAGAGGCCATTCACTTTGAAAAGTGGGTGATCGTTTAGTAAATAAGTACCAATCTATATGAGATCTCTGTGCTGGCTGGTAGTACATTAGTGCTGATAAAAAAATGAAATATAATAATTTGGGCAACTATTTTTGCTATTTTTGGTAACATTACTGACACGCACGCCAAATTCAGGATCTTTACAAATAATGCCACTTTGGAAACACGTTGCTATAACATCAGCAGATTTTTAAAGAATTACCAACAGCTCTACATCTTAGGAAATTGGCAGTAATTAAAACGGAGCTCAACCCAAAAGAAAAAACTCTGCTTGTCTGCCCCTGCACCCCCCCCCCACCCCAGCTACCACATTTGGCACCTTTTGGGGGGTGCAGGTACCCGGTTTCAACAAACTTAGCTGGAAGTTTGCCCCCTCTTTTCCCCGCAGCCTGCTGGGACAGTGGGCTTTGCGCATGCGCAGTAATGAACCGGCTGTGAAGATGTCAAGATGGCAAAGCCAGCACCTAATAGCCAATTGAAGAATCAACTTGGGTGAGGACATCGCTGGATGCCTGGACAGGTATGTTACCTAATATTAAAAGTCAGTAGCTACAGTATTTGTAGCGTCGGGCTTTTAATTTTTTGGGGGGGAGCCTGGAGCTCCACTTTAAGAACAGCTCTGAGATGGCACACCATTGTTCTTAGTGGGGCTCCTCTTTGCTGGGATGCAGTCATGTATGTGACAGTTTCCTACACAGGAATCTATTATCAACCCCATTCAGCTGTTGGCCGGGAGACTCTTTGACTAAAACTAACTAAAAACAAAGGGGCTAGGGATACTGGTGCTGTCTTTACCTAAATATGGCAATGCCTATATTTGAGAGATTGACATAAGTCACAGGGGTGGAGAACCTGATGGTGAACTAGTCCCCATGGCTGCAGTGCCTTTTGGGTAGGCAGAGCCAGATGGGGAACCAAGAGACTGACAATGGGCGACAGACTAACTTTTGACTGACGACAGATGGCAGTGAGTGGATTTGAAAGCTGCTATTAGAGCAAAAAATGACTATGGATCAGCCCATTGCTGTGCACTGTCAATCAACAGTAAGGTAGACTATATGGAGAACTAATCTCTTAGTTTTCCATAGGGCTCTGCCCACCGCACTACAAAACTCATTAACTGTGTGCCTGTCAGTCTGACGTCCACAATGGTCAAGGAGGAATTGCATTGAAGGAGAAGTGTCCAGTATGGACACTTTAACCACTTAAGCCCTGGAAGATTTTACCCCCTTTCTGACCAGGGGGTATTTTGCGATTCGGCACTACGTGACTTTAACGGACAATTGCGCGGTTGTGCGGCGCTGTACCTAAACGAATTTGACGTCCTTTTTTCCCACAAACAGAGCTTTCTTTTGGTGGTATTTGATCACCTGTGCGATTTTTTGATCATGCGCTATAATCAAAAAAAGAGCGACAATTTTGCAAAAATAACAATATTTTTCACATTTTTTTATATGAAATTCCCAAAAAAATGTAAAAATCAAAATTTTTTTAAATTTTTGTCCAATTTGTTTTCTGCTACCTATGTTTGGTAAAAAAAATCACAATAAGCGTATTTTGATTGGTTTGCGCAAAAGTTATTGCGTTTACTAACTAAGGGAAAGATTTTTGTCATTTTTGTTGTTTTTTTTTAACGAGTAATGGCGGCGATCTGCGATTTTTTTTGCGGGACTGCGACATTGCGGCGGACAGATCGGACCCTTGACTGACATTTTTGACACTTTTGGGGGTACCAGTGACATTACTACAGTAATCAGTGCTATACATATGCACTGTTACTGTAAAAATGACACTGGCAGGGAAGGGGTTAACTTTATTAGAGATGCAGTGACTATGTGTGTCCCTAGGGGCATGCTTCTTACTGTGCAGGGATGTGGCTGTGTGTGTAACAGCACAGATCAACGGTCATGCATAGCAGGACCGTTAGACCAGTGCTTTTACAACAGGCGGCTTTGTTTACACTAGCCGCCTGCCTTTCTCCCTTCACAGCGGATGATCACGAGTGACCGGCGGACATCGGGTCCGCCCGTCACACGCACGGAGGTGTCCGTGAACGAGCCGAGGCGGGAGCGCGCCTCCGGCGGCACGCGCCCGCTATTGGCTCCCAGGCTAGTTACGTACCGGTACGTCACTTTGCCTGTCCGGGGCTGACCGCCGCAGTATATGTACTTGCGGCGCTCGGCAACTGGTTAACCTCAGTGCCAGACACTGAATGATTAATGTATTTGTCTCTGACAGGTACATGAATTGGGTGCAAGCACCCAAAATATCAATGCAACAGCCCAACGGAATCCACCCAAACCACCCAAAAGTATAAGGAAAGGGTTCCTCTCTTCCTCCTCTGGGACACTGACAGCTTTACTCAGAACGAACAGTGGTTCTTAGGGGTATGTGACAGGGTTAAAAAGCCAGGAAGACAGAGGAGGAAGAAAGGAATCCTTTCCTTATACTTTTGGCTGGTTTAAAGTTATGTCTGGTAAGCTGCCATCTATTGAATGTGTGTGAACACCGTGGGACTGCATGCAGCACAGGTGGAAGCTCTGGAATACTGTTTCAAGCGCCCTAAGTCTAAAAGGACTATTTACTATAAAGACTCTTGGGCTCACTTTTACATGCACTTTATTTTTTTGGGCACATATTTAGGTCTGGCATCCCCCTCTTTTGTTTAGTTGGGATGCCTATGATCCTTTGTTGACACTGCCAGTTCCAATAGTTTACATTTTTTTGCACAAGCACTGTGCACTTTTTGTAACATGTGCACTTTAGGACTGTGTTCCAAGATTGATTCATTTTTTATTTTTTTATTTTTGATTCATGTCATCATTGTGTTTTATATTTTTGCACTTAGCACTGTGCACTTTATATATTCATTATATTAATATATTTTGTCTATCTTATGTACTTTATGTACCCCACACACATCTGGTATCATTTCTGGTAAGAGAGCAGGAGCACGTATTTGTTATTATTTTTTAATATTAAGTATTTTTCACTACTTTGTCACTTATCCTGTTTCCTGGAGAAGCAGAAAATTAGGTATAATTGCATATATTATACCTCATTTGCGTACATAGGGAAGCGCACTAGCACATACACTTTATATATTTTATTCCTTAGTCCACGGACTCCTAGTTGCTGCTCCAAAGAGAGTTAGCGCATCCTTTACATTTTGCAAATTCGAAGTTTAAAATAAAGCTTACCTGTAGGTTCTGTCCTGGGGCCAATCCTGTTTAATTTATTCATAAACGATCTAGAGGAGGGGATATCCAGCACAATCTCTGTATTTGCGGATAATACTAAACTAGGCATGCCAATATCTTCTATGCAGGATGTGGAAAACTTACAAGCAGACCTGAACAAAATAATGGGGTGGGCAACTACATGGCAGATGAGGTTTAATGTTGAAAAATGTAAAGTAATGCACTTGGGGGCCAGAAACCAGAAAGCAAGCTACTCACTGGGGGGGAACCTCTGGGTGAATCTAAGATGGAAAAGGACCTGGGTGTCCTAGTGGACAACAGGCTTGGCAGTGGCATGCAATGCCAAGCCGCTGCAAGCAAAGCCAATAAAATACTGCATGTATAAAAAAAAGGGGATTCATTCCAGAAATAAAGAGATTATTCTCCCACTCTAAAAGTCTCTGGTCCGGCCACATCTAGAGTATGCTGTCCACTTCTGGGCACCGGTCCTCAGAAAGGATGGGCTGGAACTGGAGAGAGTCCAGAGAAGGGCAAAAAAAATAATTAGGGGAATGGAGGACCTCAGCTATGAGGAAAGACTACAAGCACTGAACTTATTCTCTCTGGAGAAGAGACGCTTGAGGCGTGATATGATATCAATGTACAAATACTGTACTGGTGAGGGCCCTAGCATAAGGAACAAACTTTTCAGAGAAAGGGAATACAATAAGACACGTGGCCACTCACTAAAACGAGAGGAAAAACGGTTTAACCTTAAAAATACGTAAGGGGATCTTTACTGTCAGAGCAGTAAGGATGTGGAATTCTCTTCCACAAGCAGTAGTATCAGCAGGGAGCATCAATAGTTTCAAAAATCTATTAGATGGGCACCTTAGAGACCACAACATAAATGGGTATACAATGTACGGTTAACAGCAAACACACACACGCATCATAGGTTGAACTGGATAGACTGATGTCTTTTTTCAACCTCACTAACTATGTAACTATGCAGGTAAAATTAATCCCTCTTAAATGTGCACCATTTAAAAGATAATCTAGCGAGCAGAAGCTGGTGACCTCACCGGCGCATGCGCTCTGAAGGAACGGCATACCCATGCCATTCCTTCAGAGCTGTGTGCTGTGGCCAAGACTCATCGCGGCTCAACCATTCAAGCGTTCACAGCTTGCAAACCCAGAAGGAAGCTTGGATGAAGATTGAAGCCTTGTCATCGGTGACAGGGCGCCGCTGGAAGGCTTCATATTAAGGTAAGTAATTCATAATGTGTTAGTATGTGGTGCATACTAGCACACTAAGATATTATACTGCAGGGAGAAACAGTTTTTTTTTTTCAAAGAGTTTACTACCACTTTAATGAATTTCCCCAAATTTGCATATAGAATATACACCACAGAAGGTCTGTATGTAGTCAAATATTACCATATTATCATAATCATAAATTAAAAATGATCTAACTGAAGAGCAACAGTATCTGTATAAGGTTGTGATGAAGGAGACGGTTCTATTCCCCAAATATATGGATTGACATTCTGTTTTCCTGATACTGAACAGCATGTCCATACGCAGGATCTTCAGGGAACCACAATAGCACTGGCTATGAGTAATCTGCATTTTAGCAACACACTACCCATCATCAGATGTTCTCTTTCTGCCCTGAATACCATTACTGTCCAATACTCACTTTTCAGCATGGAGGACCACTGCCATCTTCTGTTCCCACCCAGCACAAGTAACCAAGCTGTGGATGATTAATACTGTCTCTGTTACAGTGGGTACGGAAAGTATTCAGACCCCCTTAAATTTTTCACTCTTTGTTATATTGCAGCCATTTGCTAAAATCATTTAGGTTCATTCTTCTTTCTCATGAATGTACACATAGCACCCCATACTGACAGAAAAACACAGAATTGTTGACATTGTTGCAGATTTATTAAAAAAGAAAAACTGAAATATCACATGGTCCTAAGTATTCAGACCCTTTGCTCAGTATTTAGTAGAAGCCCCCTTTTGATCTAATGCAGCCAGGAGTCTTTTTGGGAAAGATGCAACAAGTCTTTCACACCTGGATTTGGGGATCCTCTGCCATTCCTCCTTGCAGATCCTCTCCAGTTCTGTCAGGTTGGATGGTAAACGTTGGTGGACAGCCATTTTTAGGTCTCTCCAGAGATGCTCAATTGGGTTTAAGTCAGGGCTCTGGCTGGGCCATTCAAGAACAGTCACGGAGTTGTTGTGAAGCCACTCCTTCGTTATTTTAGCTGTGTGCTTAGGGTCATTGTCTTGTTGGAAGGTAAACCTTCGGCCCAGTCTGAGGTCCAGAGCACTCTGGAGAAGGTTTTTGTCCAGGATATCCCTGTACTTGGCCGCATTCATCTTTCCCTTGATTGCAACCAGTCGTCCTGTCCCTGCAGCTGAAAAACACCCCCACAGCATGATGCTGCCACCACCATGCTTCACTGTTGGGACTGTATTGGACAGGTGATGAGCAGTGCCTGGTTTTCTCCACACATACCGCTTAGAATTAAGGCCAAAAAGTTCTATTTTGGTCTCATCAGACCAGAGAATCTTATTTCTCACCATCTTGGAGTCCTTCAGGTGTTTTTTAGCAAACTCCATGCGGGCTTTCATGTGTCTTACACTGAGGAGAGGCTTCCGTTGGGCCACTCTGCCATAAAGCCCCGACTGGTGGAGGGCTGCAGTGATGGTTGACTTTCTACAACTTTCTCCCATCTCTTGACTGCATCTCTGGAGCTCAGCCACAGTGATCTTTGGGTTCTTCTTTACCTCTCTCACCAAGGCTCTTCTCCCCCGATAGCTCAGTTTGGCCGGACGGCCAGCTCTAGGAAGGGTTCTGGTCGTCCCAAACATCTTCCATTTGAGGATTATGGAGGCCACTGTGCTCTTAGGAACCTTAAGTGCAGCAGAAATCTTTTTGTAACCTTGGCCAGATCTGTGCCTTGCCACAAGTCTTTCTCTGAGCTCTTCAGGCAGTTCCTTTGACCTCATGATTCTCATTTGCTCTGACATGCATTGTGATCTGGAAGGTCTTATATAGACAGGTGTGTGGCTTTCCTAATCAAGTCCAATCAGTATAATCAAACACAGCTGGACTCAAATGAAGGTGTAGAACCATCTCAAGGATGATCAGAAGAAATGGAAAGCACCTGGGTTAAATATATGAGTGTCACAGCAAAGGGTCTGAATACTTAGGACCATGTGATATTTCAGTTTTTCTTTTTTAATAAATCTGCAACAATGTCAACAATTCTGTGTTTTTCTGTCAGTATGGGGTGCTATGTGTACATTCATGAGGAAGAAGAATGAATTTAAATGATTTTAGCAAATGGCTGCAATATAACAAAGAGTGAAAAATTTAAGGGGGTCTGAATACTTTCCGTACCCACTGTATATATATATATATATATATATATATATATATATATATATATATATATATATATATATATTTAGCTTGTTATTCCCCCATGGTGATTAAAACCAGACATTATACTATTATATATTATAATATGACTGGATAGGAACCTTCTGTGGTGCATATTCTTTAGGTAGGCTTTATAGTTGGGCATTGTGCGATATCAACATCTAAGAACACAGTGTTTCACTTTGTAAATCACTTTTGGTGCCTAAGCAATAAACCATGCAAATAATAAACCATGCCTAAGCAATAAAACATTTAGGCCTCTTGCACACTACAGCTTGAAAAAGCTCAGTACAACATGTTTTCACTGATCTAAAATGCAGCCCATTGTTTACAATAAGCCTTGAGTAAAAAAAAAATGGAAAAATCTGCATTACTAGTCAGTATTTTGGGCCAATACGTTCAAATATGTGCAAACGAGCATACATTGTAATGTATTTTGCCTGGGATATGTATTGTATGCGTGAATGCACAAATGGGCACATACAGTGCATACACACAAATATGCGCAAATCAAATGCCCTACATCCAGAAATGCTGATGCTCAAACATTAGTATCATGTGCAAGAAGCCTTTCATTGCTAAATGAAAAGTCTCTAATCCTTCAGTAATTCAACCCTGTTATGTGATAGGAACAACAATTTCCTACCACAGTTCCATTAATGGAAAGACAGATAGACAGACCGAAAAAAAGGATTAAAGTGGTAGAATTGGTGAAGAAGTGGTGAAATTGTCATTTTTCTAAACGGTAATAAATAATGATCGTTGTGCTTTCACTTCACAGAGGACACCACGGCTCCGACAATCATCAACTCTTCCCAGGCGAAAGTCCACTGTTCCGTGGTGCAGGAATGAGGATCATCATATGATTGGACCAACAAGCGAGGAAGGAGAAAGCCAGGTATGACTTTAGAAGTTAGAAAAGGTAGAACATGAGGGTCCATGTTTGTTTGGGAAAAGCCTCCCCAGGTCAGTTTTATACATTCAATAGGTCACTATTAATCCACGCTGTGATCTACTCCTTCGTGAAAAATTTGAACAATCAAAAAATAAATGAACGAATAAATTAGTTAATAACAATAACAATGGGCTTCTGCTGTTACTAGGACCTAAATCAAATGGTATAAATGCTCACAGCGCTACCCCTAATATTTATTCACCATTGTATAAATCACAAGTCTTTATAAATTCAAAACACCACACTGTAGAGCAGCCTTTTCAACCAGGGTGACGTGGCACCCCAGGGTGCCTTCCGGTTTCTTCAAGAGTGCCTTGGCAAATTGTCTAAAAATTGCCCCAAATATTGTGTACAAGCCAGCCTTGTTACACAAAGCCGCAGGTTTTCATTGTGCAGCATTATAACCTCAGGCACCATGCAGTCCAGCCGTCGGCATCCTAACAACCAATGATGTTGGTTGATAAGGAGAACATCTGGCATCTGTACAGCATTCTTGTTTGCCCCTCCCCTGCCCCTCTCCATCAGCACTGGGGTCAGCGTAGCTGTGTCAGGGAAAGAAACTGAAGGAGAAAAGAAACACTGGAGTACTAGTTGAATTTGGGGACTACTTACCAGCTCTTATACCATCTAGATCAGGGATCCTCAAACTACGGCCCTCCAGCTGTTGCAGAACTACACATCCCATGAGGCATTGGAAAACTCTGACATTCACAGACATTACTAGGCATGATGGGAATTGTAGTTTCTGAACAACTGGAGGGCCATAGTTTAAAGACTCCTGATCTAGATGTTTCCATTTTTCCATCTGCCATGTTTGTACCTGTATGTACCAATAAATGTATATTATTTTCCTGCCAGCCTTGTCATGACTCTCATTCAAAGTTCCAATCCTCTCTTTGTACATTGATTAGGGATGGAGACGCATGGAAAGTCCCACCGTGCGCCTCACTCAAAGTCCCACACCTCTCCCCCTTTATTATTGGAGTACTAGTTAGTACCAGTGTGCAAAGGTATATTGCCCTGTAAAATGAGATCATCTCTAATGTTGGGTGTCCTGTGGTGTGGATGCTGCCACATTACAAATAACTAATAGTTTAGATTTTTTTACATTTTTGAATGGGGTGCCTAAAGATTGTACAAAATGTAAAGGGTGCCTTAACTGTAAAAAGGTTGAGAAACACTCCTGTAGAAAATTAAATTTAATAACATATAATGGCCATATAGAAATGGGTGTCCCAAAAATGCAGTCACTGCAATAAAGTGCTAGTGCTTAAATAAATCCTGTCCCAACTGTGCCATCTTACAATTATTTGAGCTGATGTACTGTGCATGCAATAATCTCAGTGCCGTGCTCCCCTCCGATGTACCTGCACTCACCCAAACTTGTGCACTCAATGCTGAAGTATTAGGAGTCATATGTGCTTATAATGTAAATTGAATTGGCACACGTATTTGTAGGTTCTCTGGATGTAAGCCCCTCTGTTTTCCTCCGTCTTCTGTTGCTTGTCCAGTGTAAACGTTGGTCTCAGCATCTAGCACAGCCTTTTTCAACCAGGGTGCCCAGGCACCCTGGGGTTTCTTGAGGTTTCTTCAGGGGTGCCTTGGCAAAATGCCTAAAAATTGATCAAGAATTGTAAACAAGCCAGCAGGTGGATAAAGCCTGACTTTAGTTACACAAAGTCACGGGTTTTCATTATGCACCATTATGACTGTCTAGAAACTAGCATCCTAACAACCAATGACATCATCAGTTAATAAGGAGGATGTATATTGCCTCCACAGCATCCTTGCTTGACCCTCCTATGCCCCTCTCCCTCAGCACTGGGGTGACATAAGCTGACTGATGGAGAGAAATTGAGTAAGAAGGGAAACATTGGAATACTAGTCAGTACCAGCGTGCAAAAGTGTTGTAACACGTTCGTTCCAGATCCACTCAGCTGTGCCCGCTCCGGCTCCCTCCTCCGCTCCCCGCTCACGTGGTTCCCGACGCGTGTGCCCCTGCACCATAGGGCGCGCGCGCGCCGGTTGTTTGAAATTTAAGGGGCCTGTGCACCAGTAATTGGTGCCTGGTCCAAACCTCCCTTCCTGTTTCCTTTTTCCTGTTTCCTGTGACCTGTTTCCTGTGACCTGTTTCCTGTTTCCTGTTCTTATATAAACCCACTCCCCCTTCCTGTCCTTGCCGGATCTTGTTGCCTTAGTGCCTTGAGAAAGCGATTTGTGTTTGCCTTGCCTGTGTATCTGACCTTCTGCCGTTGACCTCTGACTTCGAACCTTTGCCACCTGCCCTGACCTTCTGCTACGTCTGACCTTGCCTTTGCCTTGTCCTATTGTACCACGCCTGTATCAGCTGCCAGTGAGGTTGAGCCGTTACCGGGGGACACGACCTGGTTGCTACCGCCGCAGCAAGTCCATCCCGCCTTGCAGCGGGCTCTGGTGAAAACCGGTAGTAACTTAGAACCGGTCCTCTAGTACGGTCCACGCTAATCCCTCACTGACACAGAGGATCCACCTCTAGTGCAGTCATCTGCCGCCAGCCTGGACCCTGACAGTAGATCCGGCCATGGATCCCGCTGATGTGCCGCTGCCTAGTCTCGCTGACCTCACTACCGTGGTTGCCCAGCAGTCCCAGCAGATTGCCCAACAAGGACAACAACTGACGCAGTTGACCGCCATGATTCAACAGCTTCTGCCGTCACAGCCAGCTTCTGCATCTCCTCCTCCCGGAGCTGCCGCTGCTACCGCTAGAGTCCGCTAATCTCTCCCGGACAAGTTTGATGGGGACTCTAAGATGTGCCGGGGATTCTTGTCCCAATGTTCCCTGCACCTAGAGATGTTGTCAGACCAGTTTCCCACAGAATGGTCTAAGGTGGCGTTCATGGTCAGGTTATTATCTGGGAAGGCCTTGGCCTGGGCCACCCCGCTTTGGGACCGCAACGATCCTGCCACTAACTCTGTCCATTCCTTTGTTTCCGAAATCCGCAGTGTCTTCGAGGAACCTGCCCGTGCCTCATCCGCGGAAACAGCCTTGCTGAACCTCGTCCAAGGAGACTCTACAGTGGGCGAATACGCTATACAATTTCGCACTCTGGCCTCCGAATTGGCCTGGAACAACGAGGCTCTCTGCGCGACCTTTAAAAAGGGTTTATCCAGCCATATCAAGGATTGTCTGGCCGCACGAGAAATACCTGCCTCCTTGACTGAACTTATCCACTTGGCTACTCGCATAGATATGCGCTACATTGAAAGGCGTCAAGAGCTCCGCCAGGAAAAAGATCTTGGTCGCGTCAGGCGATACCCACGCCTGGCTCCTCTCTTCCAGCACCCTTTGCAGTCTGCTACCGTGCCTTCCACCGAGGAGGCCATGCAAGTGGATCGGTCTCGCCTGACCCAACAAGAGAGGTCTCGCCGGAGGAACTAGAACTTATGTTTATATTGTGCGAGCTCTGAACACTTCTTAAAGGACTGTCCTCTTCATCCTCAGCATCCGGGAAAACGCTCGCACCTAGTGAACATGGGAGAGACGTCACTGGATGTAAATTCTTCCTCTCCACGCCTGATCGTTCCAGTACGAATTTCTCTAGCCACTAAAGTCTTCTTCTCTGCGGAGGCCTTCTTGGACTCTGGTTCTGCAGGAAACTTCATTAAAGCCTCTTTCATCAACCGGTTTAACATCCCTGTTATCCGTCTCGTCAAGCCCTTCTTTATTTCCACCGTTAACGGAGAGAATCTGAACTGCACCGTGCGTTACCGCACAGAACCCGTGCTCATGACCATAGGGGTTCTCCACCAAGAGACGATTGAATTTTTTGTTCTGCCTAACTGCACTTCTGACATCCTTCTTGGCTTGCCTTGGCTCCAGCGCCACGCTCCTACCCTCGACTGGACCTCTGGGGACATTAAATCGTTGGGCCCTACCTGCCACACTCATTGCCTCAAGTCGGTACCTACCAGACAAATCTCCTCTCCTTTGCTCGGCCTTCCTAAAGCCTATCAAGACTTTGCTGACGTCTTTTGCAAGAAACAGGCAAAGGTCTTACCACCACATAGACCCTTCGACTGCCCCATTGACTTACTTCCTGGTACCACACCACCTCGTGGCAGGATTTACCCTCTCTCCGCTCCTGAAACCAAGGCCATGTCGGAGTACATTCAGGAGAATCTCAAGAAAGGTTTCATCAGGAAGTCTTCCTCTCCTGCCGGAGCAGGATTCTTTTTTGTTGCCAAAAAAGATGGGTCACTACGCCCTTGTATTGATTATCGCGGTCTCAACAAAATCACGGTAAAGAATCGCTACCCGCTGCCTCTCATCTCGGAGCTCTTTGACCGTTTGCGCGGAGCAAAGGTCTTCACTAAGCTTGACCTCAGGGGCGCTTACAACCTCATCAGAATCCGTGAAGGAGATGAGTGGAAAACTGCTTTCAATACCAGAGATGGCCACTTCGAGTATCTTGTCATGCCCTTTGGCCTGTGCAATGCTCCTGCAGTCTTCCAAGACTTTGTCAATGAGATCTTCCGGGACTTGTTGTATACCTGCGTAGTGGTCTATCTTGACGACATACTAATCTTCTCCTCCACTCTGGAAGAACACCGTCTCCATGTATGTCAAGTGCTCCAGCGTCTCCGTGTTAACCATCTTTACGCCAAAATTGAAAAATGCCTCTTTGAACGTAGCTGCCTTCCGTTTCTGGGATACCTAGTTTCTGGACAAGGTCTTCAAATGGACCCCGACAAGCTCTCCGCAGTCTTGAATTGGCCACGCCCCTCGGGACTTCGCTCTATACAGCGCTTCCACGGATTCGCCAATTACTACCGCCAGTTCATCCCCCACTTCTCCACTATGGTGGCGCCTATTGTGGCACTAACCAAGAAGGGAGCGAATCCGAGATCCTGGCCTCCCCAAGCGGAAGAAGCCTTTACTTGCCTTAAGACCGCCTTCGCCTCCGCTCCAGTCTTGTCTAGGCCCGATCCGCTGAAACCATTCTTCCTGGAAGTAGATGCCTCCTCTGTGGGAGCCGGAGCGGTTCTTCTTCAAAAGTCCGCTAAAGGAAGAAATGTCGCCTGCGGCTTCTTCTCTAAAACTTTTTCCCCTCCAGAAAAGAACTATGCCATTGGAGACCGTGAACTACTAGCCATTAAGTTGGCACTAGAGGAATGGAGACATCTCCTGGAAGGATCCCTTCATCCTATCACCATCTACACTGACCACAAAAATCTCTCGTACCTTCAGTCTGCCCAGCCCCTTAATCCGCGCCAGGCCAGGTGGTCATTGTTCTTTGCCCGATTCACTTTCCAGATCCATTTTCGTCCTGCTAATAAGAACATTAGGGCGGATGCCCTATCACGCTCCACCGATGCCTCCGAAGATGAAACCGTCCCTCAACACATCATTCCTCCTGAGTGTCTGATTTCAACCGCCCCTGCTTCACTGGTACCAGTTCCTCCAGGGAAAACGTATGTTCCTCCACGTCTTCGCCTCCAGACTCTCAAATGGGGTCACTCCTCTCACCTGGCGGGTCACGCTGGAATTAAAAAGACGACTCAGCTAATTGCCAGACACTATTGGTGACCTTCCTTTGAGAAAGATGTAAAGGAGTTCGTTCGGGCCTGTACTGTCTGCGCACGTGACAAAACTCCCCGCCAGAGGCCTGCAGGTCTTCTCCTCCCTCTGCCAGTGCCCGAACAGCCTTGGTCCCACATAGCGATGGACTTCGTCACTGACCTTCCCGTATCCCATGGCAACACAGTCATATGGGTGGTTGTTGACAGATTTTCCAAAATGGCACATTTTGTCCCGCTTCCTGGTCTCCCTTCTGCGCCACAGCTGGCGAAGCAATTCTTTTTACACATATTTCGTCTCCATGGTCTCCCAACACATATTGTCTCCAATAGAGGTGTTCAATTTATCTCAAAATTTTGGAGAGCACTCTGCACCCAATTAAAAATCAAATTGAACTTTTCTTCCGCCTACCACCCTCAGTCCAATGGACAAGTGGAGAGGGTTAACCAGATCCTTGGTGACTATCTACGACACTTCGTCTCCTCCCGTCAGGATGATTGGGTCGACCTGTTGCCCTGGGCCGAATTCTCATATAACTTTAGAGACTCTGAGTCATCCACCAAATCTCCATTTTTTGTGGTGTACAGCCGTCACCCGCTGCCCCCCCTCCATATTCCCACCTCTTCTGGAGTTCCTGCCGTTGATGACTTGACCCTGGACTTCTCCTCCATCTGGAAAGAAACTCAAAAGTCGCTCACCCTGGCCGCTTCTCGTATGAAGAGACATGCAGATAAAAAAAGAAGAACTCCTCCTTTCTTTGCCCCTGGGGACAGAGTGTGGCTGTCTGCCAAATACATCCGGTTTCGGGTCCCCAGCTACAAACTGGGTCCGCGTTATCTCGGGCCTTTTAAAATCAAAAGCCAAATTAATGCTGTCTCTTACAAACTCCATCTTCCTCCCTCTCTCCGTATTCCTAACTCCTTTCATGTATCCCTTCTCAAACCCCTCATTCTTAACCGATTTTCCCTCAAGGTCACCGTTCCTGCTCCTGTCTCTGGGTCCTCTGATGTCTTCTCAGTGAAAGAGATCCTCGCCTCCAAGGTCGTCAGAGGTAAAAAAAATTTTCTGGTTGACTGGGAGAATTGTGGTCCTGAGGAGAGGTCATGGGAGCCCGAGTCCAATATCCTCGACAAGGAGCTCACCCACAGGTTTCTGGGTACCAGAAAGAGGGGGAGATCAAAGGGGGGGTACTGTAACGCGTTCGTTCCAGATCCACTCTCCTGTGCCCACTCCGGCTCCCTCCTCCGCTCCCCGCTTACGTGGTTCCCGACACGTGCGCCCCTGCACCATGGGGCGTGCGCGCGCCGGTTGTTTGAAATTTAAGGGGCCTGTGCACCAGTAATTGGTGCCTGGTCCAAACCTCCCTTCCTGTTTCCTTTTTCCTGTTTCCTGTGACCTGTTTCCTGTGACCTGTTTCCTGTTTCCTGTTCTTATATAAACCCACTCCCCCTTCCTGTCCTTGCCGGATCTTGTTGCCTTAGTGCCTTGAGAAAGCGATTTGTGTTTGCCTTGCCTGTGTATCTGACCTTCTGCCGTTGACCTCTGACTTCGAACCTTTGCCACCTGCCCTGACCTTCTGCTACGTCTGACCTTGCCTTTGCCTTGTCCTATTGTACCACGCCTGTATCAGCTGCCAGTGAGGTTGAGCCATTACCGGGGGACACGACCTGGTTGCTACCGCCGCAGCAAGTCCATCCCGCCTTGCGGCGGGCTCTGGTGAAAACTGGTAGTAACTTAGAACCGGTCCTCTAGTACGGTCCACGCCAATCCCTCACTGACACAGAGGATCCACCTCTAGTGCAGTCATCTGCCGCCAGCCCGGACCCTGACAAGTGTATTTGCATTGGAAGAATAAATCACCTCTAACATTGGGTTTCCTACATGTGCATGTCGTTGCATTATTTAAAGCTATTAGAATAGATTTTTTTGCATTTTAGAATGGGGCGCCTCGAGACTTTCCATAATTTTAAAGGTTGCCTTGACTGAAAAAAGATTGAAAAACACTGATATAGTATATCTCTGACCATATGCAGGATAACAGAAAGAAGATCCCCATAAGATAATTCCACAATATTAAAGAAAAAAGGGTGCGCTGATAAACTAAATAAAGTAAAGCTGCAACCAAGATACTGTGCCAAGTGTAAATGTGTTATAAATGATTGGTGCTCTCAACGTGTTGATGCAATTGCAATGAATCAACTCAATAAAAATTATAACACACAGTGCTAACAATGTGACAAATCTTCAGAATAAAAATCCAAAACAATAAAGTCCATCAAATCATATCCACTCTGTGATGATCAATAAAATATGTTCTTGTGAAACTATGGTGATATTACAGAAGTGCTGGAACCACGTCCCAAACAATGTGACATCCACGTGAGTAAAATTCCCACCACCAGCTGCAGAATTCATGCACATCCACCCTCGTGTAAACCACACTGAAGAGCATCTTACCAGATGTAGAATGAATTTGGGCATAGGATATATGCTCTCTCTCGGTCAGAACATGACAGGTAGTTGGATGGATGGTCTAATCCCCACGGACTCATTAATAATAGATCTTCTTATTGCTTTTGTGAGATACTGTATATTTTCCAAAAGCAAAGGCCCCTCATATGCTGAATACCTCTCAGTGAAGTCCAGGGTAGCTCTGATAACACAGGCAAACAGTTGTTGGAATCCAAGACCCAAGAACAAAGGGCCACCTCACTGGAAATTAGGTACTCTGTTGGTAGTTGAGGAGGGGCTCCTCACAGTAGCTGGGTCTACCACAGAATCTACGTACTATTAGGCCCTTCTCTGGCTGCCTAAATGCCAGTTCTAACAGTGAAGGACAACTCACCTGGCTCAGGGCTTAAAAGTACGTAGATGGACTTTATTGTTTTGGATTTTTATTCAGAAGATTTGTCACATTGTTAGCACTGTGTTTTATCATTTTTATTGAGTTGATTCATTGCAATCGCATCAACACGTTGAGTGCACCAATCATTTATAACAAATTCCACAATATTGGCTTACACTCACAAGAAACGAGATTGCTGAACCTGGAAGTGTTGCAGCGGATGCATTTCATTCACTTCCTGGGTGAAAACTTTTACAGTCATGTGATCAGTCCTAGTGTTGCAATACGGAAAAAAAGTACTTGGGAAAGCACGAGAACCAAGCAGAAAATGATATAGTTTGAGTGTTCCACAAGCAGTGTTCTGGATATTATTGAATACACCAAGTTGTCATGGAAGGAAGCACAAATCATGGCTGGCTACAGAGCTGGGGGGGGGGGGGTTCATGTTCATAACCTCAAATTATACTTTTTTTTTTTTTTTTTTTTAATGTAGCACCCTCCTAGGTAGGTTCTAGGAAAAGTATATATGTGGCCCAGTCTGCTTATCAGGGGGGCCTGAACAGTTAATTAGGCTGTTATGTGTTTCCAGGTGTAGTCTGTTGAGTCTGGGGAGTTTCTCCACTGTATCCAATGAGGGCTCTTGTTGGACGGTGGAGGGAACCTGGCCAATAATGCACCAGGGTTTATGGCTGTCCCAGTGGGCGGAGTTCGCCGCAGTGCACCCTGGGATTGGGTATAAACCTGGCAGAGCATGTGACAGAGCATCTTTGGCGGGAAGCAGGGTCCCAGGAAGAGACTGACGGCTGTCTCTCCTCCTGTCAGAGCAGTGAAGGTGTCCTGGGTAGTCGGCCTGAAGGACCTGGGGTTGAGCTTGGCTGCAGAAAAGGATCCAGAGTATTGCTGACCTAGTGGAGCTGCTGGGCAGAAGTTTCCAGGAAAAACAGTGTTGTGAGTACTCAAAATCTGCCCCGGGGTCTGCCTAAGAGAGGGGGCAACTCCAAAAGTTCAAAGGGATCCAGGAGCCAGCTAACCGGTAGTTGTAGCATAGAAAGGGGGTGCCAAGTTTTAAGCCCTGAAGATAAGGGAGTGAAAGGGGGCGCCAGTGTGGGCCCTGAAGTGTTCAGCAGTGCAGCAAAAGTGTACAAGTAGCTGCCTCAGGAAGGAGTACCTACGGCAGCTAAGAGAGGATTTCTTTAGTTGAAGCTCAGTTACAAGAATAGTTCAGCGTTAACCGGCATCCGGCCAGCGTTAACCAGCGTCAAGTCAGAGTTGGCGGGCATTCAGCCAGCGTTAAACAGTACTTCTTAAGTGTCTCTGCCAAATTGTGCATAGTTGAGTTAAAGGAGTATCCCACTCATCCTATCTCCCATCCAAGTTCCTAAATAAATCAAAACCCCCAAAGATACTGGACTGGTCATTGTCTCAGTGCTCACACTTGGAGAAACATGCCTAAATGTGCTGTTGTTGCTAGTGGTAACCCAGAGGGACCCATATCCAGCAGAACGGCTGGGAATTGTGCTACATAAACAAAAGTAGAATTTTCCTATCAACATTTGGCCTATACTGCGAAAAGTTCTTAGACCACCTAGATTGAATAATCTAAACCAATAGATAAGATTCTGACTATTTTCTCTATTATTTTACATTAGTTGAAAATTAAAATGTCTCCTGTTTAATGGAATGGTCTGCAAAATTAACATTGCAATTCTGCCCCTCCAGGAGATGCATCTGCAGGAGATGAGGGGGCAGATTGCTGAGAATCTGGGTAAGCAGAAGGACCTGGAGGGACAGCTTCTGATCATGACAGAGAAGTTGAAAGAAGTCATGAGCCAGCTGGCTAGAACGCAAGAGATGTACCAGGCATTACAGGCTGAGATGACTCAACAGATGAGCAAAATGCAGAAGAGGTAACAAGTCACACTTCTATTATTATCATCCTCTATTGAATCTAAAAACTGTCATATAAAAAGTTACGTTCGCCTTTTCTAGAGCCTACATAGTCAGCCAGCTCCCGATATTAAAAAACTGAGGGTTAGTAAAATACTGTTGTACTTAAGTTTATTGCTATATAGGCCATTCAGGCCCCCCATAGAAGCCAGGCCAAAAAACCACAAGTTAGCAATCCCCATGTCCTTGTTGCTAGGATGTGAAAATCATTGGCAGGATGTGAGGATAAAGCCTCGTACACACGCAACGATTTTCCGCCGACCGGTCGTCCGTCTTTTGTCCAGAGTGGTATTTTGTTGGTTGGAATGTGCCTAGACTGCACACGAATTTTTCCGCCCAACAAAATTGTACTTCAGAAGTGATGTCATGTGTTGGTTTGCTTTCTTTTGTGTTCTTTCTTCTCTGAGCATGCCCAGTCTTGCTCATAAGATTTTTCCCTGTCGAAATCTGTACTGACTGCACGAAAATCGGACGTGTTTTGACAGAGGACAAAAATTTTATAGCCTGCACACCAGATTTTTTTTGGCCGAAAAGTCGGAGTCGGTTGTCGGAAGCATCATACTAACAAGCCGAAAATCGGCAGATCGGTCGTCGGACGAAAATTCCCTGCCGAATTTCGACGCGTGTGTACGAGGCTTTACTGGCTTGTTTTGTCAAGGCTTCTGAGTGGACTCAAATGGTTTACAGGTATGAGAATAAAATTAACCACTTCAGCTCCGGAAGATTTTGCCCCCTTAATGACCAGGCCATTTTTTGCGATTCGGCACTGTGTTACTTTAACGAAAAATTGCGCGGTCGTGCGATGCTGTACCCAAATACAATTGATGTCCTATTTTTCCCACAAATAGAGCTTTCTTTTGATGGTATTTGATCACCTCTGCGTTTTTTATATTTTGTGCTACAAACAAAAAAGAGCGATCATTTTGAAAAAAACGCCATTTTTTTTTACTTTCTGCTATAAAACATTTCCAATAAAAAAAATTTTAAAAATTAAATTTTTTTATCAGTTTAGGCCAATTTGTAGTCTGCTACACATTTTTGGTAAAAATCCCAAAAAAGCGTATTTTAATTGATTTGCGCTAAAGTTATAGCGTTTACAAACTACGGGATAGATTTTTGGACTTTTTATTTATTTTTTTTGTTTTTATTAGTAATGGCTGCGATCAGCGTTTTTTTTAGCGGGACTGCGACATTGCGGCGGACAGATCGGGCCCCCAACTGACATTTTTTACACTTTTTGGGGACCAGTTAACACTGGGGGTGATGGGGGGGGGGGGGAGGTTCTGTGACAGGGACAGAGAGATCGGGGTTTCAGCTTAGCTGAAACTTCTGATCTCTCCTTGCCTGTGTGACAGAAGACTCGCCTGCTTTATTTACATAAGCAGACGGGTCTTCTGCCAGTTTCTCTGATGATTACGGGAGGCCTGCCGCCGAGACCTCGTGCACTAAATCAGGTAGTACTACATGGTTTTGCGCAGCCGAGCCACCCTGCCTCGGTAATACTACGATGGGCGGTAGGCAAGAGGTTAATTAACATTTTACAACATTGCACAGATTTGTAATATCTACTCTGGCCCTTTGACTGAATAGTCCTTTTTTTCTGGAAAAGATGAACTTAGCCTTTACATTTGAAAATTCAATTATGTGAGAAATATGGTATGCTAAAGCAAAAACTAGGATGTCTGGGGTGCAGCAATGACCCCCACCCCTTTCATCCTCATAGGAAAGCACCTGGCAGTTGACCACTCAGCCACCTAGCACTAAATTGTGGGAAGAAGAAAGAAGAGTCACAAGCCCCCATACACCCACATTTACCAGTTGTATTACTTCAATGTTTCAGGTGGAAATGAATGGAAAATTAATATCTGCAGTTGGAGGAGTGTAAGGAGAGGGACAATTATGTAAATTTGATACTTTGCCTGCATGGGCATAACACAAGTTCACTTTACCAGCCACTCATTGGGCAGCAAAAAGTTATGCCCTATCTATTGCTGTCATTATCTACCCAATTAATTTTTAAGAGGCAAATGCATCAACAGATATATTGTTGAACAGATAGAAGAGATAAGAGTTTCAGCAGGGTCCACCAGATTAATATAGACTCGCCTCCTTTAAAACTGAATTCCATGTATATATAAAAAAGCCAATAAATTCTCTTATTGTTTCCTGAAAAAAATACATGTATTTTCAAAAGCATCTAGCATATGTAGCCAGGTGCCGGCTAAGTTGCCTGTGTAAGAAGGGGGGGGGGGGGCATTCTGCAACATTAGCCACAGTGAGGCAGTTCCCTCCAGTAATCAGCTTAGACCTTACTGTACAGTGTCATATCCTAAATGCAGAGTGAGAACCTACAGAAGAGCAAATGATCTTGGGACATGTAGTCCAATTTGTCCAGTTTGTACAAAGGTGAGGGTAGTGGAGGAGCAGGGGTCAGAGCTGGAGAGATGGAGAGTTTAGCTGTTGTGGGGGAAGGGCTAAGAGGTGGCTGCAGAGATAATCTGTGAGAGAAGGGTGCAGAGGTGAGCTATGGATGTGGATGCAGAAGTGTCCTCAGTGCATAGCAAACCTTTGAACCCTGCACCATATGCCTAACACCCTCCTGTTTATTATGCAGTCCTGTGCCCAGCGCTCTGTGTGTTATGTAGTCCTGAACCCAGCGTTCTGTGTATTATGTAATCCTATGCCCAGCGCTTTGTGTATTGTGTAGTCCTGAACCCAGCACTCTGTGTATTATGTAGCCCTGTGCCCAGCGCTCTGTGTATTATGTAGCCCTGTGCCCAGCACTCTGTATTATGTAGTCCTGTGCCCAGCGTTCTGTGTATTATGTAGTCCTGAGCCCTGCGCTCTGTGTATTATGTAGCTCTGTGCCCAGTGCTCTGTCTATTTTGCAGTCCTGTGCCCAGCGCTCTGTGTATTATGTAGTCCTGAACCCAGCGCTCTGTATAATATGTAGTTCTGTGCCCAGCGCTCTGTGTATCATGCAGTCCTGTGTCCCAGCGCTTTGTGTATTATGCAGTCCGGTGCCATTTGCCAATAAAAAAAAATATGTCCCCAGATTTAATTTTAAAAATCTGGTCACCTTACTCTAAACGCTCCTGCCCCTAAACGCCTATGTGTGTATGGACACACAGAGGCTAAATTAGAGGGGAGTATATAGGCAGAAAAAAAAAAAGTCAAATGCCCTTAAAAGCATAGTTTTTGACATCCAGTGTGCAAAGGGCCTAAGGATTGGTAAGCTGTAATATACTACATTTTGCTTGTGGGTACAAATTAACAATGTTGACATGGAAAGCAAAGGAAATCATATGTTTTTTAACTGTAGTCAGATCTAATAAGGGATTGGCTAGAATGGAATATGTCGGGGGTAGACATAATCACTACTGTTTTTGCAAGGCACAAGAACACTGGGGATCATTTTTTTTATGTACTGATTTACTACATGTATACTGAGAAGGTTTTTGATATAATTTAAAAATATAGATTAAAAGAGAAGTTCAAAACTGAGCGATCAGACCCCGCTGATTACTTAGTTCTCAGAACCCTGTAAGCAGAGAGCTGGTAACTGTCAGGCTCTCAGGAGCTCGCTGAGAGGCTGAGTCGGGTGCTGGCCCAGACACTGGGTGGATGCAGACCATATGGTCACAATCTTTCCAAGTCTGGACCAGCTCTGTGATGTCAGCCGACAGCAGACTTCAGCCCGCTGTCTGCTGAAAACGGGTCACAGGAGTGCAGAACAAACTGCACTCCTGTGATCTATAGGAGAAGTACAGCCAAATGAGCTCTGGCTGTACATCTTCTTTACTAATTGTATCTGTGCTTCAGCTTCACTCCTTTAACCCTTTTCATTTCTTTTTTTTTTACCAGGATTGATGTCTTAGAGAAGAATTCTGCAGAGACACAAAAAGAGAAAAATGAAGAACAGAGAGCAGTTCTGGTAAGATCTCACTGTATGTATTTACTGTATATAGCAGCATGTCTCTAGTGCCCCCTTGCTACCAGTCACTTAAAGAGGTTGTAAACCTCAGAAAAAAAAAATCTGAAAGACAAAAGCATAATGAGCTAGTATGTGTAGCACCCTCCTAGGTAGGTGCTAGGAAAAAGCATCTATTTGCTCCTTCTGCTTATCAGGGGAGCCTGATCTGTTACTTTGCCTGTCACATGTTTCCAGGTGTGATTCACTGGGTCTGAGGTAGTGTCCCCACTGTTTTCAATCAGGGAGCTTGTTGGACAGTGGAGGAAACCTAGCCAGTGGCACATCATGTTTTGTGGCAGTCCCAGTGGGAGGGCATTCCTGCAATGTATCCTGGGATTGACCATAAATACGGAGGGGACATGTGACAGGGCATCTTTGGCGGGAAGCAGAGTCCCAGGAGGAGGTGGACAGCTGTCTCTCCTCCTGCAGAGTGTGGTGGTCTTAGGTGGTCGGCCTAGTGAACCAGGTGTGGAGCTGAGCTGCAGAGGATCCAGAGTTAGAAGAAAAAAGGGGGGGAATCTGCGCTTGTTTCACTAAATAATCATATAAATCCAAAAAATAGTAAAAATTCCTAAAACTAGGTATGACACAAAATCCTAGTTATAGTGTGATACACGCTCCAATAGGTATACTGTGATGAAGCAAAATGATATAAATGGATACAAATAGGTTATGTGACTTCAGTGGAAAGTTATGTTACTTTAGTGAAAAGATTAAGCATTCATAGGTACGTAAAACATATAAAGTGAAAAAGTTGGTTGATGCGATAAACTGATAACAAATATCCACAATAGGAGAATGACAATCAATAAATATACAAATAAATGAAATATAGATATTTGTGGGGTGATATTAAATTACAAATAAAATGTGCAGGCAAGTGCAAAAAATTAGCTTGAAAGGATAAGTGACTTTCGTGACTCTTCACAGTAATCAAGTGACTTTCGTGGAACTCCTGAAACGTGTCACCAGACGTGAGCTATATCCTCTAAAAGGTGCAATGGCCACTCACCTCCAAAAAAACCTTTAAAAGCGTTTAGTGATGACAATCACTGGACCGGGATATCTAATCCTCCTCCACAGGTGGGGGCTTCTATTGGGATCTCTGGGATGTCCTTTTGTGTCTTAATGGATGTTGTCCACCTCGTTTGTTAGTGGGCATTAATCCTCCTTTAATACTCATTCAGTACGCTCAGAAAAATGAATGGGTACTCATAGTGAAGTATATCAAATATTTATTTAAAAACAAACAAGTAGATTTAGAGTAAAACAAGTTCAGCAGCGGCCGATGCGGTATAGCTCCGATACTTCTGGTCTCGGCCGTAGACCGGAAGTGACATCACCCGGCTTCTCCCGACGCGTTTCGTCACTAAAACATGTGACTTTATCAAGGGTTTACTCTAACTGTAAGTCTACTTGTTTGTTTTTAAATAAATACTTTGATATACTTCACTATAAGTACCCATTCATTTTTCTGAGCGTACTGGAGGAGTATTAAAGGAGGATTAATGCCCACTAACAAACGAGGCGGACAACATCCATTAAGACACAAAAGGACATCCCAGAGATCCCAATAGAAGCCCCCACCTGTGGAGGAGGATTAGATATCCCGGTCAGTGATTGTTATCACTAAACGCCTTTAAAGGTGTTTTTGGAGGTTAGCGGCCATTGCACCTTTTAGAGGATATAGCTCACTTCTGTTGACACGTTTCAGGAGTTCCACGAAAGTCACTTGATTACTGTGAAGAGTCACGAAAGTCACTTATCCTTTCAAGCTAATTTTTTGCACTTGCCTGCACATTTTATTTATAATTTAATATCACCCCACAATTATATATATTTCATTTATTTGTGTATTTATTGATTGTCATTCTCCTATTGTGGATATTTGTTATCAGTTTATCGCATCAACCAACTTTTTCACTTTATATGTTTTACGCACCTATGAATGCTTCATCTTTTCACTAAAGTCACATAACTTTCCACTGAAGTCAAATAACCTATTTGTATCCATTTATATAATTTTGCTTCATCACAGTATACCTATTGGATACCTATTGGAGCGTGATCACACTATAACTAGGATTTTGTGTCATACCTAGTTTTAGGAATTTTTACTATTTTTTGGATTTATATGATTATTTCGTGAAACAAGCGCCGATTCCCCCCCTTTTTTCTTCTATTTCTGTGAGTAAGTGCTGACACTACAGAATTGGCTGTTTGTTTCAGAATTTTGGTTGAAATCTACAGATTAATCCCCACTCCTATTCTATCTTATACCCCAGTGGTAGCGCATTGGCATCTTCTTTTCTCTAGAAGATCCAGAGTTCTGACGGTGGAGCTGCTGGCAGAGTCTCTTGGGAAAAACAGTGTCCGAGAGTACCAGGGACCTTTCAAAGGGTCTGCCCAGGAAGGGGGACCACTCCAGAGAAGTCAGGGGGATCAAGGAGCTAGCTCACACAGGAAGTGCAACAGTAAAGGGGGTGTCGTGTAGTTGACCCTGAAATATAGGAACAAAGGGGGTGCCAGGAAGGGCCCTGAAGATTGTTCTGCAGTAAAGTACAGTTTTCCTCTGACAGTTCATTTCTTACTACTTCACTGCTACTGACAAGGTGAAGCAGCGGCCTAGCCGCACTCAGCATTATTCAGTAGTCCCAGCTAATTGTACATAGTTATACAAGTTGGAGTATCCCACTCATTCCCTTCTCCCATCCAAGTTCTCAATAAAAACACAAAAACCAAAGCTCCTAGACAGTTTCCTGACTGAGCCAAAAATCACTTGGAAAATGTTGAACTGTTGTGCTGTTGCTAATGGTAACCCAGGGGAACCCATAACTAGCAGCTCCCAAGGGAGTAGTGCTACATATGCATCACATACTAGCTCATTATGAAATACTTACCTTAGAACAAAGCCCCCACAGTGCCGTCCGCTCACTGGATACACGGCCAACATGTTCAGCCATCATCCTTCTGGGTTTGCGTCCTCCTGCCATCTGATTGGCCAGAGCAACAGTGATGTCACTCCTGCGCATGCGCGTGAGAGCCGCCGTTCACGGCACAGGGCTCTGAAGGAACAGCACGGGTGGCCGTTCCTTAAGAGCGCATGTGCCAGTGATGTCACTGGCTGCATGCAAAGTAAATATCTCCTAAACAGTGGATGTAAAAATCTGCCCTGCAATGGACAATTAAAGTGATATTACAGCAGTAATAAACCCAAAACCCAAAATGTTATATATTGCAGCTTACTTATTGTAATGTTCCGGTACCTTTGGTACCCTAAATTACACTTTCCACAAGTGTATGCGCCCCACCATTTACTTTTGGAAAGGTGCGCATACACCTTTAAGACTGGAGCTGTCATCACTCAGCGCCGGACTAGATGGCTATTTAAGGCGTCGGTTCTCACTCACATGTGTTCGTTCAAACACCCTTACCTGGATGCTAACCTTGCTTGAAGCTTCCATGCTTGCAAGCTTACTTCGCTGACGGAACCTCGCTGCGCTGATCCCTGTATCCCGCTATTGGATCATCCGCCTCTCCTGAACCATCCTTCGGCTGTATCGCTAATAGTGCTAAGTACCCCGCAGGGGAATTCTCTATAAACTTATACTAAGCTTACACTATCTAGCTCTGCATAGTAAAGACTGTTTATCACATCTGCATAACTAGATTGCTAGCTCTTGAGACTACTGCTACTTTTCTGCACTGGGTTGATCTCTTTTGTATGTCCACCTGCTATTCTATCATCTGCTATCATACAACATTGCTAAACCTTCCTGCATCCATCTGCTACTGTCTCACCTTCAAGTGTCTATCACCTACCACCTCCACTCAACCTATCCCTCAACCTTCATCATTGTGTTACCACATACATAAAGTCACTCTAGGAACCAGCTTGCTAATTGTGTGTATTTACTGGCTGAAATAAGACCTTCCACACATGATGAGTCATTGAGGTTGGGAATGGTATCTCAGCATATCTCTTACATGACTACTGACGTGGAACTATTTCTGCAGCTGAAAATCCACACCATATAAGAAACGCAGAAGCGTTACACTTATGTGATGGCTCTATTTGTTTTCTTTTTATAGGCTTTTTTACCCTCTATTTTTACTGGTGGTTTGGACAGAAACACACCTCCTGTATTAGAGGGGGCAATGAAGGAGCAACAGAGACACCTTTCGCAGAATTGTCAGTCTGGGGGAAGGGAGTGTTAGATGGACTAGCAGATTTAGATATACTAACAACGTGACGCCAAACTGCAGCTAACACTTGAAAGCAGTTACAGCAACAGTTTTGTTCCTTTTTGGATAAAGGTTTTACATAAATAAATAAAAGCTGATAACTGTAAACACACCTGTCAGTGTCTCAACCCTGTATCTGGTGAATCTGCAGGAAAGCTTGTTTTGTTTGAAAACAACAGACTTAATGGCAGGATCACCAGGTGAAAATAAATTGAAAGAGAGTTTAAAAAGAAAACAAATGCAGCCATCACATTTAAAAATGAGTAAGTTGCTATATAATAAATGTTTGATTTTATGCTTAGTACCACATTAAAGCAGACTAAACCCTGGCTCTAGTGATGTGGTGTCAACAAGCTCACTGCTGACCTGCTGACATCTTCGGGTGGCCAGCTTCCAGGTCTTGATCGCTGCCCTCTGTCATTGGCCAGGCGGGGATGACGTCACTCTCGCACATGCGTGGGAGCCCAGTCAGATTCGACATTTCAGAATTTGTGCAGTGAGCTGCGCCTGTGCAATGTACAATGGGTGGGCAGGCAGGTAAGTACCTTTAATGCCAAAGAGACAAAGCAATTCTCTTCTGCATTAAAATTACTTCCTGTTCGCCTATCTTTAATTCTGGCATAAAGTTCCAATTTAAGTAGGAAGCTATCAGACTCTATGACATGGCCCACTCCATAAGATAAATATAGTTGATAGCATCCTGGACAATTTTAAGTTTTCTCCAACCCTGTCACTGGTATTTTTGCTAGATAGACTGTTTGCATTTTAAATGTAGCAAATTACCAAAAGTAATGGCATCCCAGTCTTAAGCCCCGTACACACGATCAGATTATCGAACGATCTGTCGTCTGTTTTTTGTGGCATGCTAGTCTGATGTGGAAAGTGAAGAGGTTATTTTCATACGAATTTTCCCGTACGACAGAATTCTACTTCAGAAGTGATGTCATGTGTTGGATTGCTTTGTATGTGTTCTTTCGTCTCTGAGCATGCCTAGTCTTGCTCATAAGATTTTTCCCCGTCTAAATCTGTACTAATGAGACGAAAATCGGATGTGTGTTGACGGAGGACAAAAATTTTATTGCTTGCACATCAGGAGTTGGCTGTCGAAAGCACCATACTAACAATCCGAAAATTGGCAGATCGGTCGTCGGACGAATTTTCCCTTTCGAATTTCTTATCGTGTGTACGGGCCTTTAGTCTGTAGGGTTCAATATTGAGTTGGCCCACCCTTTTCAGCTCTAACAGCTTTAACTCTTCTGGGAAGGCTGTCCACAAGGTTTAGGAGTGTGTCTATCAGTGGCGGCCGGCTCGTTAGGGGCGCAGGGGCGCCGCCCCCCATCCATGCGTCCGGCCCCCTAATCTGCATGCAGAGGCGCCGGACGCATGGAGTTCAATGGGGATTTTTTTTTTATCACCTGATTAGAGCCAGAGGCTCTAATAGGGCGATGGAAATGGTGGTCCCGGGGCGCAGAGCAGTGCGTCCCGAGCCCACCCATTGTGTGACAATAGCGAATGAAATTTCGCTATTGTCACACCGATCCTCCTCCTGGCCAATCAGGAAGTGCGTCCGAAACGCGCTTCCTGATTGGCCGCAAGGCAAACCCCATTCCATTGGCCGAGGTGGAGGCGGGACCGGAAGTACTGGAGGAGACGCGCCGGGACCAAGCAGAAGAACGAGTTCGGGGGACTGAGGTGGAGCCGATCACCGCCGATGCTGCTCCAGGTAAGTAAGGAGGCACGCACGCTGATCTCTGCATTGGGGACATGTATACTGGTCATTGCATTGGGGGTACTCACGCTGATCTCTGTATTGGGGGCATGTATGCTTGTCACTACATTGGGGGCATGTATACTGGTCACTGCATTGGGGGCATTTATACTGGTCACTGCATTGGAGGTACGCATGCTGATCTCTGCATTGGGGACATGTATACTGGTCACTGCATTGGAGGCACGCACGCTGATCTCTGCATTGGGGACATGTATACTGGTCACTGCATTGGAGGCATGCACGCTGATCTCTGCATTGGGGACATGTATACTGGTCACTGCATTGGGGGCATGTATACTGGTCACTGCATTGGAGGCACGCACGCTGATCTCTGCATTGGGGACATGAATGCTAGTCACTGCATTGGAGGCACGCACGCTGATCTCTGCATTGGGGACATGTATACTGGTCACTGCATTGGGGGCATGTATACTGGTCACTGCATTGGGGGCATGTATACTGGTCACTGCATTGGAGGCACGCACGCTGATCTCTGCATTGGGGGCATGTATACTGGTCACTACATTGGGGGCACGCACGCTGGTCACTGCATTGGGGCATGTATGTTGGTCACTGCATTGGGGGCATGTATGCTGGTCACTACAATGGGGGCATGTATGCTGGTCACTGCATTGAAGGGGACACACACGCTGGTCACTGCATTGGGGGCATGTACACTGGTCACTGCATTGGGGGCATGTACGCTGATCTCTGCATTGAAGGGGGCATGTATGCTGGTCTCTGCATTGGGGGCATGTACGCTGATCTCTGCATTGAAGGGGGCATGTACGCTGGTCACTGCATTGAAGGGGGCATGTGCACTGGTCACTGCATTGAAAGGGGGAACGCTGGTCACTGTGCATTGAAAGAGGGCACGCTGGTCACTGTGCATTAATAGGGGGCACGCTGGTCACTGTGCATTGAAAGGGGGCACGCTGGTCTCTCTGCATTGAAAGGGGGCACGCTGGTCTCTTTGCATTGAAAGGGGGCACGCTGGTCTCTTTGCATTGAAAGGGGGCACACTATACCTTAATTACTGAAGGCCCCTTTCACACTTTTGCGACCTCAAAGTCACGCAATTTTTTACAGTGTTTTTTGCCGCAAAGCAATGCCTATTACATTTTTCTGTTTGCGCCCCCCCCCCCCCCCAAAAAAAATTTTGCGCACCAGCCGCCACTGGTGTCTATGGGAATGTTTGACCCTTCTTCCAGAAGCACATTTCTGAGGCCAGGCACTGATGTAGACGAGAAGGCCTGGCTCGCAGAATCCTGGCTAGGGGTCTCTAGAGTGGTGCCAGCAGCAAGAAAGAAGAGATCTTCAGGTCAGTGTGAAGCAATACACTGGGCATAATAGTATAGGGCTGCTTTCACACTGATGTTCTGCAGTTTATCCACACCACGGATGCAGTGCAGTGTATCTGCAGCTTTCCTGCAGGTTTGCTGCACTGAGCCATAGACTTTTATTATGTCCTGGGGGTTTGGCGTACTTTCAGAAAGCACACCAAAACTCCTGAATAGAAGTCTATGGCGAAGCACAGCTAACCCAGGAAAGTCGCAGATGCACTGTGCTGCACCTGTGGGGGAGGTAAACCGCAGCACATCAGTTGCTTTCTCACCACCTGCCCTTATCCCTTGGATGCTTGCAGAGTGGCCTCATTTACTTGAATTGGTCACAATTGACAGGTGGCATTACCCACCTAAAGCAACAGGGGGTTTAATTTCTGCTGTGGCATGTGTACATCTTTGGCTGCTGCATAAGCAGCTAAAGAGGGTAAGGATATGGGGCTGTAAAATCCCTATTCAACAGCAGGGTTTTACCACCCCCCCCCCAGCAGGGCCAGGATGAGGGGTGGGCAGTAGGGACAGTTACCCTGGGTGCAATGGTTTACTGTAGGGATGGAGGGGGGGGGCTTTCTTCTGTTGCAAGGCTGACAGGAGTTGCAAGGCTGACAGGAGCAGTGATTGCTGAGTGTAGGTAGGATCCCGTAAGTATATCTCTTTTGAACTTGAGAATGAGGGACACCTGAGGGAGGTAGTGATCTGTGGCGCGCTACGCGCACTACGGCAAAAATTGGGTGTGACCAAACTGATAACAGTGGGAGGAGCTTACGAAGCATGGTTAAACAAAATCCAGGCTTCCTTGTACCCATAAAATATGCTTTGGTTGCTGTTCCACAAGAAAGAGTCTCACAGACACATATAAACTCCAGCACAATCGTTAAAAACCCCCCCAAAAAACCAATTCCATTATATTTGGTTTTGCACACACTAAAAATAGACAGAGAGCTTACACTTTGTCTGGGCCGACCTCACAGAAGAACTTCATTAAAATAGTCAGAGATTGCTTACAAACCAGTAACTGTTGCGACAATGAACACGTTAGTGAGAGGTATGTAATTTACAATACATTGTATCCTCCACATTGCACGTTCAGCAAAAATTGTCCACTCTCTTTTGCCAAAAAAAAAATGCTCTAGCACATATCCCCCCCTTTCAGCGTAAATCCTTTCCCCATTTCTAGCACAAATCCTCTCCCCAAATCCCGCCTTCCAGCACAAATTATCTTCGACTATCCCCCCTCCCCAATCACCCCTCCCAGCATAACTCCTCATCCCGGAACAAACCCCCCCAGCACAAATCCTCCTTCCCCAAAATCCATTCCTCTTGGCACAAATCCCCTCTCCACTTCAAGCACTAACCTCTCATCCCAGCACAAACCTTTTTTCCCACCTCTTCAAATTCCCCCAGCACAAATTCTCCTTCCCCTAGTCCCTCCTTCCAGCACAAAATCTCTCTGCACTTCTAGCATAGCCTCCTACAACCATCCTGGATTTGGCAGGACATTCCTGAAATTTAAACACAATCCCATTGTCCTGGGTTGAGTCCCACAGCCAAATGCCAGAAAAAGCTGTGACACCTGGCTGCACTAACCTGCTTGGCAGGGGTGCACTAGTGCGGGCACCCAGGGCATGCATCTCTTGTGGGGTGCCCGGGGTCCTAGATGACATCTCTTTGGGGGGTAGGAGGATATGTGCTAGGGGGCGCTTTGCAAATTTAATGGAAGATTTCCAAAACGAATGCCTCATTTCCACTGAGCGGTATGGTTCGGTTCGGTACAGTTCAGTACAGTTCGGAATGGTTCACCTTGATCAGGCTTGCGTTTCCACTGCCAACAGTACCTCAGCAAAAACAGTACCTCAACAATGTAGCTCCACCCTGTTGGTACGGTACTAATGTTCTTGGTACCCCAATGAAAGGGTCCCAAAAAAGTGGTACGGTACAGTTCAGAATTAGGGTACCATTCACAATCTTTGACAATGGAAACGGCAAAAATTGCGTACCGTACCGAACTGAACCGTACCGCTCAGTGGAAATGAGGCATAACAGTCTTTCCTCAATGGCAGTTAAAGCCATAATAGCTGTGCATAGCAGATACTGGTAAACCGGTTTTTACCAGTTTTTGTATGAACATTCTCAAATCCTTTACTAAATCAGCCTCGGAGTCTACAATATCAGCTGTCCTAAAACCATTATTTCTGTAAAGCAAATGCTATAAGTCCAATAAACTAAATAATGCACAAAAACAAATGCAGTAAAGAGAGTAGAGAGAAGAGAAACTATCATGAGAGGTGCATGTTACCATGAGGTAGTCTCTGATAGATGGAAGAAAGCAGTGGGCGATTCATAGACACATAGAAAAGTGACGGCAGACTGAGTACTGTAGTCCATTGAGTTTGCCAATTTTTTTTTTGTTTGTTTTTTGTGTTTTTTTGTTTGATTTTTTGGAGTATAGACACTATACTATGTAAAGCTGACACTGGACCACTGGACAAAATGATTTTTAATGTATTGTTTTTATACTTGTGATTCTAAAAAGGAGAAGCACCTGTCATCTATCAAGAAGAACTGCTGGAGGAAACATGAAAATTTCACAAACCCCCACAGGGAGGAAGAGGACAAGATTGAGAATGCATGTGAAAACACAGATGTCATTATGGAGTGCACTGTGACAAATAATTCAGCTACTGCTTAATGTCATTATTATCATTGTTTATCAGATGATTCCATTCAGAAAGCCTTTAGTAGTGTCCAACTGAATGATACAAAATTTAAAGCTCAACTACATTTTCCACAAATAAGAAAAAAAAACAAATAAGTAGCCAAGGCCTTGTTAAAGAATATTTTATATTCCTACTATGTGCCTGTTGTACAGTGTACCATTAAAAATATATTGTTCTCTTTGTATTGCTTCCTTTGTGTGATAAACCTGGTCATCCTGCCAGTTCCCCTGCTTTCCTATTTCAAACTGACCACGCTAGGCATGAGAGCACATCCATCCCAGCGTGGTAAGTTTTCTGGATGTGAACAGCCTGCCTGAACCCAATAATCAGACTTGCGCTGACATGCCCCCCTGCACAGCCATTCACTGGGAACATCAGTGTCCTACTGTTTCTCCACCCCCACTTGTCGAAGCCCCTTATGCAGCTGAAAACAGAGAAAAACAAAACAAAGGTATTTATAAATATATATTGTAGAGAGGCAACCCCGGGTCACTGTGTGTGTTATCAATCTATGCCTGGGTTTAAATAAGACAGGCCTGCTGATTGCACACCTGTAGGCTGGGTTCATATTATTTCCAGGGTTAGCAATCAGGGCTCCCAGTTGGAGACAGCTGCACTCGGGCATACAGGAGGTTTGGCCCAGGAGTCAGGAGGACTCCAACCGACAGACACGAGGTCTGTGTATGGGAGTCAGGAGGGCTCCCACCTTCCCTGAGAGAGACAGATAGGCCCAGATGGCAGCCAGAGCTTACAGGTCTGCAGGAGGCAGATGTATTTCACAACAGCACAGTATGAAGCTGACCCCAAGGAAGCTACAAGGCAGCTTGGCCAAAGGATACTTATGTTGGTCTGAGGATCAGACCTTAGGCCTAGGCGTGAGGCCTGAAGCAGCCATGTGGCATGTGAGTAAGGCAGGAGGCTGAATTAACCATATACAGTAATGGTGGAACCTCCTGCGAGGGAAATTTCTGTGGTTTTGTGAATTTTCCGCTCTTTAAATAAAAATGGGCTACCATGCCTTTTAAAAAAAAATGCAGTCTAGACTGACACTACTTCTTAAAATCGCATGCACCACTTGAGGTTAATCGTCCCGAATCGTTACAATTGGTGGAGGAATTTTCTATAGCAGAATGTGAAAAATATTATTTTTGTTTTTCAGAATTGTCGCTATTTTTTTTTTGTTTATAGTGCAAAAAATAAAAATCTCACAGGTGATCAAATACCACCAAAAGAAAGTTCTATTTCTGGGAAAAAAAGGCCATCAATTTTATTTTGGTACAGTGTCGCAGGACCGCGCAATTTTCCGTTAAAGTAACGCAATGCCGAATCGCAAAAATGGCCTGGTCATTAAGGGGGCAAATCTTTCCGGCCCAGAAGTGGTTAAAGTTTGCGGGATATAAAATACTCACCTGGCCCTAAAGTATCTTCAACATACTTTGAGTCATATAAATAAATGTAACATAATACTTTAGCTTGGTTTGTTACCACTCAATAAATTATATATAATTGGATATTTATTACAAAATATGGTTGATTTTTCTGTTTCCATGTGTTAATGCCCAAATATTGTGTAATATATGTAGGCAAGTGCAGTCCATTTTCTCCACTGCAGGTGGTGCTCAACTGCAGTGGTAGTGTTAAGTGAGAGGAAGCCAGGAGGAGCATAGTTCCTCTATGGTTTCCTGCATCACTGGGGCAGCGATCCTGTTGGTTGCTGATGGCCCATGTGACTCTGGTGGCCATCTTGAGTCAGGCAGAGTCTATTTAAGACCCTGGCTATTGTGTTTGGCACTAATTTAGTGTGTGGATAGTGTAAGGACCGGTTACCTGTCTGTCAAGGATGGTATTAGTGGCAGGGAAAGGTTCCAGATGTGTAGAGAAAGCGTAGGTATCCGTCACACTTCTTCCCCATTTGAGTTCGGACCGGCCAGGCATCATTCCATCCCTCAAGACAGGGAGCTGAGACCTGCTCCGATACCTGTCGCTGTTATGCCTGAGTGTGTCCGGTTGGGCTTCCTTCCGCCAGGCTTGTTGTGATTTTTTTTACTTTGGCTTCAATACAAGTTCTTTCAATTGCATCTGGATGAGTGTGTTTTTGCCGCCGTACCACACTGTGCCCACTCACATACAAATCAAATAATATTAAAAATTATATTGCTGTATCCTTTCCATAGATGAAATAAATAGCTGGCCTGTAAAACCTGGCTAAATTACATTATAGGCACTCCCAGGACCATGGGTGGTCAAGGTCAGTTTGCAGTCAAAGTGTACAGTGAGATCACATGGCAGATGGTATTTGAGATCGAACAGAGGTAGTGGGCTTCTCCAAGAAAATGATCCACAAAAACCCGTGGTCCTTCCTAAAAACTGAAGCAGTAGATGGAATTAACTGAGAGGTGACTTCCCAGATCCTATTCTCAAGATTACACTATTAGATATTAGAGATGAGGTGTTGTGGTACTAAACCAGAAAAAGTTGTAGTGAAAGACCAAAGCAAAAAGTGGAATCAAGGTCAGGAACAACCCAAAGAGTGTGGTATAGTTACATAGTTACTATGCCTTTGATTATAAATTGCGCCTGTTGGGAGTTTACAGTGAGATCCTAATAGAGAAAGTATTGTAAGGCTCTCTGGCCTATATTGTGGGGGATAGATGTAAAAAGGGAACATACATCTAAGGAACGCCCACCGATAACTCTCTTCCCAGGCATAAGGTTGTAATGAATCCAAGACATGACTGGAGTCTTTGATGAAAGCCGGGAGGTTACCTACAATGGGCTAAAGGAAAAAAATCAATATATTGCTATAACCCACTCACAAAGCTGTTAGTACTTGCCACAATCGGCCGTCCTGGGAGGTGTGTCAGGGATTTAACACAATTAAACACACAGATCTCAAACCCAAATCCTCCTTTTTTTCCAACAAAATCCAAAGGCCCGTTCACTGAGACTTTCTCCCAGGCAGTTCACCAAGATCTTATGACTGTTTGCAAAAAATATGGTAACATTAGACCAAAAAATCTATCATTGGCAGAACACAAAGCACTTATTGAACTAGAGGCCAATGCTAAGATTATTATCAAGCAGGCTGACAAAGGGGGCAGCATAGTAATTCAGGACAGAGACGTCTATCTTTAAGGAGCATATGGACTTCTATCTGATAACACAACATACACCATTCTAAAAAGAGATCCACTCTCAGAATATCAGCAGGACCTCATTTGTTAAGTTAATGAAGCCTTTAAAGACTGAGCCCTGGATAAAAAAGAGAAAAAGTTTCTATTACCTTCAGTTATCAGCACACCACCCTATTTTTACCATTTACCAAAGGTCCATAAATCCCTGACACACCCCCCAGGATGGCGGATTGTGGCAAGTACTAACAGTTTTGTGAGCGGGTTAGGCAGTACATTGATTTTTTTTCTTCAGCCCATTGTAGGTAACCTTCCGGCTTTCATCAAAGACTCCAGTCATGGCTTGGATTCATTACAATCTTATGCCTGGGAAGAGAGTTATCGGTGGGCGTCCTTAGATGTATGTTCCCTTTGTACATGTATTGCGCACAATATAGGCCTGAGAGCCTTACAATACTTTCTCTATAAGGATTTCACGGTAAACTCCCGACAGGCACAATTTATAATCAAAGGCATGGAATTCTGTCTCCAGCACAATTATTTTACTTTTCTGGATACATTTTACCTTCAACTTCAAGGCACTGCGATGGGAGCAAATTTGGCTCCCTGCTATGCAAACATCTCAATCGGATACTGGGAGGAGCTCTACATCTGGTACCACAATCCTTTTTGCCCAGCACATCGTCTAGTATGGTAGATATATTGACAATGTCCGCAAACGAATGGGATGATATGCGGACATACGGACCGGATGACACAAGGATGCAGACACAAGTGTCATCCGTGTCCGTAAAAAAAAAAAAAAAAAAAAAGTGCCAGAGCGGATCGCAATACGGTCCGCTCCGTGTGAAAGAGGCCTTAGGTCTGCAGTTTACATACGTTATAGACCCAGAAAAATGTATCTTCCCAGACCTGGAGCTGACACACGAGGATGGTAGGATTATTTCTAAAAATCATTGCAAACCTACTAGCGGCAACTCGTTATTACATTACTCTAGCTGCCAACATCCCACATTGTGTAAAAACATCCCCGGTGGTCAGTTCCAAAGGCTACGCCAAAATTGAACCAAAAAAGAGGACTACATTGAACAGGGCCAATTACTTGTGGCAAAGCTGCTTGAGAAGGGTTTTCCTGAACCTTTATTAATCACTTGCCGACTGCCTCCTGTATTTTTACTGCGGCAGGCTGGCTCCGACAGACAAAACCACGTAAATCTACGTCACTTGCCTGGGAGGAGCTAGGGGGGCGAGGTTTCACTCTATAAAGGTTTTAATAGTATAGCTAGGAGATTAATCCCACACAATGTTCTGTGTTTTAGACTGTAGTATTGCCTCCCACTATCAGTTGCAAATGATTAAACATCAGCCAATAGGACCAAACCGCCTATTCCAACATAGATACTATGTGGGTCTATTAGGAACTTTACTACATATTTTATATCTCATTTCTACTTATTTTATAATAATATACATGAGTTTTTAGAATTATATATAATCTGTATGGTCTTCTTTTTATATTGAGTCTCTCCTTTTTTTTTATATTGATTCTCTCCTTTTATATTAAGTCTCCTATTTTTTACATTGAGCCTATCCTGCTACATTATAGTTTTTTTTTTCATTTATTTTTATTTTTATATTAATTTTATTTTTGTCTTATTCTCATGTGCTTTAACTGAATTCTAGTTTATTTCTCATTTCTTGTTTTATTGTATATTTTTATACATTTGCAATTTTTGCATCCCGTCTGCATAGCTGATCTGCTTTATACAAGCTGTCATGCTCATGGTTTATAACACAATGGATGTTTTATATCCCAGTTTTTTCTGTTTGTTTTGTTTTGTTCCCCATCTGGGCCTGCGTCCTTGTGTGACAGATAGAGATGGATGCATTCCCGTGCTTCAATTAGCATTTTTAGTCCACCCTTTTGGGTGGGGTCCTGTTCTCCCCTACCATTACCACTATTTAAGATAGATTTGTATGTCCCGTCACATGGCTTGACAAGGTGCAGGCACACGAAACATGTTGCCACAGTGATGGAACCAACTCGATTTGGCTTGCCCTCCACTGCCTTCTCGCTCCTCAGACTGCTGTCCGGCTTCCTGGTGCAGTGATTGACGTCATCACCGGGTACCCAGTGCGTTCCATGGAACGCTGCTTTCATTCCTCCTTTCGGCTTCAGTCCATCTGCGGATCGGGCACCTTTGGGACATCCAGTGTGTCCCCCTGCCCAGAGCTCCATCCCAGTCCCTGCCTCTCCACCGTCAACTGTGGTCATTCTTCCCCGTTTTAACAAGGATGCAGACATAGCCCCAGTTAAACATCAAGGCTTTCCATCCAGGCGGCCATCTAAAGGCTTTTAATTGTGGTTTTTATTTCTGTTTTACATTTGGTTAATAAAGACTGTTTTTTTATGATAATCACCGTGGGGCTTCTTGCTGTCATCGCAGCGTTATCAGTGATTATTGGCCATTGGGCCTTTCCTCACCAACAAGCTTGATTCTAAGCGCTCTTTTGTGTGTTTATTGACCATTGACTCTTTCCCATGGAGATTTTTAGGAGCAGCTAAGATAATCAAGGCTGTCCAATTCACCATCATCTTCTTAGCTGGAGCCAGATCTTCTTTTGTGAACTTATTATGTGACAAAGGCAGCCTATGAGACTTTAAATGGGAAATGCATGGGAAGCCAAATTGATTCTTAAAGGCAGAGTGATCTCCTTTCTCCTCCTCCAGCACATCCATATAAATACAAACCCAATTCCAAAAAAGTTGGGACACTGTACAAATTGTGAGTAAAAAAGGAATGGACTAATTTACAAATCTCATAAACTTATATTTTAGTCACAATATAATATAGATAACATATCAAATGTTGAAAGTGAGACATTTTGAAATGTCATGCCAAATATTGCCACATTTTGGATTTCATGAGAGCTACACATTACAAAAAAGTTGGGATGGGTAGCAATAAGAGGCCGGAAAAGTTAAATGTACACATATGGAAGAGCTGGAGGACCAATTTGCAACTCATTAGGTCAATTGGCAACATGATTGGGTATAAAAAGAGCCTCTCAGAGTGGCAGTGTCTCTCAGAAGTCAAGATGGGCAGAGGATCACCAATTCCCCCAATGCTATGGCGAAAAATAGTGGAGCAATATCAGAGAGTTTCTCAGAGAAAAATTGCAAAGAGTTGGAAGTTATCATCATCTACAGTGCATAATATCATCCAAAGATTCAGAGAATCTGGAACAATCTCTGAGCATAAGGGTCAAGGCTGGAAAACCATACTGGATGCCCGTGATCTTCGCGCCCTTAGATGGCACTGCATCACATACAGGAATGCTACTGTAATGGAAATCACAACATGGGCTCAGGAATACTTCCAGAAAACATTTTCGGTGAACACAATCCACCGTGCCATTCGCCTTTGCCCGCCAAAACGCTATAGGCCAAAAAAGAAGCCATATCTAAACATGATCCAGAAGCGCAGGCGTTTTCTCTGGGCCAAGGCTCATTTAAAATGGACTGTGGCAAAGTGCAAAACTGTTCTGTGGTCAGACGAATCAAAATTTGAAGTTATTTTTGGAAAACTGGGACGCCATGTGATCTGGACTAAAGAGGACAAGGACAACCCAAGTTGTTATCAGCGCTCAGTTCAGAAGCCTGCATCTCTGATGGTATGGGGTGGCATGAGTGTATGTGGCACGGGCAGCTTACACATCTGGAAAAGCACCATCAATGCTGAAAGGTATATCCAAGTTCTAGAACAACATATAATCCCATTCAGACGTCGTCTCTTTCAGCGAAGACCTTGCATTTTCCAACATGACAATGCCAGACCACATAATGCATCAATTACAACATCATGGCTGCGTAGAGGAACGATCCGGGTACTGAAATGGCCAGCCTGCAGTCCAGATCTTTCATCCATAGAAAACATTTGGCGCATCATAAAGAGGAAGATGCGACAAAGAAGACCTAAGACAGTTGAGCAACTAGAAGCCTGTATTAGACACGAATGGGACAACAGTCCTATTCCTAAACTTGGGCAACTTGTCTCCTCAGTCCCCAGACGTTTGCAGACTGTTATAAAAAGAAGAGGGGATGCCACACAGTGGTAAACATGGCCTTGTCCCAACTTTTTTGAGATGTGTTGATGCCATGAAATTTAAAATCAACTTATTTTTCCCTTAAAATTATACATTTTCTCAGTTTAAACATTTGATATGTCATCTATGTTGTATTCTGAATAAAATATTGAAATTTGAAACTTCCACATCATTACATTCTGTTTTTATTCACAATTTGTACAGTGTCCCAACTTTTTTGGAATCTGGGTTTGTAACAACATTAACCACTTTAAGACCGGAAGATTTGACCCCCTTCCTGACCAGGCCCTATTTTGCGATTCGGCACTGCGTTATTTTAACGGACAATTGAACAGTCATGCAACACTGTACCCAAATAAAATTTACGTCCTTTTTTTCCCACAAATAGAGCCTTCTTTTGGTGGTATTTGATCACCTGTGCTATTTTTATTTTTTGCGCTATAAACAAAAAAAGATCGACAAAATTTTTCAACATTTTAGGATCATTTGTTTTCTGCTACATATTTTTGGTAAAAAAAATCGCAATAAGCGTATTTTGATTGGTTTGTGCAAAAGTTTACTAACTACAGGAAAGATTGATGTCATTTTTATTGTTTTTTTACTAGTAATGGTGGCGATCTGCGATTTTTAGCGGGACTGCGACCTTGCGGCGCACAGATCGGACCCCTAACTGACATTTTTGACACTTTTGGGGGGGCCAGTGACATTACTACAGTAATCAGTGCTAAAAATATGCACTGTTACTGTAATAATGACACTGGCAGGGAAGGGGTTAACCCTATGGGTGATCAAAGGGTTAAATGTGAGCCTCATGCTTACTGACATGTGGGGGGGGGGGGGTTCTGTGACACAGACAGAGATTGCAGGTTCCCCGATGATCAGGGAAGAGAGGCGGCAATCGCCGCTTCTCCTCAAGCCCGACTCCCGCTGTGTCTAAAAGCGCACGCACACGCCGCTGAAATCACTAGGTGTCCAGTGACGTAGGTCTACGTCGCTGGACCCAGGGGAGCAGCACTGACGCAGTAGGATTACTACGAGCAGTCGGCAAGTGGTTAATACTGCACAAACATAAAACTTAAAAACACTAGACAATGTAATATAATTATAAGGGAAGGTGAGGTAGATGGCGCTGCCACAGGTAAAATAATAATAATGGGTATTGGATGGAAATTAGTAAATGGTAATGATATAGTACAGTGTAAAGTTGCACCAAGACAGATATGACCAAAAAATATGCAATAAAGTGCAAATGCGCACTATATGATATAGACAGATAAGAGTCAATAAATGAAGATGAATAGACAATGGTAAAAAATTATACAGTGTAAATTAGCACAGCAACATAAATGATCATAAATATGTGCAAAAGTGCAAAAAAAAATGTGCAAAAAGTGCAGAAAAAAATTATTATTATAAATATAAAGTGCAACGTGAACGCTAAAAATATTGTTTTAGCAGGTAAAGGTCAGTGAAATGGTGTCTGACTTGAAGGAAAGGGAATAAATTAGTGCGAGATAAATATTAATCAGATAAGATTAGTCACTAAGCTCCAGCTGGCAAGTGCAAAGTGAACAGCAATTAAATTGATTGGCTAAAAAGTGCCACTAGGTGGGTGAGTCTCATATGTAGAGACACTAACTATAAAGTAGTGACTGTGATAATAATTAGCATATGCAAATCAATGATAAAAATAGGTAGGTGATCAGTCAAATATATACAACATGAACAATGTGAATATAAATAAAGTGAACCAAACATATACAAATAATAATTTTGGTGACTAAAGTGATAGGTGAAAAGTCCATTCAATCTTGTGGATGGTATTCTCCAGCAACTGAATTTATCCTAGGTGATCCGTTTCTGGGGGTGCATGTGAGGAATACTATGTGCTCCCCTCACGATCTAGCCCGCACTCACCAGAAATTCCGTACCCCTTCAGGGGTAGAGAGCGTTGTACCCTCTTAGGGGGGAAATAGGGAAAACCTCTTTCCAACAGGACGATCAGTATAGGACTTCCAGGATAGGGACCCCTCTCCAGAAATAGTATAGCTCAAATGGTTCCAGGGGACATCGGTAATGGATCAGGGGAAAGAAGATGCCGGACCATATGAAGGAAAGAACCTCACATAGTGAAGTATTGCCAAATAACGTATTTATTAAATAGTCAAAAAGATACTCACAATTTTACAGATACAAAGTGCTTTAAAATCATGGAGCCACAATAGAACCGGGTTGTACAGCGGGGCTTCCGGGACGCAGTGCGCCTCAACCACCGGAAATGCGTTCCAATGGGAGGAACGCATCTATTCCACAGTGGACCAGAACCTCATAGTGACATAGCTGAAAAACCTTGGGTGAAAGAATAACTTAGAAGAAAGTTCATAAGATGGTGTGTACATCTAACTCTTCATTCAACCCATTGGGCGACATGGAGGACAGCTTAAAAATCCAAAATGTTTCCCTCTTGCACAATAAGGAAAACCTCTCATTGGCAGTCAGACCCCTTCCAGTATGCACTTAATGGCACAGACCGACAGATCTCTAATATTTTGACTATGGTGAATTTTACAATGTCGGGGCACACTATGTAAGTCACAATCTCTGGAGATAAAGCAGCACTGGACACCTATCCCCTTCCTGAGGGTGCACTTGGTGCGTCCGACATAAGAAAGTTTACAAGGGCATGTGAGCATATACACAGCATATTCTGTGGAGCAAGTTATGAATTGCTTAATATAAAAAACATTGCTAGCTTTGTGCATAAATGTGGTTTGCCCATGTCTAATGAACTGGCAAGTTAAACAGCCCCTCTTTTTGCATTGAAAGGATCCTGCCCTGTTGTCAAAGTAGGACCGTATGTCCATGAGTCTCTTTTTGCGTGTACTCTTTATCTTGCTAGGTGCAATGATGTTTTTAACTGAACGTGCCCTTCTAAAAGTAAATTGGGGGGCAGGGGGAAGAATGGGGCCTAACCTAGGGTCCATATGTAGAAAGTGCCAAAGCTTTTTTATTATTCTAGTGATGGACCTATACTCATGGTTATATCCCGTAATTAACCTTACGCTGTTTTTGTCAGGGTGGACGCCCTTATTTTTTCAATTGGTATAAGAGGGAGACGAAACTGCAAGGAATTTTTCAAATGCATCTTGAACCAAATTGCTTGGATACCCTTTCTGTAAAAATGTATTCCTTAATTTCATACTCTGCTGTGTGTAGTCGCTCTCCCTGAAACCATTTCTACGCAGCCCTTGGAACTGCCCAGAAGGAATGTTCTTGCGCCAAGCAAGGTGGTGGCAACTGGAATAGTGAGGATAAGAATTGCCACTGGTGGGCTTGCAGTGGTTTCTCGTTTTGATATCTCTACCTTTGTGGAACAACTCTAAATCCCAAAAAACTAGGGACACATGATTTATTACATAAGTGAAACTCAGACCCAGTTTGTTGCTGTTGGAATGTGTGACGAAGACTGCAAATTCCTCAAGGCTCCCACTCCAAAAAAAAAGAATATTGTTGATGATGTATCGACCGAGGAAAATTATATACCTTGCAAATGGACTGTGGTTCCAAATGTAATTTTCTTCCCAGTATCCCATTGTGATGTTGGCATAGGAGGAGGCAAAATTTGCACCCATTGCTGTGCCATTTGCCTAGAGATAAAATTTGTCCTGGAATAAAAAATAATTATGCTCCAAACAAAATTTGTGGCACCAAAAAATATGCAATAAAGTGCAAATGCAGACGGACCCCTAACTGACATTTTTGACACTTTTGGGGGGACCAGTGACATTACTACAGTAATCAGTGCTAAAAATATGCACTGTTACTGTAATAATGACACTGGCAGGGAAGGGGTTAACCCTATGGGTGATCAAAGGGTTAAATGTGAGCCTCATGCTTACTGACATGTGGGGGGGGGGGGTGGGGGTTCTGTGACACAGACAGAGATTGCAGGTTCCCCGATGATCAGGGAAGAGAGGTGGCAATCGCCGCTTCTCCTCAAGCCCGACTCCCGCTGTGTCTAAACGCGCACGCACACGCCGCTGAAATCACTAGGTGTCCAGCGATGTAGGTCTACATCGCTGGACCCAGGGGAGCAGCACTGACGCAGTAGGATTACTACAAGCAGTCGGCAAGTGGTTAATACTGCACAAACATAAAACTTAAAAACACTAGACAATGTAATATAATTATAAGGGAAGGTGAGGTAGATGGCGCTGCCACAGGTAAAATAATAATAATGGGTATTGGATGGAAATTAATAAATGGTAATGATATAGTACAGTGTAAAGTTGCACCAAGACATATATGACCAAAAAATATGCAATAAAGTGCAAATGCGCACTATATGATATAGACAGATTAGAGTCAATAAATGAAGATGAATAGACAATGGTAAAAAATTATACAGTGTAAATTAGCACAGCAACATAAATGATCATAAATATGTGCAAAAGTGCAAAAAAAATGTGCAAAAAGTGCAGAAAAAAAATTATTATTATAAATATAAAGTGCAACGTGAACGCTAAAAATATTGTTTTAGCAGGTAAAGGTCAGTGAAATGGTGTCTGACTTGAAGGAAAGGGAATAAATTAGTGCGAGATAAATATTAATCAGATAAGATTAGTCACTAAGCTCCAGCTGGCAAGTGCAAAGTGAACAGCAATTAAATTGATTGGCTAAAAAGTGCCACTAGGTGGGTGAGTCTCATATGTAGAGACACTAACTATAAAGTAGTGACTGTGATAATAATTAGCATATGAAAATCAATGATAAAAATAGGTAGGTGATCAGTCAAATATATACAACATGAACAATGTGAATATAAATAAAGTGAACCAAACATATACAAATAATAATTTTGGTCAGTAGCGTCACTAGGGGAGTGCGGGGAGTGCGGTCCGCACCGGGTGACACCCGCCAGAGGGGTGACACCACCTAAGCCTAAACCGAGTCCAAACATTCCTGAAATGCCCGCAGCAAGTGCGGGCAGCGGGTTGTCTACACGCCGGGATGTCTCTCCAGCTGCCTGCAGTCTTCTCTGTCACTGTGTGTACGGAGTACGGACTCAGAGTTCACTCACTGAATCCGCCCCTCCTCTTCTTGCTGTGATCATGTTTACTTCCTGACTGAGTGTACAGAGGAGGAGGGGGGAGGAGGCACACCACGCTGCTTGAATGGCATTCAGACTCGTCAGGATAAGAGAAGCTGGGACGAGACAAATTGCAGGTAACCCTTCCACTGCTGGCACATTATCACTGGAAGGGATCATCCATGTTCTTTTTAACTTCAAAAAAATTGAACTTCAACAGTATTTTACGTTTTAGGAGAGTGCTGCTGTAATATGTCATCTACTATGTATCCCATCTCTTGTATACTACAGAAGCATCTCCAACACCCCCTGTATAATGTCCGCAATCTCCAACACCCCCTGTATAATGTCCACAATCTCCAACACCCCCTGTATAATGTCCGCAATCTCCAACACCCCCTGTATAATGTCCGCAATCTCCAACACCCCTGTATAATGTCCGCAATCTCCAACACCCCCTGTATAATGTATGCAATCTCCAACACCCCCTGTATAATGTCCGCAATCTCCAACACCCCTGTATAATGTCCGCAATCTCCAACACCCCCTGTATAATGTATGCAATCTCCAACACCCCCTGTATAATGTCCACAATCTCCAACACCCCCTGTATAATGTATGCAATCTCCAACACCCCCTGTATAATGTCCACAATCTCCAACACCCCCTGTATAATGTATGCAATCTCCAACACCCCCTGTATAATGTCCGCAATCTCCAACACCCCCTGTATAATGTCCGCAATCTCCAACACCCCCTGTATAATGTATGCAATCTCCAACACCCCCTGTATAATGTCCGCAATCTCCAACACCCCCTGTATAATGTATGCAATCTCCAACACTCCCTGTATAATGTCCACAATCTCCAACACCCCCTGTATAATGTATGCAATCTCCAACACCCCCTGTATAATGTCCGCAATCTCCAACACCCCCTGTATAATGTCCGCAATCTCCAACACCCCCTGTATAATGTCCGCAATCTCCAACACCCCCTGTATAATGTCCGCAATCTCCAACACCCCCTGTATAATGTCCGCAATCTCCAACACCCCCTGTATAATGTCCGCAGTCTCTGACCGTCTCCTGCATAATGTCCGCAGTCTCTGACCGTCTCCTGTACAATGTCCGCAGTCTCTGACCATCTCCTGTATAATGTCCGCAGTCTCTGGCAGTCTTTTGTATGATGTCTGCAGTCCCTGACAGTCTCTTGTATCATGTCCGCAGTCTCTGACCATCTCTTGTATTATTTCTACAGTCTCTGACCATCTCCTTTATCATGTCTGCAGTCTCTGACCATCTCTTGTATTATTTCCGCAGTCTCTGACCATCTCCTGTATCATGTCAGTAGTCTCTGACCATCTCTTGTATGTGGGAGAAATTTTGCCCTTTCCTTACCCCTACACTGTGAGTTACACACCCCTGTCTCCTGCACTCTTTTTGTTTTGTACTCCTAATGTTTTTTTTATACATTACACACTCCTGGGCCCTGCGTTCTGTGCATTATGTACTCCTGGACATGCTCTCTGTGTGTATCATGTACTCCTAAACCTGGAACTGGCTATAGCCCTCTGTGCATTACATTCATCTAAATCTTGAACCCATTGCATTACACACCCTGGACCCCTGCAGCCTGCACTATGTATCCTAAACCCGTCACTGGCTGCAGCACTCCCCAACCCCTGTGCTCTGCTTTACACACTCCCGCACTATATACACAATACTGTACATTATATACTTCTCACCAAAGTCTTCATTGCCTCAGCAGTTGCTGGTTACTATGCAGTCGCTGACTATTTTATTGAATTTATTCTTTAGGTAGGCTCAGACAAAGCAATCGAAGCATATTTTATAGGTACAAGGAAGCCTGGGTTTTGTTTAAACATATCCCTTAAGCCCCTCACACAATTTACCGCAAGCTAGCATGCCGCAGGTCTTTTTACTACTCCAGTGTCCTTCATTGTGAAGTTAAAAAGTAGGGAGGTATGATTAAGCGGTGACAGCAGGCTCTTTTCCTCGATCAGTCCACCAGAGAACAGGTAGCGAGCTGCGGGCTGTCAGTTTATCTTCCCCACTTCCCCCCTCTTTTCTCCTGTCAGCAATGCAGGAGAAGAGAGAGCGGCTCTCATCTGATTGCCGCCCAGCTTACTGCCCGGTCTGTTTCCCTTCCCGCTGGCCACCGCGGAGGGCCAATCAGAAGAGACTAGGGGGCATCATGGGACATGTAGTCCCGGAAGATTGGTGGCCCCATTTGTTGTCCACAGGGAGCAGACCACAGCCCCAGAATGCACTCTGCTAGGGGTAGAGATTGAGGACTGGGAACCTGGGAAAAAGCTGAGGGAGGGAGTGCTCCACCATAAAGAGGACTGTGCTGGGGGAAGTCAGAGAGAGCCACACTGCCCAGCACCACCAGAGAGAGAAAGACTGTGACACTGCCAGGGTACAGACGGGCTACACTACTGACCAAAGTCAGCCTGGTTAACCCAGAGGGAGCGAACGTATAACCGGAGGGATCACTGCTGCAATTTTGCTGGGTCTGGCAGGATGGCCTGTCAGCCATTATCCGTTACTGCTCCTAGGGACTGAGCCATTAGGAAGTGCCTAATCTGCTATCCTGTAGGCCTTATTGACCGTCGCAACCTGCTTCAAAAAACGCCAACGCTGAGCTGCTGCCCGGCCCGAATATAGGGGGGGGGGTGACACCATGTTTTACCGCACCAGGTGACACCAACCCTAGTGACGCCACTGATTTTGGTGACTAAAGTGATAGGTGAAAAGTCCATTCAATCTTGTGGATGGTATTCTCCAGCAACTGAATTTATCCTAGGTGATCCGTTTCTGGGGGTGCATGTGAGGAATACTATGTGCTCCCCTCACGATCTAGCCTGCACTCACCAGAAATTCCGTACCCCTTCAGGGGTAGAGAGCGTTGTACCCTCTTAGGGGGGAAATAGGGAAAACCTCTTTCCAACAGGACGATCAGTATAGGACTTCCAGGATAGGGACCCCTCTCCAGAAATAGTATAGCTCAAATGGTTCCAGGGGACATCGGTAATGGATCAGGGGAAAGAAGATGCCGGACCATATGAAGGAAAGAACCTCACATAGTGAAGTATTGCCAAATAACGTATTTATTAAATAGTCAAAAAGATACTCACAATTTTACAGATACAAAGTGCTTTAAAATCATGGAGCCGCAATAGAACCGGGTTGTACAGCAGGGCTTCCGGGACGCCGTGCGCCTCAACCACCGGAAATGCGTTCCAATGGGAGGAACGCATCTATTCCACAGTGGACCAGAACCTCATAGTGACATAGCTGAAAAACCTTGGGTGAAAGAATAACTTAGAAAAAAGTTCATAAGATGGTGTGTACATCTAACTCTTCATTCAACCCATTGGGCGACATGGAGGACAGCTTAAAAATCCAAAATGTTTCCCTCTTGCACAATAAGGAAAACCTCTCATTGGCAGTCAGACCCCTTCAAGTATGCACTTAATGGCACAGACCGACAGATCTCTAATATTTTGACTATGGTGAATTTTACAATGTCGGGGCACACTATGTAAGTCACAATCTCTGGAGATAAAGCAGCACTGGACACCTATCCCCTTCCTGAGGGTGCACTTGGTGCGTCCGACATAAGAAAGTTTACAAGGGCATGTGAGCATATACACAGCATATTCTGTGGAGCAAGTTATGAATTGCTTAATATAAAAAACATTGCTAGCTTTGTGCATAAATGTGGTTTGCCCATGTCTAATGAACTGGCAAGTTAAACAGCCCCTCTTTTTGCATTGAAAGGATCCTGCCCTGTTGTCAAAGTAGGACCGTATGTCCATGAGTCTCTTTTTGCGTGTACTCTTTATCTTGCTAGGTGCAATGATGTTTTTAACTGAACGTGCCCTTCTAAAAGTAAATTGGGGGGCAGGGGGAAGAATGGGGCCTAACCTAGGGTCCATATGTAGAAAGTGCCAAAGCTTTTTTATTATTCTAGTGATGGACCTATACTCATGGTTATATCCCGTAATTAACCTTACGCTGTTTTTGTCAGGGTGGACGCCCTTATTTTTTCAATTGGTATAAGAGGGAGACGAAACTGCAAGGAATTTTTCAAATGCATCTTGAACCAAATTGCTTGGATACCCTTTCTGTAAAAATGTATTCCTTAATTTCATACTCTGCTGTGTGTAGTCGCTCTCCCTGAAACCATTTCTACGCAGCCCTTGGAACTGCCCAGAAGGAATGTTCTTGCGCCAAGCAAGGTGGTGGCAACTGGAATAGTGAAGATAAGAATTGCCACTGGTGGGCTTGCAGTGGTTTCTCGTTTTGATATCTCTACCTTTGTGGAACAACTCTAAATCCAAAGAAACTAGGGACACATGATTTATAACATAAGTGAAACTCAGACCCAGTTTGTTGCTGTTGGAATGTGTGATGAAGACTGCAAATTCCTCAAGGCTCCCACTCCAAAAAAAAAAGAATATTGTTGATGATGTATCGACCGAGGAAAATTATATACCTTGCAAATGGACTGTGGTTCCAAATGTAATTTTCTTCCCAGTATCCCATTGTGATGTTGGCATAGGAGGAGGCAAAATTTGCACCCATTGCTGTGCCATTTGCCTAGAGATAAAATTTGTCCTGGAATAAAAAATAATTATGCTCCAAACAAAATTTGTGGCACCAAAAAATATGCAATAAAGTGCAAATGCAGACGGACCCCTAACTGACATTTTTGACACTTTTGGGGGGACCAGTGACATTACTACAGTAATCAGTGCTAAAAATATGCACTGTTACTGTAATAATGACACTGGCAGGGAAGGGGTTAACCCTATGGGTGATCAAAGGGTTAAATGTGAGCCTCATGCTTACTGACAAGTGGGGAGGGGGGTGGGGGTTCTGTGACACAGACAGAGATTGCAGGTTCCCCGATGATCGGGGAAGAGAGGCGGCAACCGCCACTTCTCCTCAAGCCAGACTCCCGCTGTTTCTAAACGCGCACGCGCACGTCGCTGAAATCACTAGGTGTCCAGCGACGTAGCTGGACCCAGGGGAGCAGCACTGACGCAGTAGGATTACTACGAGCAGTCGGCAAGTGGTTAATACTGCACAAGCATAAAACTTAAAAACACTAGACAATGTAATATAATTATAAAGGAAGGTGAGGTAGATGGCGCTGCCACAGGTAAAATAATAATAATGGGTATTGGATGGAAATTAGTAAATGGTAATGATATAGTACAGTGTAAAGTTGCACCAAGACAGATATGACCAAAAAATATGCAATAATGTGCAAATGCGCACTATATGATATAGACAGATAAGAGTCAATAAATGAAGATGAATAGACAATGGTAAAAAATTATACAGTGTAAATTAGCACAGTAATATAAATGATCACAAATACACTATGTGCAAAAGTGCAAAAAAATATGTGCAAAAAGTGCAGAAAAAATTTATCATTATAAATATAAAGTGCAACGTGAACGCTAAAAATATTGTTTTACCAGGTAAAGGTCAGTGAAATGGTGTCTGACTTGAAGGAAAGGGAATAAATTAGTGCGAGATAAATATTAATCAGATAAGATTAGTCACTAAGCTCCAGCTGGCAAGTGCAAAGTGAACAGCAATTAAATTGATTGGCTAAAAAGTGCCACTAGGTGGGTGAGTCTCATATGTAGAGACACTAACTATAAGGTAGTGACTGTGATAATAATTAGCATATGAAAATCAATGATAAAAATAGGTAGGTGATCAGTCAAATATATACAACATGAACAATGTGAATATAAATAAAGTGAACCAAACATATACAAATAATAAACAAGGATAAAAACAAGGGTGTGGGAGGTAACTAGACAGAAAGAATTTATTAAATAAATAGCTGTACATATAACAATATTGATTAGGGATGATCGAACTTTTGAAAAGTTCGGTTCGACCAGAACACCCGAACTTCCCGAAAGTTCGGTTCGGATTTCAGAACCCCATTGAAATCAATGGGACCCGAACTTCTGTAATCAAAAAACACAATTTTAAGCCCTAAAACCCAATAAATGCCCCTAAAAAGTGCCTAGGGTTCTGGGTCATGCCCCAGGGACTATTAATCACACAAAAAAAAGTTCTTAAAAATTGTCGTTTTTGATAGAGAGCCAATTATTGAAAAAATTAAAAAAAAAAAAAAAAAAAAAGAGATTTCTTTGGATTTAGTGTCTGGGGGGTCTAAAAGGTGTATCTGTGAAGTTTCAGCTCTGTAGCATGTCCAGAACCAGAATTACAGCATACCAAACCTTCAAAAATGACTTTTTTGCTTAACCGCACCTTTCTTTTGCTCCTAATCAACGGCTCAGCCAATGTGTATGATGGGGACATAATGCAGTGCACTGGGAACAAGATTAGATTTTTTTTTGGAAAAAGGTGCTGTCTCTTTAAATGTGCATATAATTAACGGGTGTATTTCCACAATGGGGCTATTATTACCAAATGTTTCAAGAAGTCCAAAGATGTATGTAATTGCACTTTATTTCATGTAAAATGGTGTTTGGTGCACTTTAACTTGAATTCTCACAAGAAACAGACATATATGCACGGATACATTAAAGGGTTAGGGTTAGGGGTAGGGGCCACAATGTAGTGCACAGTGAACAAGATTAGAGATGTTTTGGATGAATACTGTTGTCTCTTGACTTTGAATAGAAGTAAAGGATATAATATGACAGCTTAAATGCCCAACGAAAACCAAATAAAGGTATAAGCTATCCCAAGCGCTTCAAATGAGGACCACTCACCAATAAATAAATTGGCTATGCAGCTACTTAACTAAAACATATGGATAAAGATATACAATAGATAGATACTCAGCAATATCCCTATATATATATAGTAGCGCAAACTTGTCAAGAAGCAAGTGCCAAAAAAATACTGTGCCCACTGCACAAAAGTCCGAAATGCAATAAATGTCACATAGGCAGCAGGAGAAAGTTCAGAAATGACTCAAACAGTCCATAATCCTTCACTCTATCTCCTGGGATGATAATGTACGAAGACGTGTTTCTCAAAAGGATCACCACCACCACCGTGCTCCAAGGGGGGAGGAGAATTGCCCACTCACCAGATGCTGTGGCCCAACCCACTTTCGTGTTTGAGCATTCAGGCTTATAATGATGGTCACTGGTCCAGAGTATCCACAACAGGAATCGCACCAGCGCAGTCAAAAAAAGCTCAGCAGCATATGGGGAGGAGAGAACACAATCCCAATAGCGTGATACCGTTTAAAAGGGTTTTATTAAATAAAAATAAAACATAAGGTAACACACTCACATGTCTTGTATGTCATCAAACGCAAAAAAACAGTCACGAATAGGGGAGGGATGCCCTTCGGGAGATGATGTCCAGGCTCCACGCCGTGGACGCCGCGCCTTCTGGGTAATCCGAACTCCTCTTACACAGCCTGGTTACACCGCCTGGTCACCAGTGAGTGTGTTACCTTATGTTTTATTTTTATTTAATAAAACCCTTTTAAACGGTATCACGCTATTGGGATTGTGTTCTCTCCTCCCCATATGCTGCTGAGCTTTTTTTGACTGCGCTGGTGCGATTCCTGTTGTGGATACTCTGGACCAGTGACCATCATTATAAGCCTGAATGCTCAAACACGAAAGTGGGTTGGGCCACAGCATCTGGTGAGTGGGCAATTCTCCTCCCCCCTTGGAGCACGGTGGTGGTGGTGATCCTTTTGAGAAACACGTCTTCGTACATTATCATCCCAGGAGATAGAGTGAAGGATTATGGACTGTTTGAGTCATTTCTGAACTTTCTCCTGCTGCCTATGTGACATTTATTGCATTTCGGACTTTTGTGCAGTGGGCACAGTATTTTTTTGGCACTTGCTTCTTGACAAGTTTGCGCTACTATATATATATAGGGATATTGCTGAGTATCTATCTATTGTATATCTTTATCCTAGAAGTAAAGGATGCTTAAAAATTGGGCATTTGGTGGTGCGGACGATGCCTTGACACCATATCCCTATGAAAGTGCTGGTAATGAAGGCAATAATTGCCTTTGTAAGGAAAAAAATTACAATGATATGCATCTGTGTGACAGGTGCGCAAAAATTGTTGTTTGGGTGTTGGCGGAGCCATACCACTGTAAGCCCAAAGAGCTGGTGTTGAAGAAGGCGTAAAAATTATGAAGGTGTGCACATGTGGAACAGGTGCGCAAACATGGTAGTTTTGGTGTTGGCGGAGCCTCCCCACCATAACCCCAAAGAGCTGGCTTTGAAGGAGGCCCAAAAATTGTAAAGGTGTGCACCTGTGGAACAGGTTCGCAAACATGATAGTTTTTGTTTAGCATAGCCTCCCCACCTTAACCCCAAAGAGCTGGTGTTGAAGGAGGCCCAAAAATTGTAAAGGTGTGCACCTGTGGAACAGGTGCGCAAACATTGTAGTTTTTGTTTTAGCATAGCCTCCCCACCTTAACCCCAAAGAGCTGGTGTTGAAGGAGGCCCAAAAATTGTAAAGGCGTGCCCCTGTGGAACAGGTGCGCAAACATTGTAGTTTTTGTTTTAGCATAGCCTCCCCACCTTAACCCCAAAGAGCTGGTGTTGAAGGAGGCCCAAAAATTGTAAAGGTGTGCACCTGTGGAACAGGTGCGCAAACATTGTAGTTTTTGTTTTAGCATAGCCTCCCCACCTTAACCCCAAAAGAGCTGGTGTTGAAGGAGGCCCAAAAATTGTAAAGGTGTGCACCTGTGGAACAGGTGCACAAACATTGTAGTTTTTGTTTTAGCATAGCCTCCCCACCTTAACCCCAAAGAGCTGGTGTTGAAGGAGGCCCAAAAATTGTAAAGGTGTGCCCCTGTGGAACAGGTGCGCAAACATTGTAGTTTTTGTTTTAGCATGGCCTCCCCACCTTAACCCCAAAGAGCTGGTGTTGAAGGAGGCCCAAAAATTGTAAAGGCGTGCCCCTGTGGAACAGGTGCGCAAACATTGTAGTTTTTGTTTTAGCATAGCCTCCCCACCTTAACCCCAAAGAGCTGGTGTTGAAGGAGGCCCAAAAATTGTAAAGGTGTGCACCTGTGGAACAGGTGCGCAAACATTGTAGTTTTTGTTTTAGCATAGCCTCCCCGCCTTAACCCCAAAGAGCTGGTGTTGAAGGAGGCCCAAAAATTGTAAAGGTGTGCACCTGTGGAACAGGTGCACAAACATTGTAGTTTTTGTTTTAGCATAGCCTCCCCACCTTAACCCCAAAGAGCTTGTGTTGAAGGAGGCCCAAAAATTGTAAAGGCGTGCCCCTGTGGAACAGGTGCGCAAACATTGTAGTTTTTGTTTTAGCATAGCCTCCCCACCTTAACCCCAAAGAGCTGGTGTTGAAGGAGGCCCAAAAATTGTAAAGGTGTGCACCTGTGGAACAGGTGCGCAAACATTGTAGTTTTTGTTTTAGCATAGCCTCCCCACCTTAACCCCAAAGAGCTGGTGTTGAAGGAGGCCCAAAAATTGTAAAGGTGTGCACCTGTGGAACAGGTGCGCAAACATTGTAGTTTTTGTTTAGCATAGCCTCCCCACCTTAACCCCAAAGAGCTGGTGTTGAAGGAGGCCCAAAAATTGTAAAGGTGTGCACCTGTGGAACAGGTGCGCAAACATTGTAGTTTTTGTTATAACCAAAATGAGGTTCTGTGAACGTAAAGAGAATGAGAGAAGGGTTTGAGGGTGGCACTATGGTCCAGGCTTAAACTGAGGCTCAACTGCCACATCACAACGATAGCCTAGTCTACAAGGTCTGCATCAGGTGCATCAAAGCTTGATATCCACGACTGATTCATCTTAATGAATGTCAAACGGTCGACTGAGTCGGTGGAGAGTCTCGTTCGATGGTCTGTGACGAATCCTCCTGCTGCGCTGAATGCCCGTTCCGATAGGACACTGGAAGCAGGGCAGGCCAACAACTCCATGGCATACTGGGCCAGTTCTGGCCAGTGGTCTAATCTTAAGACCCAGTATGCCAGTGGATCGGATTCGTCACATGAAAAGCCCTCTGTGTCACTTTGTGCCCTCACGTAATCGTCCACCATGTGATGCAGACGCTGTCGATGCGATGTGGCAGCTGAGAGGCCTGGGCGGTGAGGACTAAAAAAAGACCGAAAGGCATCCGTCAACCGCACGCCTTCTCCAACGCTCCTCTCGTGACCACCAGTAGAATCCGTGGTAGGTTGTCCCCGCCCCTGCACCCTACGGGAGTCGGGGAACATGTTCACCAGATTCCTCTTGAGACTGTCCTCAAGGGATTTGATCCTGTGAACTCTCTGGGTGGATGGGAAAAGCTCCGAGACTTTACACTTGTACCGGGGGTCAAGTAGGGTGGCCAACCAATAGTGGTTAGTCTCTTTAATGGCCTTGATTCTGGGGTCCTTTCGCAGGCTCTGAAGCATGATGTTTCCCATGCGTCGCAAATTAGCGAAGGCCTGAGAAGCTGAATCCTCGGGGTCACTCATAACGACATTATCTTCAACGGGCTCCTCCTCCTCCCAGCCACGTACTACTCCAAAGTGTCCCGAGGGAGTCAAACTAGGCCTTGCAGATTGCCGCATGTCTTCCTCCTCCTCCTCCTCAAACCCTGCAAAAGTTCCCGCAGAATCGTCCTCCTCCTCCTCTTCCACCCCTGGATCCTGCTCGGGCCTCTGGGAGCTAGGCATAATGGGGTCAGGATTCTCAGGATAAAGGGGGCCTTGAGAGGCAAGGAAGTCCTCCTCTTCCTCCTGCTGCTCTGCCTCCAGTGCCCTGTCCATAATGCCACGCAGAGTGTGCTCCAACAAAAACAGTACCGGTAGGGTGTCACTGATGCATGCGCTGTCCCGGCTGACCATCCTTGTGGCCTCCTCAAATGGAGAGAGGACAGCGCATGCATCCTTAATCAAAAGCCACTGCCGTGGTGAAAAGAAGCCCAGGCGCGCAGAGCCAGTGCTGGTGCCGTACTCGCATAGGTATTCATTGAGGGCCCTCTGCTGCGTGTACAGGCGCTGCAGCATAGCCAAGGTGGAGTTCCAGCGGGTGGGCATGTCACAGATGAGGCGGTGTACCGGCAGGTGAAACTCGCGCTGCACTTCGGCCAAACGTGCAGTGGCACTGTACGACCGCCTGAAGTGACTGCACACTCTTCTTGCCATCCTTAGCACATCCTGCATTCCCGGGTACGAGTTCAAAAACCGCTGTACCACGAGATTCATGACATGCGCCAGGCATGGCACATGGGTTAACTTTCCCTGACGAAGGGCGGCCAGGAGGTTTGACCCATTATCAGTAACCACCATCCCTGGCTGCAGCTGGCGTGGTGTCAACCACCTCTGGGCCTGTGCCTGCAGAGCCCCAAGAATCTGAGGGGCAGTGTGCTGCCTGTCCCCTAGACACACAAGCTGCAGCACTGCGTGACACCTTTTGGCCTGAGACATAGAATAGCCCTTTGAACGTTTACGTGGTACCTCATCATATTCAAAGGACCATTCTGCAGAGGAGGGCATGGAGGAGGTAGAGGAGGAGGAGCAGGAGGGGGTAGAAGTGATCGATCTACCCGGATCAGCGACACCACCAGCTGTTTGCAGACGTGGGGGCAACACTGGCTGCAGCACCGAGCCCTGGCTACAATCCCTTCCGCTGGCAAGCAGTGTCACCCAGTGAGCAGTGACAGAAATGTACCGTCCCTGCCCATGTTTGCTTGACCAAGTGTCAGCCGTCAAGTGTATCTTACGGCTGACTGACTTGGCCAGGGACGACACTACATTGCCTTCCACATGTTGGTATAGGGATGGCAGGGCCTTACGGGAAAAGTAATGCCGACTTGGCACCTGCCACTGTGGAACTGCACATTTTGCGAAGTCACGGAAGGGAGCAGACTCTACCAGGTTAAATGGTAATAGTTGCAGAGCCAGTAGTTTAGCCAAACTACTGTTTAGACGCTGGGCATGTGGGTGGCGGGGAGTATACATTTTTTTTCGTTCCAGCATGTGTGGAATCGAAATTTGGCGTCTAGATGTTACAGCTGGTGGTGTGCTGGAGGTAGATGCGACACTGCCTGCTATATCATCATCCCTGCCAGTGGAGGCTGCCAACAGGTGACGAGTGACTATAGCAGGGCCAGGAACAGACTGATGTGCAGGTGGAGCAGATGGAGCATGAGGAGGAGCGCGAGGAGAACTAGGAGGCCGACTGACCGATCTTTGGCCCTTTTGTGGGTTCTTTAAATGCTCCTGCCAACGGGCCGAGTGGTGGGTTGTCAAATGCCTGTTTAGGCAGCTTGTACCCAGGTGGTTGACATTTTTGCCACGTTTTATACCCTTCTTACAAATCTTGCAGATCGCAACTGTTTTATCTGCATGGGATGTCTCAAAAAAGGCCCAGCAAGATGAGGTGTGTATAGTGGCCCGGGAGACAACAGGTGCGGCCTTAGATGGAGTAGGCCGTCTGCTCTCCCCTCTTGTTTGCTCTGCCTCCTCCTCAACCTCAGACCCAACATCTGATTCCATCAAAGACTGAGCATCAGGCCTGGCCTGGGAGACAACAGGTGCGGCCTTAGATGGAGCGGGCCGTCTGCTCTCCCCTCTTGCTTGCTCTGCCTCCTCCTCAACCTCAGACCCAACATCTGACTCCATCAAAGACTGAGCATCAGGCCTGGCCCGGGAGACAACAGGTGCGGCCTTAGATGGAGCGGGCCGTCTGCTCTCCCCTCTTGTTTGCTCTGCCTCCTCCTCAAACTCAGACCCAACATCTGACTCCATCAAAGACTGAGCATCAGGCCTGGCCCGGGAGACAACAGGTGCGGCCTTAGATGGAGCGGCCCGTCTGCTCTCCCCTCTTGTTTGCTCTGCCTCGTCCTCAAACTCAGACCCAACATCAGACTCCATAAAGGACTGAGCATCAGGCTGGAGTAGATGGCCGACACTGTGGTCAAACAGCTCAGCTGACTCCTCTGCCATGTCTGAAGTTGGGTCTAAGGGAGGACATGAGGTGGACATGGACTCATCTGTATTTGTTCTGACAACTGCAGAAGACTGACCACTTTTCTCTGCCTGGGTCACTGTAGTTGCAGATGATGCCGATGATGAGGGTTTGGTCATATAGTCCACCACCTCCTGTACATACTGTGGACATATAGCTTGGCCACTGCCGGAGAACAATCCAAATGGTGGCCTGGCTGAGGACTGACCACCACGTCCACCCCGGCCTCTAGACACCCTAGAAGCTGTGCCCCTTTCCGCAGCAGGGCCACGTATGCCTTTTCTTGGTCTACCAGGCATATTTCTCACTAATGCGTTGGCAACTGTGTGCGGTGAAAAACGCACACTGCTATGCGACCCACAGTTGTCGCTGGATACAGCACAGCAGATGTGTCACGCACAGTAGCAAAGCCTTTTGCACAGTGGACCTAACGCTTTGAACAACAGGCGTTAGGTTGTCACTGATGCGTTGGCAACTGTGTGCGGTGAAAAACGCACACTGCTATGCGACCCACAGTTGTCGCTGGATACAGCACAGCAGATGTGTCACGCACAGTTGCAAAGGCTTTTGCACAGTGGACCTAACGCTTTGAACAACAGGCGTTAGGTTGTCACTGATGCGTTGGCAACTGTGTGCAGTGAAAAACGCACACTGCTATGCGACCCACAGTTGTCGCTGGATACAGCACAGCAGTTGCGTGTCACGCACAGTAGCAAAGCCTTTTGCACAGTGGACCTAACGCTTTGAACAACAGGCGTTAGGTTGTCACTGATGCGTTGGCAACTGTGTGCGGTGAAAAACGCACACTGCTATGCGACCCACAGTTGTCGCTGGATACAGCACAGCAGATGTGTCACGCACAGTTGCAAAGTTGCGTTTTTTTTTGTAACTCTAAGAACCAGCACAATCGCTGTATCTATCTACACTGGCTGTAAGCTAAATACAATTCTGCTATATGGAGCTTTAGAACCACTCGATATATAGGAAATGTAGTGTAGCAAGCAGGAGTCAGACAGAACTGCTTCAACTCTCTTCAACAGGATCTGGATAACTGTGCTAGGGGTTAGGCGGGGCCATCTTATATAGTGTGGGGCGTATTCACTCCTGATTGGCCTCTGGTCCCCGTAGTCACTCCAATCACGTTCCTAGGAGACTCCTGCCCCCTCATTGGCTTTTGCAGACGTTTCTGGGCCAATCACGGGCTTTTAAAGCCCAGTTCCTGTCCCAGTGCATTTTGGGCGGTTCTGGTGGCCGAATACCGAACTTTTGCCGCAAAAAGTTCGGTATTCGGCCGAATATCGAACATCCAATGTTCGGGTCGAACCGATGGTCGACACGAACCGTTCGATCATCCTTAATATTGATAACATGAACACATACAGAGATATAGTATACAATAAATTACATGATACATATTAAATTAACAAAAGATACACATGCATCATTTCTAGGATCAAACCAGGATCTCTCAAGAAACAATGGATACAATAAGACATCATGATCTCTGTGTGTTCACAAATTGAAATATGTCACATTGTAATGGTATATTGAGTAATTTGTAGGCTCGACACGTTTTGTGGACCTCTGTCCACTCATCAGGAGCTTGAATGTAAGTTTGTGTGTCTAAGAAGGAAAATATACATCATGAGAATGAAATGTATAATGTCAGAATTGTAATGAAGGGTAATATGGAAAAAGCACTACCTGAAGTAGTGTCACAGATCCATGAGCCATCCAGTATAGGAGAGGGAAACCGGAGCAACTCCAGGGGACGCCTAACCCGGGGCTGAGGCATGGATGATCTCCAGCACATCGGGGCTGCATAGAGAAAGGGGCCATAGGCAGGGTGGAAAACGGCTTTGAGAGCTTCAAAATTATACTTCAGAGAGAGAGAAGCAGTAAGGGCACACTGGGACCACAATGGAGTCTAAAAATGTATCTATATCAAAAAAGGAAAAAATATACATATAACTGGAGAACCTCCATCTCAGAAAATGTATGATAATTATAAAAATATATATGCTCAAAAAAGTGGACTCAGGGAAGGTGCCAGGGCAGAAAAAATACCAGGATAGTATCAAATTGGAAGGGACCAGTTGGTGGTGTAATAAGGTGCCTGGGAAGTACAATAAAGACCCTAAGGGTAACCAGGGGGGAAGTAAGAAAAAGGGAAAGTATCTCCCAGTGAGAGAGGGGGTGTTGAAGAAAAGAAAAGTGTTAGGGTGAAAATAAAGATGAAAATAAAGTGCAATAGTGAGTGGTACCAGCTAGGCATGTGCCTAGTGAAATGGTGCCCAATTAGTAACAAACCGTGAATAAGGAGTGAAGTAAATAAATGGAGTGAAATAGTGATAATTGGATTACCAAAACATCAAAGATAGAAAAGATAGCTGATCCGATCCAAGCTGCTAATCCCGAGGTGCGCGAGTAAATCCACGCCAGCGCCATGCTGACGTCAGTATATATGGACGGACATGGTAACTCCTACATCCAGTCGCTCAGACCGGAAATGGGTAGGAGCGGGCCGCCCCTGGCGTCAGAAGGAGAGAGTGTAGGCATGGCAACATGACGCCAGTAGACGTCACGTACCAAGCACACCAAGCATGGCGCCGATGGAGGGCGTGACACCCCGTCTCCGGCCCGGATGCCTAGACAGAGACAGGCGAGGGAGGGAGGTGGCCGGCCGACCATCGCAGCCCCGGGTGAGAAGGCCCAGAGTGACTCCAAAGGGAGCCCTCTCCAGACTGGATATAAAAGAGGCTCAATCAGTTGAAATCATGCACTATGATGAAAATAATAAAAAAAATGATGAAAATGTAATAATAATAATAATAATAATAATAATAAATGCTTTAAAATCATGGAGCCGCAATAGAGCCGGGTTGGTACAGCGGGGCTTCCGGGGCGCCGTGCGCCTCAACCACCGGAAATGCGTTCCAACAGGAGGAAAGCATCTATTCCACAGTGGACCAAAACGTCATAGTGACATAGCTGAAAAAACTTGGGTGAAAGAATAATTTAGAAAAAAGTTCATAAGATGGTGTGTACATCTAACTCTTCATTCAACCCATTGGGCGACATGGAGGACAGCTTAAAAATCCAAAAACGTTTCCCTCTTGCACAATAAGGAAAACCTCTCATTGGCAGTCAGACCCCTTCCAGTATGCACTTAATGGCACAGACTGACAGATCTCTAATATTTTGACTATGGTGAATTTTACAATGTCGGGGCACACTATGTAAGTCACAATCTCTGGAGATAAAGCAGCACTGGACACCTATCCCCTTCCTGAGGGTGCGCTTGGTGCGTCCGACATAAGAAAGGTTACAAGGGCATGTGAGCATATACACAGCATATTCTGTGGAGCAAGTTATGAATTGCTTAATATAAAAACATTGCTAGCTTTGTGCATAAATGTGGTTTGCCCATGTCTAATGAACTGGCAAGTTAAACAGCCCCTCTTTTTGCATTGAAAGGATCCTGCCCTTGCTAGGTGCAATGATGTTTTTAACTGAACGGGCCCTTCTAAAAGTAAATTGGGGGGCAGGGGGAAGAATGGGGCCTAACCTAGGGTCCATATGTAGAAAGTGCCAAAGCTTTTTTATTATTCTTTTTTTTTTTTTTAATTCTTTTTATTGGTTTTAAAAACAGAACAACATACAGAACAGAGCCCCTGGGCATACCCCGGCTCGACAACAAAAAAAACCAAAAGAAATGAAAATTAAAAAACACATACAGTAACAAAAAAAGAAAAAACAACCCCAGACGGGGCTGCACCCAGCTGCTACTACATGAAAGAAGTGCATAAGTCACTAGGATCCAGAGGGCAGGAACAAGCCATTCACTGCGGTGGAGTTTAAGAGCTTAGTAGGATGACGAGAGTCCACAGTCCACTTACTCGTGGGGGAAGCAATTGGCCACCACAATCAGGGACCCTGGGCGGGCCCAGCAGGATCCCCCGCGTCATTAGTAGTTTCACTAGAATCCACCCAAATCCACCCACACCTTTGAGAATTTTTTCGGGCAGCCCCTGTTAGCATAGGTCGCTTTATAAAGAGGTATAACCGAGTTAACTAGGGACTTCCACAGGGAGAGGGTGGGTGCCACAGGCTTCCGCCAGTGGAGAATCACCAATTTCCTAGCATAGAATAATAAAAGGCCTAGGAGAGTGCGGGTCGCCACTGAGTGGGCCAGATCATTTACAAGTCCCAGGATGCAACATTCCAGCTTAAGGGGTACACGGATGGTGGTCACTCGAGCAATGAAGTCCAGAATCCGAGTCCAATATGCCACCAAGGGCAAACAATGCCAAAGCATGTGCGTATAGGTGGGATCCCGTGCGCCGCAGCGCCAGCAGGTCGGAGGTGTGTCAGGAAAGGCTCTATGCAGCCTGGTCGGGGTCAGATGAAACCTATGGAGGATTTTAAACTGCACAAGGCGGTCCCTGGTGGCCACCAAGTGACGGAACGGGTAGTCCCAGACATCCTCCCAATCCTCCGCATCCAGGCCCGGAGCTTCAGCCACCCAAAAGGCCTGCAGAGCCTCCAGTCCCGAATGCACACTAGGGAGTAGGGTGCTGTAGATGGTGGAGAGGGGCTTCTTCAAAGTGTCATTCCGAAGAATGGCCTCCAAATCAGCTAGCGTGAAGTCGCAGGGATGGTCACCGAACTGTTTATGGAAGGCATGGCGAAGCTGAAGGTATCTGAAAAAATGGGAATTGGGCAAGGAAAAGTCCGCTTTCAGTTGGTCAAATGTCGCAAGCGTTTCCCCTCTACAAATATGGGATAGGTACAATATGCCCCTGGAGGCCCACACAGTGGGATCCGGAATGGAGAAAAACTCCGGCAGCTCCGGGTTCATCCACAGAGGGGAATTCGGGGAGCGGCGCCCAGGACCCGTCCGGATATAGGGAGACTGCAGTTTCCAAGCTCTGATCACCGTCGCCATCGAGACAGCGACAGGGTACGGAGCTTTCAGTCCACGAAGTAGCAAGTTGCGCAAGGCCTCATAGGAGCCCAACAGAGCCGCCTCCAGAGCCACCGCAGCATTGGAAGTATCCGAGACCAGCCAGTTGTGAGCATGTGTCAGAAGTCCCGCTACGAAGTATCGGAAAAAGTCAGGGCACGCCAATCCCCCCCGAGTCCAGGGTCGCTGCAATACCGCAAGGCGAAGTCTAGGAGGGCGAGAACCCCATAGAAAGGAGAGGATGCGAGAGTGCAGCCGACGAAATACGGCCTTCGGTATCCAGACTGGAGAATGGCGAAGCACGTATATGAGAGGGGGCAACAACTTCATCTTGACCAGGTTGATACGGCCAATCAGGGTCAGGGGGAGATTCGCCCAGGAGCGCAGTTTGGTCCCGAATTTCGACAGTAGGGGGGTCAAATTCAGGTCGCAAAAGTCCCGAATGTTAGGGGAAATCACAATGCCCAGATATTTAAGTCTATCGGTCCAGCACAAGGGCAGGGACGGGTCCGCGTGGGCCTGGGCTCCCTCGTCTATCGGAAGGATAAGCGACTTGTCCCAGTTCACTCGCAAGCCAGACAAATTGGAGAAGGCCGCCAGCAGATCCAGGGCCGAACGGAGCGACCGGCCAGGGTCCCGGAGGAACAGGATAATGTCATCAGCATAAAGTGCCAGTTTTTCCTCCAAGGACCCCACCCCGATCCCCCCGACAGCCCCGGAACCGCGAACAGCCGCTGCCAGGGGCTCAACAGCCAAGGAAAACAAGGCAGGCGAGAGCGGGCATCCCTGACGAGTGCCCCGCGCGATTGAAAAGGGACAAGACAGCCTCCCCCCCAACTTAATTTGAGCACAGGGGTGGGCGTACAGCATGGCAACCCATTTACGGAATACGGGGCCGAAGCCAAACTTCTCCAGCACCATCATCATATAGGACCAGTCTACTGAGTCAAACGCCTTTTCCAGATCAAGCGCCACCATCACTCGTGTACCCTGAGCCTCCGCCGGGACCTGCAGATGAGTATATACTCTGCGTATATTGATATCAGTGGATTTGCCTGGCATAAAGCCAGTCTGATCTATATTAATCAAGTAGGGCAGGACCTTCATCAACCTGGTAGCTAGCAACTTTGTAAGTATTTTTAGGTCATAATTCAGAAGAGATATGGGCCTGTAGACGGAGCACTGGGTGGGGTCTTTCCCGGGCTTGAGGATCAAGACTATGTGGGCAAGAGACTTAGAATCCGGGAGAGCCCCCGCTTCCAGGCAGGAGGCGTAGGTCCCCAAAAGCCTAGGAGCTAGTTCAGAAATATACATCCTATACCAATCCCCCGGCAGGCCGTCAGGACCAGGGGTCTTCCCGGGGGGGAGGGAGCGAATAGCCTGCTCAACCTCCTCTAGCGTGAACTCTGCCTCCAGGAGAGCGGCATCCTCCGGAGCCAGAGCAGGCAGGGCCAACTCCCCAAGAGACCCCAAGTCCCTACCCCCCGGCGGGGGAGGGTCCGCCCCATACACACGTTCATAGAAATTGCGGAATTCCAAGAGAATATCGGCAGGATCCCGAAGGACACCACCATCAGCAGATTGTATAACCGGGACCACCGTTTGAAACCTAGAGTCCGCAGACAGATTGGCCAAAAGTCTGCCATTTTTGTCCCCAGACTCAAATATTCTGGCTCGTAGCGAACCCATCTCCGCCTCAGCAGCCGAAGATACATGCAAGTGTAGGGCTCTCCGAGCCTGCGCCATGGAGGAGTACACCTCGGAGGAGGGATCCGAGGCAAATTCAGCCTCAGACTCCATCACCGCCGTCTCCAATTCCGTCCTCACCGAGGCGCACTCCACCCGCGCAGACTTAATAGCAGAGATATAGTCGCCACGGACCGTGGCCTTGAATGCATCCCAACACACCGAGGCGGAGGCCGTAAGGTCGTTGACCTCCCAATATTGGGCAATTTTACCAGACATCCCCTCCATCACCCGCTGGTTCTGAAGCCACCCACAGCCCAACCTCCAGCCGCCCCGCTCCCCCGGATCCCCCAACCGCATTTGAATCTCAAGCGGCGAGTGATCAGAGAGACCGGAGGGCAGGTAGCCAGCCGACTGCACAAATGGCAGGACCGAGGGTGAGCAGAACGCCAGATCAATACGGGAGCCAGATCGATGCGACGAGGACACGTGGGAATAGAACCGGTCCTGCGGGTGTTTCCACCGCCACAGTTCCGTGAGCTGTAAGGTCGAGGCCCAAGTGTGCAGCTCCGAGCAGGATTGACGGTTCAGATTCGAGGTGTCCAAGTCACCATCTAGGATGTTGTTAAAATCCCCAGCCACAAAGATGCGCTGGGTCGAGAATTCGGCCAGGCGATCATAGATGTGGTATAGGACCGCACTAGAAAAAGGCGGGGGGACATACGCATTGACAAATACAAACAATTTACCCGCGATCTCAAGAGCCAGAATAACATATTGACCCTTGGGGTCCGTGGTGACCCTCTCAACACGACAGGACAGGGCCCTATGTACCAAAATTGATACCCCCCTTGCATAATTGGAGTAAGTGGCGTGGAAGGCCTGACACACCCAGCGCCTGCGGAGGGCTAGGATAGCACTCCCCGTCAGATGGGTCTCCTGGAGGAAGACCACCTGCGGTTTAGAGGACTGGAGATATTTAAATAAAAGAGCACGTTTAAATTTACTATTGAGGCCACGCACGTTCCAAGACAGTACTTTGATGCGGTCAGCCATGACACAGAGAGGAGCAATCAGGCAGGGGGAATAGGCGCATCAGGAAGGGAGCCAGGGGCCAGGTGAGAGACCAACCACGCCACCCCTCAGTATCAGGAGCAGGGAAGCAGACAGCCCAGACTGCGACCCACAGTGAAACAGTACCACACAGTGAATGAGCACATTGCATAAAAATAGAAAAAAACGAAACAAAACAAGCACACATATAAACCCCTGTCGACCAGAGAGCAACCGTGCCGCAGGTCGAATTCATCCCAAAAAAACAAGAAAAAACAGCACACTATGGACCAGGAAAAAGGCCTAGACCATAGTCATCCGGCTCTAGGCCAGGAAGAAAAAAAAAATGTCTAGGGGGCTAACCAGAGGCAAGGTCAGCCGACGGTCTCTGTCGTCTCGAGAACCAGTTACAGCAGTTCTGTAGTAGAAAGCAAAACAAAAAGGTGGCTAACGCCAGCCCCAGCTCCAGGGACACATGGACATAGAGGGGAAACAGCAAAATGAGGAAAAAGAAAAAATAACACAACCCAGGAGTATAGGAGTGGAGGAGAGGCAGGAACGATCTGGGAATAGAGGGTCTCCACTGTTCACAGTCCAACCGAACAACTCAGAGGGGGGAATATGGAATAATTAATTTCCTTCTCACGGAGCCTCTGCCGCACATCATTAAAGGTCTTTCTCTTTTTCTGCAGCTCCGCAGAGAAGTCAGGGTAGAGATGGACCAAGGTGTTTTCAAACGGCAACGTGTCATGCTTGCGGGCTTCACTTAGTATGCGGTCCCTGTCACTGTAGTTTAGGAACCGGACCAAGATGGGGCGGGGCCCCCGGGATTATGCGGCCCGTAGGGACTCTATGGGCCCGCTCAACCACATAGGTGGGTGCCAGGTCCGTGAGCTTCAGGAGGTTCTTAAAAAACAGTTCAGCAAATTCAACAGGCCTATCCCCCTCAGCCCCCTCAGGCAGGCCCAGCACCTGCACATTATTCTGCCTCTGGCGGTTCTCAGCATCATCCGCCTTTGCTAACAGCATCTGAACCGTCTGTTGTAGGGAGGACAGGGAAGCAGAGTGCTGGATAGTGAGGTCCTCAGCAGAGGAGATACGCTGCTCAGTGTCCGTGAGCCTCCCCCGGATCTTATCCAAGTCCGCCCGGATAAAGTTGCACTCCTCCGCCAAATGATCAATCCTGGCCAGTAGAGAGGTCTTGCTCTGCTCAATGGCAGACAGGATAGTAGCTGTGTCACTTGCCTGGCCCGGGATGGATGTGGATGGAACCGCAGCCGAGTCCGCCGGGAGCTCCATGCTGGTGAGCAGAGCGCGCAGGCCTTCCAAGATGGCGTCCGGAGGCACCGCCGGCGGGGAAGCCGGCTTCTGCTTCGCAGCGGCGGCCGCAGATTCGGACTTCCCAGGCATTCCAGATGCAGCCCACAGACGTCCCGACCCTCCACCAGTCCGGCACGGCAGGAGAAAACGGGGTTCAGGATGCGTAATAAGGAGGATTAATCAGGGTCCCCGGAGCTCCAGGCAGGCACGTCTGGTCCGCTTCACATCCGGTCACGCCCCCCTTTTTTATTATTCTAGTGATGGACCTATACTCATGGTTATATCCCGTAATTAACCTTACGCTGTTTTTGTCAGGGTGGACGCCCTTATTTTTTCAATTGGTATGAGAGGGAGACGAAACTGCAAGGAATTTTTCAAATGCATCTTGAACCAAATTGCTTGGATACCCTTTCTGTAAAAATGTATTCCTTAATTTCATACTCTGCTGTGTGTAGTCGCTCTCCCTGAAACCATTTCTACGCAGCCCTTGGAACTGCCCAGAAGGAATGTTCTTGCGCCAAGCAAGGTGGTGGCAACTGGAATAGTGAAGATAAGAATTGCCACTGGTGGGCTTGCAGTGGTTTCTCGTTTTGATATCTCTACCTTTGTGGAACAACTCTAAATCCAAAAAAACTAGGGACACATGATTTATAACATAAGTGAAACTCAGACCCAGTTTGTTGCTGTTGGAATGTGTGACGAAGACTGCAAATTCCTCAAGGCTCCCACTCCAAAAAAAAAAAAAGAATATCGCTGATGTATCGACCGAGGAAAATTATACACCTTGCAAATGGGCTGTGGTTCCAAATGTAATTTTCTTCCCAGTATCCCATTGTGATGTTGGCATAGGAGGAGGCAAAATTTTCACCCATTGCTGTGCCATTTGCCTAGAGATAAAATTTGTCCTGGAATAAAAAATAATTATGCTCCAAACAAAATTTTGTGGCATCAACTAAGAACTGAGCCAGTCGATGATTCATATTGGGCTCCCTGAATAAAAAGTGTTGGAGAGCTGTGAGACCCACTTCATGCAGAATTTACATATAAAGAGAGCTCACATCTAGAGAAGCCCATGGACTTGCCCATGGGCAAGCATGGGCTTATTGTTTAAGCATATTGTTTAAGGATATTTATTATATGGCCAGAATCCCTAACATAAAAGGGCAGCTGTGAAACGATGGGTTGTAAAAGAAGTCCACATATTGTGAGAGTCCTAATATAAACCCATCCGTGCTGGCCACAATTGGTCTGCAAGGAGGGTTCCCAATGGACATATGAATTTTTGGATGATGGTAGAAATAAGGGGTGCCGCACACAGTTGGTAATAAAAAGGATTTCTCCCTCTTGTCCAGCACCTCATCCTTATATGCCTCATCCACCAAAGAACTCAATTGTAACTGGTAACCAGGTAGCCGATCCCCAGAAATGATCTTGCATGTGGTACTATCAGATAGCAACTGGTGAGCTTCCATGAGGTAGTCCACCTTGTTTTGAATAACAAGGCTGCCACCCTTGTCAGCCTGCTTCACTATTATATCCCCATTTTGTTCTAATGCTGTGAGGGCTAATCTTTCTGATTTGATTAAGTTGTTACATTGTTTGTTATGGGTGTTACAGAGGGCCATAAGATCTTGATAAGTGGCTTGATAATAGGTTTCCACATATGGACCCTTTGAAGAAACAGGAAAAAAGATTGATTTAGGTCGAAATCCCATGTGGGTAATGTCAGGGATGGAGAAACATTCAGTAAGATCTTGTGTGAATGTACCATCATCCCATAGTTCAATCAGAATAGACATAAACCCGTCTTTACTGGTTAAGGGACCGCCTGTAGAATCTGCAGATATTGATGCTGGTGTATGTCCCTTCTTTACAGATGGATCACTATGATCCTTGGCATAAAATCTCTTCACAGTTAGATTACCAATAAACCTATTTAAATCTTTAAATAGGTTCAATTTATTAGGCCCTATTGATGGAGAGAAGCTTAAGCTGTTGGAGAGAAGCAAATGTTCGTCCTGCGAGAGTACATGTGATGAAAGATTGTACATTTTTATAGTACTTAAACTGGACCTTAAATGCTGTCTCTCCTTTCTTTCTTGCTTGTTCTTACTAATGCTTCCTCCTCATCTGCCTCTACAAGTTTTCTTTTTCCTTTTACCTGATTGGTGGGGGAGAGCTCTAAAAAAATAATTTTTCAATGAGGGAGTAATGTTAGGTATAATATGATTCTTGAAGAAAGGTAAATACCTTGCGCTTATGGTAAATTAATGTGCATAAAATTAAAATAAGTATATATATAAAAATGTGAGTATGTAGCTGCTGCTGAAGAAAAAAGTATATAAGATATTAAGATATTAAGTTTTTGGACATTTTTCTGCACTCAATATATTGTTTTGATTATTCCATTGCACGTATTTAAAAGGAGTGTTTTATTGATTTAATTTATTGCATTGGCATCAGATTTGCACTTTTGCTTATTTGCGCATTTATGGAGAATGTGCTAAAGACCTAGAGCCTATTGTGCCAACATCCCTAATACATATGCGAAAGATTTAGGTTCCCCTAAATTGGGACTTTTTAGGCACAAATAATTGGAAGGATAGGTAGATAATATAGATAAAGAAGTTATTTTATTTATTAAATACAAATACAAATCAAAATTTAAGAACAGTGTGCAAGCAAAAAACAAACAGAGAGGATATAACTTATAGTGCTCGAACATAACCCGACATGTTTCGGAGCTAGGGGTACTTGCTCCTTCTTCAGGGGAGTTCAAGCAGTACTCTGGTGGTATAAAAATGAGTGTGTAAGAAAAGCCAATATTTGTAAAAGATTCTTACATAATATGAAGTGACTAAAAAAGTTCACATAATATATAGCATAGATAATGAGTACTTACAGGGTTATACCGTAACTGAGTTTAAGAGAAGCCTGCACAGAGGTTAAAAACAACTAGTGATACAGATTGGTCTGGCAAACATGTGTAGCAGTATGGGTTGTAGATCGATGTTAATATTTAGAGGAAGGACACAGCTGTTAAATCACGGACGTGACCGATAGTCAAACTGGGCATCTGGAGTCCTCAAACAAAAGGGGAAGCCAGGTACAATTTCTTGAAAGGAATATAGGTACAGCCGGTCTGGAAGATAGGCAGACAACAACTGATTAGAAAGCGGTTTAAGCATATCAAAGGGATTATGCAAAAAACAGTATGTATTTAGGGGACAAAGTATATTTAAATTTAAAGGTAATATCAGGGGAAAAGCTCCGAAACATGTCGGGTTATGTTCGAGCACTATTAAGTTATATCCTAATATATTCTAAATATATTATTATAATATCTAATAATTATATCCTAGTTATATACTAAGTTATATCCTCTCTGTTTGTTTTTTGCTTGCACACTGTTCTTAAATTTTGATTTGTATTTGTATTTAATAAATAAAATAACTTCTTTATCTATATTATCTACCTATCCTTCCAATTATTTGTGCCTAAAAAGTCCCAATTTAGGGGAACCTAAATCTTTCGCATTTGCGCATTTATAGTTTGGATATCAGTAGCAGCGCTGAATCATTTTTTCTTACATAATATGATTCTTGCCTATATCACAGATGGTAAAATTGGAAGTGGTAGAGAACTTGGGTCGTGCACCCTTTATACAGTAGCTCTCCAGATCCCTAGATAGAGAACTATATATATTCTGTGTAGAGATAGTGATAGCCATGGATGCATTCTGAAAGGTTGAATTACTGTCAGGTGAGAGAACGTATCTCTCATCTTGATGGATCTCCACCATAGGGGCAGATGTGGGCAATCTCATAGGATTACTGGAGACACTGATCTCAGTGTGTCCAGAGGGGTCCACTACAATACTTGATGCAGTCGTACTCATGATGTTCGTAGTTTGTGATATCGGCTGACTGGCACAAACTGATGTATTGGTCTCCCTAGAAGTGGGCAGACCTGGACCTGGTCTTCTCTCACTGTGAGGATTAGACGAATGATTGAATTTTGAAAAAAAGAATTTAACATTCGGTGGTGGCTTCCCTGTCTTCCTATGCAACAAATATGTGAAGAAGACAGGGAAGCCATGACCGAATAAACATCGTAACAACTTAGCCCTCAAAGCATTAGAACAAAATGAGGATATATTAGTGAAGCAGGCTGACAAGGGTGGCAGCCTTGTTATTCAAAACAAGGTGGACTACCTCATGAAAGCTTACCGGTTGCTATTCTTCTTCCTGCACCCCAAGTTACTTTTTGAAGGGCATGTACAGTTAAAAACATCATTGCATCTAGCAAGATAAAGAGTACACGCAATAAGAGACCCATGGACATACGGTCCTACTTTGACAACAGGACAGGATCCTTTCAATGCAAAAAGAGGGGCTGGTAAACTTGCCAGATCATTAGACACGGCCAAACCACATTTATGGACAGAGCTGGCAATGTTTTTAATATTAAGCAATTCATAACTTGCTCCACAGGATATGTTGTGTATATGCTCAAATGCCCCTGTAACCTTTCTTATGTCGGGTGCACCAAGCGCACCCTCAGAAAGCAGATAGGTGACCATGGCTGCTTTATGTCTGGAGGTTGGGACTTACATACTGTGCCCTGACATTTCAAAATTTACCATAGTCAAATTATTAGAGATCTGTCAGTCTGTGCCATTGAGTGCATACTGGAAGGGGTCTGACTGCTTTGTGCAAGTGGTAAACTTTTTTGATTTTTAAGCTGTCCACCATGTCAACCAATGGGTTGAATGAAGAGTTAGATGAACACCATCTTATGAGCTTTTTTTCAAAGTTCTTCTTTCACCCAAGGTTTTTCAAATATGTCAGTGTGAGGTTCTGGTCCATTGTGGAATAGATGGGTCTATAAGCATAGAAATATAAATACACTTGATGGTATTTTTATTGTATATACTGTGTATAACAATGCTAATCTGTGTTAATCTATTGTTTGTAGTTCAGTGGTAGAACTCTTGCCTGCCATGCAGGAAGCTGGAGTTCATTTCCCGGCAAATGCACAGGTTTTTGAAATATATAAAAAAAAATGTATCTTATATTACATTTTTAGTTTTATTACAATTCTCTATAAGATGTACAATTCAGTGAATATAATTATATTACATTGTCTATTACATTGTCTAGTGTTTTTACGGTACACATTGGGATTTTCACCATACCTTTATAAAGCCTCTGCTTTTTTCCATCTGGGAGAACCAGTGGTTTTATCTGGGAAGACAATCTCCTCTCTCCCCTTCAGCACCTGCTTGATTAATGGTACAGTATGTGTTTTCAGCTTTTCAAGTCATTGTCCATGTGGGATTCTTGCAACATGTAATTGACACTTACACAGTCCAGTCTGTTCACACAGGAGCCTTTTTATCTTTTTTAAGTTTGTTGTTGGACCATTAAACATTTTATATGTTTGCATTAACTGTGGTTTTGGTCTTCCACCCATGTGGAACTACAAATACCAGCCATCAGCTTTCACAACACTGGTTTGTCGTTGTATAGACTCATAGAATAGGGTTGATCGAACGGTTCGGGTCGACCATCGGTTTGACCCGAACCAAATACTAAATACCCAAATACTAAATCCAAAGAAATTTTTTTTTTTTTTTAATTTTTTTTTTTTTCCAATAATTGGCTCTCTATCAAAAATGACAATTTTTAAGAACTTTTTTTTGTGTGATTAATAGTCCCTGGGGTATGACCCAGAACCCTAGGCACTTTTTAAGAGCATTTATTGGGTTTTAGGGCTTCAAAATGGTGTTTTTTGATTACCGAAGTTCGGGTCCCATTGATTTCAATGGGGTTCTGAAATCCGGGCCAAAATTTTGGGAGGTTCGGGTGTTCTGGTCGAACCGAACTTTTCAAAAGTTCGATCATCCCTATCATAGAATCTATCAGCACTTTCATTGAGGATCTTTGTGGTTAAATTGTTATGCTTGGGCATAATGATTGGTGCTCACAGTTTCGCTTCCCAGCTTCGAGGGATTTCAGTTTTGTTACACCATTTTATGGACTGAGTATCATTGCACAGTGCCTGAATTGCCTATATTGTACTTTTATCGGTTTGTTGTGTGACAGTTTTCGCCCTTTATCTTTTGGGTTTGTTCTCTTGCTTTTCTTTCTCCTGATTTTTTTTTTTATTTTTTTTTTCTTGGGACTCACAAATAATTTTGTTTGGTAACAAACTTTGTTATGCAATTTTTGTTACGCCATCATATACCCAATAGGGGAGTCATTGGCCCCAATGGGGTGGGGAGCCCGCGCTGTCGTATGGACTCCCAAGGTACCCAGGGATAAGAGGGTTGGCATCCCAGTCAGGTGATGCTGGCCTTCGATATTTAGGGTGCTGCCCTCTAGGGGTTCCCTCCATTAGCCTTGCCCCTGTTTATAATTATCTTTAAACTTTTTTGTTTATTTATTTTTTGTCCCCTAGGATTTGAGGGTCAAACTATTGTTTGATGCTGCATTGAAAATATTCTATATTTTTTAATAATAGATTTAATTAATGGCGACAGGTTTTATCCTGAAATTAAAATACTGTATATATGTGTTAGGGAATATGCTAACACAATATAACTTGTTTTCCTTCTATCTTGTTATATCACAAAGTTGACCTATATGTTATTGTGGGTTAATTTTGGTTGGGTCTGTAGTGCCCAATATAAATCATTGTTTGGACAATTCCCTATTTTGTCCACAGGGTGGCTATGCAAGGTGTTTTTGGATCCGTGTGTTTTTTTATTTGGACGTTCCGCCGCTGGTCCTCGTGTGAGCTTGGATGGCACTGGCACATGTGCAAAGCGTCCTCAGTTGATGACAGAGTCGGTATGGGAGGTACCCCGCTTTGTGTCCGCGCTGACTGTCATGACGGGAGGGGTATTTAGGAATCGGTCCCAATCGGCTAGCAGCATCGCCTGGGGGGGCGTGACAGGCACTACATTGGCATCTGAGGATTGCTTGATAACGGTAGATGAGACATCTTGTGATCAATACGAGTGGAAGCTGCATTCCACCCATGGCTTTAACAAATCATTTGTATACATTTATTTTACTGTCTTCTTAGTGCATCATTGCAAGTACTCATAATATCCCAAACGGCCTGGTAGATTGGACTCCTATTTATAGTGGCCTAAGCGAAGCTCCCACCCCCTGGGTGAACTCTTTTTAGATTGCACTGAAGGTAGGTATATATATATATATATATATGCACAGTATCTCACAAAGGTGAGTACACCCCACACATTTTTGAAAATATTTTACTATATCTTTTCATGTGACAACACTGGGGAAATTACACTTTGCTACAATGTAAAGGAGTGAGTGTGCAGCTTGTATAACAGTGTCAATTTGCTGTCCCCTCAAAAAAACTCAAAACACAGCCATTAATGACTAAACCGCTGGCAACAGAAGTGAGTACATCCCTAAGTGAAAATGTCCAAATTGGGCCCAAAGTGTCAATATTTTGTGTGGCCACCATTATTTTCCAGCACTGCCTTAACCCTCTTGGGCATGGAGATATCCAGAGCTTCACAGGTTGCCACTGGAGTCCTCTTTCACTCCTCAATGACGACATCACAAAGCTGGTGGATGTTAGAGACCTTGAGCTCCTCCACCTTCCGTTTGAGGATGCCCCACAGATGCTCAATAGGGTTTAGGTCTGGAGACATGCTTGGCCACTCCATCACCATTACCCTCAGCTTCTTTAGCAAGGCAGTGGTCATCTTGGAGGTGTGTTTGGGGTCGTTATCATGTTGGACTACTGCACTGCGGCCCAGTCCCTGAAGGGAGGGGATCATGCTCTGTTTCAGTATGTCACAGTACATGAAGGCATTCATGGTTCCCTCAATGAACTTTAGCTCCCCAGTGCCGGCAGCACTCATGCAGCCCCAGACCATAATACTCCCACCACCATGCTTGACTATAGGCAAGACACACTTGTTTTTGTACTCCTCTCCTGGTTGCCGCCACACACGCTTGACACCATCTGAACCAAATACGTTTATCTTGGTCTCATCAGACCACAGGACATGGTTCCAGTAATCCATGTCCTTAGTCTGCTTGTCTTCAGCAAACTGTTTGCAGGCTTTCTTGTGCATCATCTTTAGAAAAGGCTTCCTTCTGGGACGACAGCCATGCAGACCGATTTGATGCAGTGTGCGGCGTATGGTCTGAGCACTAAAAGGCTGACCCCCCACCCCTTCAACCTCTGCAGCAATGCTGGCAGCACTTATACGTCTATTTCCCAAAGACAACCTCTGGATATGACGCCGAGCACGTGCACTCAACTTCCATGGTTGACTATTGCGAGGCCTGTTCTGAGTGGAACCTGTCCTGTTAAACCCTTGTATGGTCTTGGCCACTGTGCTGCAGCTCAGTTTCAGGGTCTTGGTAATTTTCTTATAGCCTAGGCCATCTTTATGTAGAGCAAGAAATCTTTTTTTTTCCTTAGAGAGTTCTTTGCCATGAGATGCCAGGTTGAACTTCTAGTGACCAGTATGAGATAGTAAGAGCGATAACACCAAATTTACCACATCACATCTACTCCCCATTCGCACATGGGACCTTGTAACACTAACAAGTCACATGACACCGGGGAGGGAAATTGCTAATTGGGCCCAATTTGGGCAATTTCACTTGAACTTGTCACATGAAAAGATATAATAAAATATTTACAAAAATGTGAGGGGTGTACTCACTTTTGTGAGATACTGTATATCCTTTCTCCATGCTGTCAATGATAGCCAATAGATTCTTTCCTTTTGAATGTGAAATGTTTATACTTAATTGCAAACAAAATGTTTTCTTTATTCCAGCCACTAACTGTTCTCATAATCCCTCCTGCACCTGACTAATATGGCTTCCCTATTGGCCTATGGAAGGGGGTATTATCCTTCTGTCCCTTACCGCTGTTTGATGTGGAACTGAATTTCTGTCTGAATACTATCTGTGAACCCAATGTTAACCTGGTCTCAAGCATTCTTATCATAAGATTCCCTTCACTAACTTATGTATATACATTTTTGTACTTTGCATAAATGTTGTCCTACACAGTTTATGAACTTCTGTTATAGTGAATGAATATCGTGGTATTTTTTCTGGCAATTAACATTGGTAAATATAAAAAAAATATATTTGGTGTATAATCAATAATTACTTGTTACTTATGTCTTGTATGTGATTTACCCCCCTCCTTCCCAGGTGTGGTGATGTATATCCCCTGAGGAAGCCTTTAAAATGGCGAAACATGTAGGGATTGCTACACTTGGACAAGCAACTGCAATAAATCCATCTCATGGACATTAAACATAAAGTGTTGTCATGTTTTTTAACTTATGTATAAGCATCTCTCTTCTTTTTTTCTTGTTTTAAAAAAAAAATTATGAATAAAAATTAAGGAATTTTATTATGTATTCTTGATTGAGTTATTGGCATCTAAAAAATTCCAGCTCTTACCCAGAGCCTCCAAGTGTCTTTTTCTACTTTATCTTGGGATGCAGTGCCTTTGGGACTTCCTCTGATCATCCTATCCTGTCTAATTTTATATATATATAAATTGTATAATTCTCCTATACCTACATACATTTGCTAATAGGTGCCCCTCTTTCCCATCTCAAAAAGTTATGAGGTATGCAAATAACAGACTAGCTTTGGTGTTGTAATTTTCTTTCTGCTTTTATAAAGACGAAAGGTATTACATATGAATCATTAAGCACCATAATCCTGGCCTTACACCTTGCAATTCTGAAATCTTTGCATCAGTTTTCAATAAAAAGACACTGACATTGAATTATAAGGTTTATTGCAATCTGCAACCCATGGTTTCACTTGTTTCCTGATTTCAAACCATCAGAAATTGAAAGTAAGGTCAAGTAAAACCACTTCTGGGCCATCAGGGATAAATGTTTTCATTTTCTCAAAACCTCCTGCTCTCTAGCTCACTCATCACCTCCTCCCATGCTCCCCTCCAGGACTTTTCCAGAGCCTCTCCAATCCTATGGAACTCCTTACCCTTATCTGTCCAATTATCCCCTACTCTATTAGCTTTTAGGCAATCTCTGAAAACCCTCCTCTTCAGAGAAGCCTATCCTACCAACCCCTAACAAATGTACCTCCTTTCTCTCCATCAACCCATCCCCCACAGTTATTGCCTTTTGTTTCACTTGACCCTCCCTTCTAGATTGTAAGCTCTAACGAGCAGGGCCCTCTAGTTCCTCCTGTTTTGAACTGTATTGTAACTGTATTGTCTTCCTTCACATTGTAAAGCACTGTGCAAACTGTTGGCGCTATATAAATCCTGTATAATAATAAATAATAATAATTTTCCCAAAATGTAAAAAAAAAAAAAATGAGACTTTGGCAAAATGCATTTTAGGTAAATAGGAGAGGCAAAGGAATGTGCTTTTGGTGTTATTTAAGGTTGTAGTCAGCTTTAAATGGTTCTTGGTGGTTATGTAAGCGCCAGTCAGCTATCTTAAACCTGTTCTTGTGCCAAAAAGCAGCCCCTAAATACACCCCAAAAATAGTATGTTTTATTTTCCATGCAAATTGTGCTTAAGCAACTCAAACTTTAAATTGTCCACTTTCCTAAAATGTTCACCAATGGCAAAATGTTTAATTGTGTGGCAAAAATTGAATCACTTCACCCATCTCTAAATGGCAGACAAATAGTGTTCTCAATTTAATCAATTTATACCCCAGTTTTTATCATTGGACTGCTTAACAGAGAAACAATCAAAACAGAGGGGCACAGATTGATTTGGGCTTGTCAATTTCATGCAGTCTTTTAGTTAATCAGTAGCCCACATTGAATCCAAACCTAAACAAACAATTGATATATTGCAGCTTACCAGTCCTTCGATGCGGTGCCTGCATCTGTTTTCTTTTTTCAAACTCCCCCCCCCCTTTTTTTTTTCACCTGGTAATCATGCAAATAACACATTTTATGCACCTGGGTGGCTATGCTTACTCCAACTGCGTGCTGGAGATTTGATCAACAATAACCAAATTTATATCTGACCACATTTCAGATCTCACCCAACCCCCAGTAAAGTAGGAAATGCTTAAACCTGTGTTGTTAGGCATTTTTATTAAAAATGGTGCTCACCTAAAAAGGAAGAGTGCCAATTGGGTTATGCTCCTAGACACTCTTGCTGAGAAAGAATCTTCAAACAAACAAAATTGCCTTTGCATCTACTCTGCGGTAACTGTTTAGGCTCCATTCACACCTGGGCGTTTTTGAGTGTTTTTCAGCTCCAAAAACGCTAAAAAAAAAACGTTCCAAAACGCCCAACAAGTAAAACCCCATTCATTTAAATGGCCCCTGTTCACATCTGAGCGTTTTGCAAAACGCCTGTAGCTGAAAAAAGTACATGAGCTTCTTTTTGGGCTGATTACCAGCGTTTTTGATAGATGTCAATGCCTGCCTCCAAAAACGTCTGAAAAAAACGCCTGAAAATCGCGGTAAAAACCGCAGTAAAACGCTACGCTCAAGTGTAAGGCTGCATTCACATGTCAGCGTATGGATGGCGGGCAGAATCGCCGCGATTCCGCCCGCGATCCAGAGATTATTGCAAATCGCGGGACGCCTGTGCGTTGCCCATGATTTGCAATAGCCCCCAAACGCTGAGCGATGTTGCCACGATTTCCGCCTGCCGAATCGCGGTAACATCGCGCAAAAAAAATCGCGGGATGCAATACGCTCCAAAGAAGCTCTTGTACTTTTTTTGGCGTAATGCGTCCCGCAATTTTATTTTGCGCGATGTTACCGCGATTCGGCAGGCGGAAATCGCGGCAACATCGCTCAGCGTTTGGGGGGCTATTGCAAATCACGGGCAACGCACAGGCGTCCCGCGATTTGCAATAATCTCCGGATCGCGATCCATACGCTGACATGTGAACGGAGCCTGAATGCAGCCTAAAACTAACATAGAATTGCTACTCGACTCCAAGACCCTCTTACACAGGAATCAAAATTAGGTGTGTGTTTTACAAACATTGAAATATTTGCAGCAAGGTTCTGCCAGCTCAGAGGCTAGCTCAGAGGCAAAAAGAGAAATCCTGCATAAATATTTTAAAGCTCATTTTTCCTCAACCAGAGAGAAAACTAAAAAAAATTGCTGCAGAATTGCATTTTTTTTACATTCCTTTAAAATATCCCCGAACACCTACTTCTGACTCTCAGTAACTGTACAAGGATAAACAAAAAAAATATATTAGATATATAGACAAAAAATATCACCACATCTTAAGGAGCGTGCGTACGATGCCACGTGCCAAATTATACCAAGAACAACAAAATGGAAGAAACTTTTCAAAAACAAGGGACATTAGAGTCTTTGTATTAAACATTTCATAAAATGCTATTTTTTTTAAACGCATTAAAAAAGGAAGGTGGGATAATACATAACAACCATAATCTAGTTACAAACCCTGTAATACATAGTGTTAAAAATACAAATGACCTCTATTGTTTCTTAATTTGTGTAGCAGTTATCTGGGCTTTAGATCAGCATTCTTAGAGGTATTTCACTTTTGCAATTATGAAGGTGTGGCTGATAGTGGCTCTCACTTTCCCTCAGTTGGTCCAGTGCCCAGAATGCCACCCCTATGCTTAACTGCTAGGGGGTTGGTATGTAGGCCCTGAATGCAATATCCTCTTGAGTCCCAGCAGTTGATACATATGTGACAAATGTAGTAAGCCTGTGAGTGGGTATACATGGTGTTTTAATCTGGTTCATCCAAAGTGTAATGATGTTTGTGCTGTAAAAATGTTTTCTAACTTTCCAGATGCTTCTGCGGTTTCCCTGATGAAGCAGCTGTTAACTGCAAAATGAGTCGGCACAGACCAGCGGTATACATCAGCATCTATTTTGTTATTCATACATTTGTATGGCTTTTAATTCTATGTATTACAGTGTTTGTAAATAAAGTATGATGGTAATGTATTATCCCACCATCTTTTAATGGGTTTAAGTAAAAATTGCAATATATTAAAATTGTGCTACCATATTTTTAGAACGTAGCACCTAAAGTCCCTTGTTTTTGGAAAGTATCATTCATTTTTTGTTATGTAAGTAAATATATTAAATGTTCTGCATTACCCCACCTACCTGCTAATAATTCAGAGGAATTAAATCAACCATTTACAGACCTTATGATCCTGCAAGTAACATTAAGCCTCCTCTCGCTGAAGGTCTTGCCTGGACAGCCTGACTAATAATTCTACAGACACCTGAAGGACGTCTGTCCCCATTTTTACAACAAATATTTAACTTCCATAAATTTCAATTTTCTAAAACAATTCATGGATGCCCATGTGGTAGTTCTACCAAAGATGGGTAGAGATACCACCCACTGTAATAAATATCTCCTCATTTAGCTCATCAATGTAGATCTTAAAATATTATTTTTTTTAATACGGCTAACCACATAAACCAACCTATGGTATCTAACCCCCAAAGCAAGAGCACATCTAGAGCGAAAGGTTCTACTTGCAACACTCAGAGGCAGATCCCTAACCAGAAACCCTGTGACACGCTTGAGTGAAAGGGGTTTTTCTCCAGCCCAGCTTCCTAAGGTAGTGTCCTCCAGCCTTAAATTCCAGATTCCTCCAAGGTCCTCAGCAAAGCGGAACAGCAACAGTTCTTCAGTAAAACAGGCTGCCTACCAGGGGAAGAGGCCTCAGGAGAAAGTTCTGATCAAACCCTCCCAAACATTTATCATCTTCCCAGCCACACCTTCCAGGGTTTGGCTGAGGTCAGATAAATATTCATAACACAGTGGCTAACCCTAACTACGCAATCAACCGCAAGGCTTTACTGTAGGTATAGACCAGATTAGACCTGGAAAAAAAATTGTTGCTCAGCTGGGTACAGCAGAAACAAAAACTAAATTTAGCTAACCTAGGCCAGAGGCGCTACAAAAGCCTACACCAGAGATTCCTTATTGCATCGTTAACACACACTAGTTTCCCTCCAGAATTTATACATAAAGTTATCTATTATACAAAACCTCTACTGCTAAGATCTGGGTCAAAGGCTACCTTTTTAAACCCTTTTCAATGAATAAAGGGGCGAGACAATGCTGCCCCCCCCCCCCTAGCCTTATTTATATTTTTTTAGTAAAGGAGCATTTGGCTAATGGCATTCAAGTTAACAACTCCATTTAAGGATTTAAAATTGGTAAATCTACCCATTAAATATGTTTTGTATGTGAACCTATGCTGGGAGTGGTAAGGATATATTTAGGGCTTCAGTTTTCTGCTAGGTCACCTTGTAATTAAGTAAGTTTACTGTAAATTGTAAGCTCTGTTGGTAAGGAAGGGCGTCTAATTCTCCAATTGAACATGTAAAGGAGCAAGTTGCTGCCTTATAAAATCCCATTTCCATTTATATAGAGAACTGTACATATAACATATTTAGTGGTACGCATCTACTCAAACCTCCATGACCTATACAACCTGAATTATAAACTGCTTAGTGACATATACTCCAAACTCCAATACTGGACAACCCTCCGTCAAACCTGGTTTGATAGAGAGGGATTTTTCCCTATTCTCTTAACTATACTCCCTTGACTAACACTTCTTTTTACCCCAAACATTCAACCTTACAATTTTTAATTCCCCAGATACTTAAAGTACAAAAGTACAAAAGGTTATAAGGACTACATTTTGGCTATCGGTCCACCATGGCCCTCTTATGCTGGCCACAGGCAACCCAGACTTTTCGCCTATACAAGAAGTAACATCCTTCCTGCACTGGCACTCCTCTAAATCCACATATCTTATCCAGTGCTTTTAGAAGAACCAACCTATTCAAATAGATAAATACACCTTTTATTTACAGCTCTCACACTTTGTTTAGTCTATATCTGAAAAGGGGTCATTGAGTTCCTTTGAAAATATATCTATATCTGGTCACTTCCCTGAATATGTCATTTCCTTTTTATATAACTCCCTGCTCTCCTGCATGCACTCAAACATTTTTTACCTCCTCAATGAATGGCAAAATAGCTATACTTCATTTTCACAGATGAGGCCAAGATCACCTGCTCATTCAGTACACATAAACTGGACAGCTGTCTTTAAAGGGTAACTCCATTTTCGTGGGGAAAAAAAAATAAGTAAAGAAAAAACAATATAGCTTATACAATTGTGACACAATCATATTGTAATTGAATGTTATTAAAAATTATCTTTCCTTTTCAATCTGCAGCTGTTGTAATTTTCTGCAAATGCAATGCAATATGGCTACCTAGAGCTGTTCTATACACAGAATGTATACTGACCACACCCCAGAAACATAATTTCCTGCTTGTGTGATTGGCTCACCAATTTTCCTAGAAGTCTGTCCAAGATACAAGTCAGATTTCTGGCATCCCCTACAACGAAAATTTCATTTTTGGTGAGATACTTCCAATAGGAACACGTCATAAGGGATGCAGGCCCAGCAGCTTTTCTCATTAGTTCTCTGCAACTGCCACAGCTGGTTGATAATTATGAAACCACTCCCATTAGACCCATTCAGCACAGGAGAACAGAGGAACAAACAATGATTTCTTCAGAATAACAAAGGAATCTGCAACAAAGTTTGTTAAAATCCTTGTAATATACATAGATCACCCAGAGGGAATGTTTTTTTTCTCAATAAAAGTGGCGTTACGCTTTATGAGAGGAACTTTAAACTACTGACCTGTTGGTATAAACAGTAGTTTAAATCTTACCTGATTTTTCCAACTGTTGCTTGTGCTGCCTCACATATGTGGGCACACTTACCCATATATGGAGTTTCTTCTTGGAAAGACACACTTACCCCAGAAATTGCACCCCTTTCTTCCTTTCCTAGATCCATCGCTGCCACCAAAAAATCTCTATTAAGATTTTTCCTCTATAAAACTATTTTTCCTAGACGTTGGAATTCCACCAATACCTCCTAAAGAGTGATCTTCTGAACTATGCCACATAATGCAAATGGAGGAATTGATAGCTCATCAACACAATATCTATAGTTCAGTTATGAACAGGGAGAACACTTGGATTGTCTACACGGGTTCAGATTTATCAAAATGTGGCTGCAAATCTAGAAGCCCCCATCAATACCACCACTTGGGGCAGGTGTTATTGTCTTGGGGACATGAGCTAAGGGACTGGACTCCCCCACCCCCAATTCTTACCTTTTCCATTACCACCTCATTCACCCCCCCCCCTCTCCTTCACTCCTTGCCTCTTCCTACTTGGACCCATATATTTGGTGCCATCTTCCACGATCCCCTTTCTACCCCATGCCAACAGCTCGCTCATACTAACAACTTACTCTTGTTACCAGTGAAACTTTGGACATTTTTTACTGTCTATTAAAGTTGTAGTTATTAACAACATTATGCACATGACATATTATCATAGATATTTATATATATATACTGTATATATATATATATATATATATATATATATATATATATATATATATATATATATTTCAAATATCTTGGCATATTTCCAGAAGCTGTTTTTTTATTGTACTGGCTCAAAGGGTGAATCTAAATAATCTATTGCTGTATTTCCTAACTTCTTGTTGCTTTCCCATTTTTACTCCCTGTACCCCTATTTATTTATTTTTCAATAAAAATAGACTGAGTTAAAAATATATTGTATCATAAAAACTATATTTTTTAATCATGACCAAAATAATTATTGAAATTATGTAGGAAATTACTATATATTTCCATTTACCTGAACATTCAAGCCTATTTTAGCTACAGTCATGTAAGGATTTCTAAATTGGGTAATATTGTGTTGCTTTCTTCTCAGTAATAGTTATGATGGTTAACTGAACTATTAAGAAAGCAGACACATTCTTTTAGTAAATGATGTATAGAATGATTGAGGCAAGCATTAACATGTTTGACATGCATCTCCCAAAGTTCATGAAACAGGAGCCAAGAGACATACAGAAGACTGAGCCTCCTGGGAATTAGGCAGTAATATACTAAGTAAAGCACTAGGGCTTAGCAAGAGCTTTTAACTGGATTTGTATTCCATTAACTGAACTCAGACCGCAAAAACTGACATTGGTCAAATGCATTCAAGAGGCCAATAAGAAAAAAGTTGCATTATATAAAAGAGTTGGATGATAAACCACATGGTAACAGAAGAAATTTGGAACAAAGTAGATATTGTTGGGTAAACATTTTTAAATACAGCTAACTTCCTGTTTTATAATTCCATAAAAGACAGTTGATAGCAATCACGCATGCAGTTTTATAACTGATTACACCCCGTTTACACCTAAGTGATTTTCTGCTTGAAGCTTTCAGCTCTAATACGCACAACAAACAAAATCCTATTCATTTCAAAGGCCTTGTTCACACCTGTAGCAAAACGCTTGTTGCTCAAAAAAGTACATGAGCTTCTTTAAGGCAGATTGGAGGCAGATAAGCCTCATAGACTTTAATGGGAACATCTGAAAAACACTCAACATGAGCATTTTTTTAGTGTTTTGTTGCATGTTTTCTAGTAAAACAGCAGCTCTCCACCCCTTATCTCCTCCCCCTAGTGCTTTATTTTGGCCAAAACTAAAACACCCGATGCTTCAATACACATATAAAATGCTTGAAATACACTTCCTAAACGCTTGTATTATGCTTGCAAATCTCTCAAATAAAGAGTCCATGGCTATAATGGGAAGTTTTGAGCAAAAATTGGGCGGCAGTCACTCTTGATCTTTTCAAAGCTTTAATGTAGAACTTGAAAGAAAGTAGTAGGGGAGAGAGTTAGCGGTCTCAGATACCAGTAGCAAATCACTTAAAGACTCTTTGGATCCAGAAAAAGTATAGCTTCACAGTGCCAGACTGGCACACAAGCCAAACTGGCGATACTGCAAACACGTTTTCAGATGTAGAACACAGTTCAGCTTCAAAGTGTCAGAACCTTTAAGCCGACCCAGCAACACCGTAAGCACGTTTTAGATGTGGGTGGGTCCTTTCAAACGAGTCACCAGGGGCTTCTGAGAGACCAGCCTTCATCCTGGCTCTCTCCAGAAAGGGTTCTCTCCTGAGACTTCTCTGTTTGCTTGGTTTCTTCCACGCCAGGCAAAAAAGCCGAACAACCTAGAAGTAAAAAAAAAACAGCCCATTCACACTTTGCAGGCAACCAGTAGTTGCTGCTTGATCCCAACCTGCAACTACTGGTTACTGACCTTTGGCTACTCCTTGACTACGCTTCAGCTTAATCCCTATCTGCTACTGGACTCTGACTTGTTCACCTTCTGGTGGGGCGATCTTGAGGACCGCGACCTGGTGCTAACACGCAGCAAAATCCATCTCCACCTTCAGGAGCGCTGGTGAAGACCGGTTAGTACTTAGACCCCGCACCTCAGGTGAGCCTGCATCATCTGCCTGGGGGAACTGCCATTGTTCCTATCCTGCTGGTTCCTGTGTGACCTGTAACTGCTATAGCTACTGGTCTTCTAGCCTGACCCCGGATCGTGACAGGGGCTCTCTGCAAGGCTTTGGAGTGGACCTCCGCTTTTGCTTCCTTGTATGTTTGAAACTAGAGCTGCCTGTTGTAGATGGGCATCTAGCTGGCTCTTTCACTGGGGCCCTCTTAAGTTTCCTGCCTCCTTTCCAGGTAGCAGCTTCTATAGCACATTCAGGACATCCAGAAAGAAGCTTCTGTAACTCCCTCAAGGCTTCTTTTGTGATGTCTTTTGTGAGTTCTTCTCCTTGAGCATTAAGGTCTGCAGTGTCCAGTTGCCGCAAATCTCTCTCCAGAAGGAAGATGGTGTGGAACCTGGCTTAACTTCCCCTTACTCTTTTTTTTCTTAACAATAAAGTCTGCACCATTTGAGCCAGCAGATCTTACATTGTTAGATCAGATAACACTTGGGATGAGATCTCTACTATTAGCTTCATGCCTGACTCATATATTGACTCATTGTCATCATCCTCTGAGAATTACTATTCCACCTGAACAGGGATTGTGAGAACCTTCTCTATCCTAAATGTGTTTGTCCTGGTGTGTGAGTTTTGATTTATCTCCTCCAACAAAGCTTATTCCTCCCCTACTTCCTTCCCCAACTCTGGATAGGTGGGAGTGTTTTTGGAGCCCTTGAAGAGAAATTTTAAGACAATGGGAGGGTTTGGGCGGGCTCCCTGTAGAAATCAGTCAGACAAGACTCTCTCAGCATTTCTTGAGTCTATTCCTTTCATTGAGTGGGAACATTTTTCAACTCTCCCAAACACAGATTACAGCTCCTTAGAGTGGTTTAGAGCTGTACAGTCCTGTTTTCCTGTTCCTGTTTAAGTTGACATATACTTTCCACCTCTCAGACTCATATCGATTCTTTTTTCTTTATGGCCTTTATGGGATATTCCACACTTCTAACGCTTGAGAGACTTGATCAATCCATGTTCCATCCTCAACCTCATTAGTCAAATGGAGGCTAGTCCCTTGGAAACAGTGGGGAATTCATCTCCTTCATTCTAACAAAACATAGGTGTGAAAGGTGGCTTGATCTGTCTTCATGCCCAATATAAACACCTGCTGATCAGGAACTAGTGTCATCATTGCTAGATAAGTTTGCTCTTGAGTCCTGTTGTCTCCAGGAATGTTGACCACCACACTTGACTTCAGCTGACCATTTTGATATTGGCACCACTCAGTAGCTGCAGCAGGGTCCCTGCTGACTGTCTCTAGTTTGTTGTCTATGCTCACAATAGAGATATCTCCCCCACATGAACCAACTGGTAGATTGGTTCCCTGTTTTTCTGCCTCAAATCTTAGAATAACCTCAGCCCCACTGACATGTTAGGTTAAGCAATTGGATACTGCACTGCTATCGGGAGCATAAATATAGATACCTTGCATACAACTAACGTTCAGTATCAAAAAGCAAACATCAGACTGATTAGTGGAAAATGGACCCAATACATTGTCACAGGTTGCAGCAAATAGCAGTATACACATAAATGTGTAGGTAAAGGATTAGGTCAATTACAGTTTAGTGGACAATATGTTTGCTGGGCTCTAACAGCATAGAATGGAGTTCTATGCAGCTAAATGAGAGTAAATCTGGTATTGTAAATCTGGTACACAATCAGCAATAAGTAATGTGGGGCGGCACAGTGATGTAGTGGGGCGGCACAGTGATGTAGTGGGACGGCACAGTGGTGTAGTGGTTAGCACTTTCACCTAGCAGCAAGAGGGTCGCTGGTTCGAATCCCAACCACGACACTACCTGCCTGGAGTTTGCATGTTCTCCCTGTGCCTGCGTGGGTTTCCTCCGGGTACTCCGGTTTCCTCCCACACTCCAAAGACACGCTGGTGGGTTAATTGGATCCTGTATAAAATTGGCCCTACTATGAATGCGAGTTAGGGACCTTAGATTGTAAGCTCCTTGAGGGCAGGGACTGATGTGAATGTGCAACGTATATATGTAAAGCGCTGCGTAAGAACCTGAAATAATAATGGAATTAGAAAGCAGTAACAGCAATGATAATCAATACAGCAATACCTCGAACCTCCTATAGTATACTATAGGAAGTTCAAGGAAATATTAGTCCCAAAACTATGTAATATATGGGATAGGAGAAGGAAATTAATGAGAATCATTACAAGCGTTTGTAACGGTAATACCAAAAGAAGGTAAAGATGCAACCTTGTGCTCAAGTTATAGGCCAATAGTGTTATTAAATTCAGACACAAAACTATATGCAAATGTGCTGGCAACTAGATTAAAAAAGACTTAATCCTCGAATGGATTCAGGCTGATCAGACTGGATTCATTCCGAGTAGAGAAGGAAAAGATAATGGTATAAGAACGTCACTCCTATTACATAGATCTAGAGATACTAAGGCCCCAGAAATACTACTGTCAATTGATGCGGAAAAGGCATTTGACAGGGTAGATTGGGTCTACAGTATATGCAAATAGCAAAGGATCCTGTGAGCTACTACAACCAATACTATTTCAATCAAGCCAGCTGCAAGCACGGATTACCATCTCATACTAAAGTGTATAGTGCCATAATAAAAAACAAACCTTAGTGCTGCACTAAATAATATCATATAAAACAATCATAAATTAATGAATACAGTAATAACAACTGCTCATTTGTGACAAGTGTGTGCTATACTATAGATATCATGTGAATTATTAATGCTTGTGATATAATCAGATGCTTCTTTAAAAACATAAAGTCCACAACTATGCAAATTTTATCTAAATATATTGTGAGGATCCTTCCTGCCACCAACAACCGTGTTGTATAGGGTGCTCACTCTTCCTTCTCCTTTCGTGCAGTTAAATGAAGACATCCATGTGCCACCATGATGAGTGCTCCCCCCACTTATAGTTGAGTTCTCACCTCAAATGATGTGACCTCGCACCAAAGCTCGTCTAATAATGCCTTTTTGTCTAAATGGATTCAAGCTGATCAGACTGAATTAATTCCGGGTAGAGAAGGAAAAGATAATGGTATAAGAACCTTACTCCTATTACATAAATGTAGAGATACTAAGGCCCCAGAATTACTACTGTCAATTGAATAGGCATTTGACAGGGTAGATTGGGTCTTTATGCTTCAAACAATAGAAGACCTGGGCATTGGCCCTAGGATGAAGTAATGGGTAAAAGCACTTTATAGGAATCCGACAGTATTGGTAAAAGTAAATGGTAATCTCTCCCTTTGGAATAAATAACAGGGCGAGACAGGGGTGCCCGCTCTCGCCCCTGTTGTTTGTCCTGTCACTGGAACCTTTACTAGCCATCATACAACCAGATAATAAAATATATCACACTGCAGTTATAATTGCACAAATGATAGAACAGCCAAAAACATTTTCAGATAAAAGATGGGTTAAGATTGAAACCACGTTAAATGGAACACAATTAGATAAGAATGTTTGGATCCCACCTAAATATAGGGACTTATAGGAATTTACAGATGAAATAACTAGAGTCGTGCTTAAGACATGGGACATGATACATACAGTCAGGACCATAAATATTGGGACATCGATACAATTCTAATCTTTTTGGCTCTATACACCACCACAATGGATTTGAAATAACAAACAAGATGTGCTTTAACTGCAGACTTTCAGGTTTAATTTGAGGGTATTTACATCCAAATCAGGTGAAAATGCCTTGTTGATGTCAGAGGAGAATGGGCAGACTGGTTTGAGATGATAAAAAGGTAACAGTAACTTAACCACTCGTTACAACCAAGGTATGCAGAATACCATTCTCTGAACACACAAAACATCGAACCTTGAAGCAGATGGGCTACAACAGCAGCAGACCACACCGGGTGCCACTCCTATCAGCTAAGAAAACTGAGGCTCACCACAATTGGATAATAGAAGATTGGACAAACATTACCTGGTCTGAGGAGTCAGGATTTCAGCTGCGACATTCAGATGTATGAGTAAACAACATGAAAACATGGATCCATCCTGCCTTGTATCAACGGTTCAGGCTGGTGGTGTAATGGTGTGGGGATATTTTCTTGGCACACTTTGGGGTTCTTAGTACCAATTGAGCATTGTCTAAATGCCACGGCCTACCTGAGTATTGTTGCTGAATATATCCATCCCTTTATGACTACAGTGTACTCATCTTCTGATGGCTCCTTCCAGCAGGATAATGCACCATGTCACAAAGCTCAAATCATCTCACCACTGGTTTCTTAACATGACAATGAGGTCACTGTACTCCAATGGCCCCCACAGTCACTAGATCTAGAGGAACGGGAGATTCACATCATGGATGTACAACCGACAAATCTGAAGCAACTGCGTGATGCTATTATGTCAATATGGACCAAAATCTCTGAGGAATGTTTCCAACACCTTGTTGAATCTATGTCATGAAGAATTAAGGCAGTTCTAAAGCCAAAAGGGGGTCCAACCCGCTACTAGCAAGGTGTACCTAATAAAGTGGCCGGTGTGTCTATATACAGTCAGGTCCATAAATATTGGGAAATTGACACAATTCTAATATTTTTGGCTCTATACACCACCACAATGGATTTGAAATGAAACAAACAAGACGTGCTTTAACTGCAGACTTTTAGGTTTAATTTGATGGTATTTACATCCAAATCAGGTGAAAGGTGTAGGAATTACAACAGTTTGTATATGTGCCTCCCACTTTTTAAGGGACCAAAAGTAATGGGAAAATTGGCTGCTCAGCTGTTCCATGGCCAGGTGTGTGTTATTCCCTCATTATCCCATTTACAAGGAGCAGATAAAAGGTCCATAGTTAATTTCAAGTGTGCTATTTGCATGTGGAATCTGTTGCTGTCAACTCTCAATATGAGATACAAAGAGCTGTCAGTATCAGTGAAGCAAGCCATCATTAGGCTGAAAAAACAAAACAAACCCATCAGAGAGATAGCAAAAACTTTAGGTGTGGCCAAATCAACTGTTTGGAACATCCTGATGTAGCACCCTGCAGGGTAGGTGCTAGGTAAAAGTATAGTGGGACTTGGCTGCCTAACAGTAGGGCCACAATTTCAGCTGGGCTGTCATGTCTCCCAGGTGTATCAGACACACATTCAGGCCTGTATCTACCCCAGAAGGCAGATTCTGCTGCAGAGGATTCTGGGAGTGGGTATATGTTTGAGGGGAATGCATGACGCAAGGTCTTTGGTGGGAAGCAGAGTCCCAGGAGGGAGAGTACGGCTGTGTCTCCTCCTGTCAGAAGGATTGGGTGTCTCAGGTGCAGAGGCGTACCTAGGGTCTCCAGCGCCCTTGGCGAGGAGCTGTATCGGCGCCCCCCCCCCTCCCAAGAGAGAAAGAGGGGTTGACAGAGAGAGAGAGAGGGGGTTTGATAGAGAGAGACAGTGGGGGGTTTGACAGAGAGAGAGGGGGTGACAAAGAGAGGGGTGATAGAGAGAGCGAGAGAGAGGGGGTGACAGAGAGAGAGGGGGTGACAGAGGGAGAGAGGGGGGGTGACAGAGGGAGAAAGAGAGAGGGGGCGACAGAGAGAGAGAGGGGGGTGACAGAGAGAGAGAGGGGGGGTTGACAGAGAGAGAGAGAGGGGGGGTTGACAGAGAGAGAGGGGGGTGACAGAGAGAGAGGGGGGCGACAGAGAGAGAGAAAGAGAGAGGGGGCAACAGAGAGAGAGAGGGTGGGTGACAGAGGGGGAAGAGAGAGGGGTGTGACAGAGAGAGAGGGGGTGACAGGGAGAGAGGGGGGTGACAGGGAGAGAGAGAGGGAGTGACAGGGAGAGTGGGGGTGACAGAGAATGAGGGGGGTGACAGGGAGAGAGGGGGTGACAGGAAGAGAGAGGGGGTCACAGGGAGAGAGGGGGGTCACAGGGAGAGAGGGGGGGTGACAGGGAGAGAAAGGTGGTGACAGGGAGAGAGAGGGGTGACAGGGAGTGGGGGGTGACAGAGAGAGAGAGAGGGGGTGACAGGGAGAGAAAAGGGGGTGACAGGGAGAGAGAGGTGGGGTGACAGGGAGAGAGAGGTGGGGTGACAGGGAGAGAGAGGGGGTGACAGGGAGAGAGAGAGGTCCCCTGGTCAGATTGCAGAGGAGGTTAAAGGTGCTGAGCGGCGGTACACTCTCCTCTGACCGCTGGCTGGCCTCGTATGGGCTGAGACAGAGATTCGGAGAGCCTGGACTGACGCCGCTTGAAGTGGACAAAGGGCTCCGGGATTGGAGCCGCATGCTGCCTGGGGCACCGGGGGCACAGGCTGAGTGGAGGGCGCAACAAGCACCGCTAACGCTGAAAATTTTTTTGCGCCCCCCGGCCCGGGCCCCTGGCGGGCACCAGTCTGTTCAACCCCTTGGTACGCCCCTGCTAATGGGGCATAGACAGCATTTTCACCTGAGAATGGTCTCAACCTTTGCCTACTTTAGGCAAAACGAACAAATAAAGATTTGACTAAAGTTCCTTCATTGTTCCAGTATATTGACAACAGAATAAGACAATTGCTAAACTATTTAAATCAACACATTTTATAGAGAATAGCATAGCTCTGACACACTGCAGGTGTTAACCACTTGCCTACTGGGCACTTAAACCCCTTTCCTGCCCAGGCCAATTCTCAGCTTTCAGGGCTGTCGCACTTTGAATGACAATTGTGTGGTCATGCTACACTGTAGTCATATGAAATTTTTATCATTTTTTTCACACAAATAGAGCTTTCTTTTGGTGGTATTTAATCACTACTGGGGTTTTTATTTTTTTATTTCTTTATTGAACAAACAAAAAAAGATTGAAAAATGTAAAAAAAAAACACAGTTTTTTTAGTTTGTTAATACATTTTGCAAACAGGTAATTGTTCTCCTTCATTAATGTGTGCTGATGAGGCGGCACTGATGGGCCCTGAGAAGGTGGCACTGGTGGGCACTGATAAGGTGGCACCGATATATATATATATATATATATATATATATATGTATATATATATATATATATAAATATATATAGAGTGTAGTATAGAGGAAGCCACATCCTGTGTATAGATATATATAGATAGATCTATCTATCTATATATATATGAGTGCAGTATAGAGGAGGCCACATCCTGTGTGTGTATGAGTGCTGTATAGAGAAGGCCGTGTCCTGCGTATATATATATATATATATATATATATATATATATATATATATATATATATATATATATTGTGACAGGAAGTCAGGTAAATCTGTGGATGTAGCCACAGACAGGAGATACATTTCCACCTGGTTTAGAAAATTCACCAATTACTAGGGTGTCGGCTGAAAAGGTAGCCAGGACGGCTTAAGGAAGTTGAAAGGCCTTCAGCTGTTCGGAATGAGGAAGTTAAGGCCTCTATAATTTGTCCAAAGGAAGTCTAAGGATTGCTGCCTCCTGACGCTGTGTGGAGCTGGGGAGAGGAGGACAGTCAGATGTATGCCTCCCGACGCTGTGTGGGCATGGGAGAAGGAATGCCCCCTGAAGCTGTGTGAGCATGGGGAAGACCTTCTGAAGCGATGTGCGCTGAGGAGGGTAACAAGTGTAAAGACTACTCAAGGTGAGGTCTTGGACTATTTCTATGTGAAAAGAAATAAATGAACTGTTTGCTATGTGAAGAGACAAGCAAAGGGACATGTTCAATGTGAAGAGGAAAAGGGACATGTTCAATGATGTGAAGAGACAAACAAAGGAATGTGTTCTATGTGAAGAGAAAAGCAAAGGGACATGTTCAATGTGAAGAGGAAAAGGGACATGTTCAATGGACATTTGTTGTGTGAAGAAAAAACATGGACTATTGAGTGTCTGCTGTAGGATCAGCAAAGTTTGCCCAACAGTAGGTTGGAGACAGACTCCGTAGGTAGGTTCCTGTATGTGAGAAGGTAGCCACCCACAGTGGCAAGGATTTATTTTGTGATTTATTTTATTTTGGCTGTTTTTGACGCTTGCCCTTGTGTGAAGAAAATTGCATGAATAAACCAAACTGTTTGCAACCACTTCTCGACTATCTCAATGTGTAACAAACCCCCCCAAGGGGTCATCTACGCCTACCACCGAGCTAATCTCCCACATATGGTGGAGGTATGCATTGGGCAGAAGCAGAGATCCCTGCAAAGAAGTGCATATGTTCTATGAACTTTGCCTGGTGCATGAGATTGCACAATCTGTGGGTGCAGGAGAGAAGATCCTGAAAGAGAGAAAAACTACTTGTTTTAAAGAGACAGCGGTCTCAAAATTTTTGATGAACTTTGTCTGGTGCATGAGACTGCACAAACTGTGTGTGCAGGAAAGGAGATCCTGCAAGAGAGAGAAAAGCTACTTGCTTTAAAGAGACAGTGGTCTCAAAATTTTTTGCGGGACTGTGAAAAATTTATTGTGGAGTTATTGAAGATGGGGCAATCAAAACGCAAAGATACAAAGATAGTTGAAATTAGAGACCGAATTCTATGGATGGAGGGGATGTTACCGCCTGAACGAGCCCCATCCATGCCTGAACAGAGTCTGCTAAAGAGAAAGGTTGTTGTCCCTAGCAACACTGGTAGCCGCCCACAGTGGCAAGGATTTATTTTGTGCTTTATTTTATTTTGGCTGTTTTTGACGCTTGCCCTTGTGTGAAGAAAATTGCATGAATAAACCAAACTGTTTGCAACCACTTCTCGGCTATCTCAATGTGTAACAAACCCCCCCAAGGGGTCATCTACGCCTACCACCGAGCTAATCTCCCACAATATATATATATATAGAGTGCAGTATAGAGGAGGCCACATCCTGTGTGTATATATATGTATATATATATATATATATATATATATATATATATATATATATATATATATATATATATATATATATATATATTGTGAGGGATTAGCTCGGTAGCGGGTGTGGATGACCCCTTTGGGGGGGTTCGTTACACAGGGAGATAGCCGAGTAGTGGTTGAAAACAACAGTTTATGGTTTATTCTTCCAATTTCTTCAAACAATGCATGCAGCAAAAACATCAAAAAATCAAAAATAAAACACAAAATAAATCCTGGCCGCTGTGGGCGTCTACCTTCTCACACACAGGAACCTACCTAAGGAGTCTTCCCAACAGTGGCGGCCCGTGCATAGCGGGCGCCAGGGCGCCGCCCCCCTACCCCTAAAAAAAAGGAAAAAAAAAAAGAAAAAAAAAAAAAAGACAGCGAACAAATAAAGTTTAAAAGAAAAAAAAATTGGGTTCGCCGGCCTTTGTAAGGGAAGTGGTGGCTAGGGGGGGGGTGGGGTTACGTCCCAGAAGAGGCGCCGATCGGCAGCCTTCTGGGGGCGTAACCCGATCGCAAGTCCTTGCGATTGGACACCCTCACTTTCGGATATCCTGGCTGTGATTGGTCCAGTCTCCAGCCTGGACCAATCATCATCCAGGACATCCGATCCCTGATGTCACAATGGGGGCGGTGCCGGTGCGTGAGCCAGTCACTCACCGTCACCGCCGCTCGGAGGACGAGGGAGAAGCCGCTCTCCTTCCCGCCGCCGCCGCAGAGAGGACGGACTGGATCGAGGAGGGAAGAACCCGCCGCCGCCGCCAGGTAAGTGCATTAAATTGAAGGGAGCACGCACGCTGCACTCTGCATTGATTGGGGGACAATGCTGTGGGCCCTCTGCATTTATTGGGGTACATTGCTGTGGCACTCTGCATTTATTGGGGGACATTGCTGTGGGCACTCTGCATTTATTGGGGGACAATGCTGTGGGCACTCTGCATTTATTGGGGGACAATGCTGTGGCGCTCTGCATTTATTGGGATACAATGCTGTGGCACTCTGCAATCATTGGGGTACAATTCTGTGGCACTCTGCAATCATTGGGGTACAATTCTGTGGCACTCTGCAATCATTGGGGTACAATGCTGTGGCACTCTGCAATCATTGG
>NC_138771.1:576975791-577150791 GCF_965119305.1 Pelophylax lessonae | reverse complement strand
GGATTTTATTTTATTTTTGATGTTTTGACGCTTGCACTTGTGTGAAGAAAATTGCATGAATAAACCAAACTGTTGTTTGCAACCACTTCTCGGCTATCTCCCTGTGTAAACGCACCCCCCCCCCAAGGGGTCATCCATACCCGCCACCGAGCTAATCTCCCACATATGGTGGAGGATGCGGGCATGGATGACCCCTTGGGGGGGGGTGCGTTTACACAGGGAGATAGCCGAGAAGTGGTTGCAAACAACAATTTGGTTTATTCATGCAATTTCAATGTGACATGTTCAATGTGAAGAGAGAAAAACTACTTGTGTTAAAGAGACAGTGGTCTCAAAATTTTTTTCTGGACTGTGAAAAATGTATTGTGGAGTTATTGAAGATGGGGAGGTCAAAACGCCTGAAAGAAGCAAAGATAGCTGAAGTGAGAGACCGGATTCTGTGGATGGAGGGGATGTTACCGCCTGAACGAGCCCCATCCATGCCTGAACAGAGTCTGCTAAAGAGAAAGGTTGTTGTCAGGGGCGTACCTAGAGCATTTGGCACCCGGGGCGGATCCTATATCTGGCACCCCCCCAGGCGACGAACTGCCCATTGACGTGTCACGTGTAAAATGTATGGAGACCCCCTTTTACATTACACAGCCCCCGTTCCCCTGGACCCCTTTACATTACACAGCCCCGTTCCCCTGGACCCCTTTACATTACACAGCCCCCGTTCCCCTGGACCCCTTTACATTACACAGCCCCCTTACCCCTGGACCCCTTTACATTACACAGCCCTCGTACCCCTGGACCCCTTTACATTACACAGCCCCCTTACCCCTGGACCCCTTTACATTACACAGCCCCCTTACCCCTGGACCCCTTTACATTACACAGCCCCCGTACCCCTGGACACCTTTACATTACACAGCCCCCTTACCCCTGGACCCCTTTACATTACACAGCCCCCTTACCCCTGGACCCCTTTACATTACAAAGCCCCCGTACCCCTGGACACCTTTACATTACACAGCCCCCTTACCCCTGGACCCCTTTACATTACACAGCCCCCGTACCCCTGGACCCCTTTACATTACACAGCCCACTTACCCCTGGACCCCTTTACATTACACAGCCCCCGTACCCCTGGACCCCTTTACATTACACAGCCCACTTACCCCTGGACCCCTTTACATTACACAGCCCCCTTACCCCTGGACCCCTTTACATTACACAGCCCCCGTACCCCTGGACCCCTTTACATTACACAGCCCCCGTACCCCTGGACCCCTTTACATTACACAGCCCCCGTACCCCTTGACCCCTTTACATTACACAGCCCCCCATTGGAACCCTTTACATTACACAGCCCAATCCCCCATACAACCCTTTACATTACACAGCCCCCCAATATAACCCCTTTACAATACAAAGCCCCCACCAATAGAACCCCTCTACAATATATCCCCCCATAGAACCCCTATACAATACAAAGCCCCCCCATAGAACCCCTTTACAATACAAAGCCACCCTCCCCAGAAGAACCCCTTTACAATACAAAGCCACCCCCCCAAAGAACCCCTTTACAATACAAAGCCCCCCCAAAGAACCCCTTTACAATACAAAGCCCCCCCTCTCCAAAGAACCCCTTTACAATACAAAGCCCCCCCCCAAAGAACCCCTTTACAATACAAAGCCCCCCCCCTGCAAAGAACCCCTTTACAATACAAAGCCCCCCCTCCAAATAACCCCTTTACAATACAAAGCCCCCCCTCCAAAGAACCCCTTTACAATACAACCCCCGCCCCCTCCAAATAACCCCTTTACAATACAAAGCCCCCCCCCCCCCGCCCCCCCTACCTTTTTAGGAGGAGAGCGGAGGAGGAGGAACTGTTTAAAGCAGAGAGGATGTGAGAGACTCACTGTCACTCCCGAGCCCTGAATACACAGCGATCGGCGCCTCGACGGGAACTGCAGAAGTTACTGTGCTAGTTAATGAGCAGGTGATTGGTTGATAGGCGGTCGCTGTGTATTCAGGGCTCGGGAGTGACAGTGAGTCTCTCTCACATCCTCTCTGCTTTAAACAGTTCCTTCTCCTCCGCGGCGGAAGCAGTCTGCCGGCCGGCCCCAGGTGTCACCCTGGTCTTCCCTGACACCCCCCTAATGTGTGGCACCCGGGGCGGACCGCCCCCCCGCCCCCCCTATTGGTACGCCGCTGGTTGTTGTCCCTAGCAACACTGGTGTAAATGAAACAGTTATGGGGACGCAGTGTTCTCAGATGAAAAGTAAACCCAAAATGGAGGAGATGCTGAAACAGCGGAGCTTTGCAGCTCAACAAAAGACTCACCAAGAGAGCATGGCAGGCTGGAAACAGAGACGCCAGCAGCAAATGGAGGCCATCGGTTTGGAGGAAACCGAGTATGTGTGCAGGGCTGAGCTGGATGCCTTGCAACGGAAAATGGAAGAAAAGGAACAAGCCCTGGAGTTGTTTAGGATGGAGCATAGAAACTTGCAGGCTCAGGTGTTACAGTGGGAAGAATCCACTGCTCTTCTTTTTTCTGAGTTACAAAAACGTAGAGAGACTATAATGGAGAAAGATACCATCCTCGTGGAAAAGGAAATTGAAATTCAGACTTTGCAGGAGCATATGGGTGATATGTTGGAGTTGGAGTTGCGTTGGAGTTGCGTAATCAGCTGAAAAAAAGTCTTCAGTCTTTGGAAGCTACAAAAATAGACCTGCAGGGGGTGCAGGAACAGAATGTCTCTCTGAAAACGACATTGTCTCTCAGCTACAAGGAGAAAAGTGAGAGAGAGGCTAAATTACTGAGTACTGTGTATGAGCTCACCACTTTGAGCAATGTGGTAGATGAATTACGTACGGACTGTGAAAGTTGGAAAGGTGGAGCCCAACGTGTCCAGCAGAAGTTAAAGGAGAAAGAAGCCTGTGTGGCAGAATTATAGTCTCATTCCCATAAACTAGCCAATGAGGTGAAGGCTCTTATGCAGGGAAAAGGAGATTCTGAACACAAGAGGGAAAAAGTAGAGGCACAGCTGCAGGAATCGCAAGTCAAGGTGTCAGAAGGTGACCGATTGTGTGCTAAGCTGTCAGAGAAGGCAAACCAACTGCAGGTTGAGTTGGACAATGTCACAAATCAGCTTTCTCAAGCAGACAGCAAATCTAGAGAAATTGCCAAAGATTTCTCTATCTTGGAATCGCAGCTGCAAGACACGCAGGAACTCTTACAGGAAGAGAGATGTCAAAGGCTGAGTTTGAGCACAAAGCTCAAACAAATGGAAGATGAGAAAAATGGCTTCCTGGAACAATTAAAAGAGGAGGAGGAAGCAAAGAAAAACCTATCGGAGCAAGTCGCAACATTGCAAGCTCAGATAGCGGATATGAAAAAACGCATGGAAGAAAGCGTTGGTTCATTAGAAAATGTTGAAAATGTGAAAAAGATGTTTGATCAGATGCTTGGTGAGGAGAAGACTGTGTCTGTAAAATATGCAGAAGAACGCGCCCATGCAGAAACGGAGGCGCGTGATAAAGAGAGCAAAGCCCTGTTCTTGGCTCGCTCCTTGGAGGAAGCTCTAGAGTGTAAGGTTGAACTAGAAAGAGTTAACAAACAGCTGTGTACAGAAATTAAAGATTTGGTCAGCTCCAAGGAGGATGTTGGGAAAAGCGTTCAGGAGCTAGAAAAGTCTAAGCGAGCCTTAGAACAGCAAGTAGAAGAGATGAAGATTCCGTTGCAGGAACTGGAAGAGGATCTGTCCCAAAGAGGGGATAGTGTGCCTGATGCAGTTTATAAAAGGATCAGTGTTTTGGGGTCTGTCCTAAGTGAGCATCAGAAATTTGATGACATGTTGTTTGAATCACCCCTCTGGATTAAACGCCACCTAGTGGAGAAAACTAAGGCTTTTGGTGAAAACGTGAAGCAAATTAATAAGTGCCTTTCAGGGAATATTTCCAAAATGGAACTTGTGAAAGACAGGTGGCAGAAGTTTGAGCGTGATCTTGAGATACATTCCATGTGGAGTTCAGATAAAGAAAAGGAGGGGGGGGGGGCGTGGCCGGATGTGATCGAGGCAAGTCGTGCTTCTGAGGAGCTCCCGCAGTATCCTGCTAATTACCTTGTTTGGGGCTATCCTCCTGCCTACCTGCGGGTCACCTATCGTGGGGAAATCCAGCTGCACTTCGGGGATGCCCACTTCGGCTTCAAAACCGCAGCGCGGGCAACAATCCGGACAGAGGCAGACTCGCTCCACTCGCGGCCCGGGCCGAGGCTCCGCCTCCGCCATCTTGGATTCGTCATCCGTCCCTCAGCGTGCTTCTGGAGCGGGCGCGAAAATGGATGCGGCGCAGCAGGGAGCGGTTTCTTCTCCGGCTGTACAGGTACCTGTCCCCTTGCCCTCTACACCGCTGCAGGAGCAGGACCAGCGAGCCATCACGGCCCCCATCCTGGCTGCAATTGACAGTAGCAAAGCGGCGCTCATGGTCAAGATAGACCACCTTGCCTCCGAGTGCACATTAATCAGGCATGACCTGGACAAAATGAGGGGCCGCATTACTACAGCGGAGGAGCGCATTTCCGAGGTGGAAGATAGTACCCACTCCCATGCCTCACAGTTGGCGGACCTACAGCACCTGGTCAAATCCCTGCAACATAGAGCTGATGACGCAGAGGACCGCCAATGCCGCAATAATGTCAGGGTGGTGGGACTCCCTGAAGGGGCAGAGGGGACTAGGCCGGCCATCTTTGCTGAACAGTTCTTTAAACAGCTCCTGTCCCTTTCGGATCTCCCGCCTACCTATGTGGTTGAGCGAGCCCACCGGGTTCCGATGGGTGCCCGACCGCCCGGAGCTCCGCCGAGGCCTTTCCTAGTTAAGTTACTGAATTATAGGGATCGGGACATGCTGCTATCGGAGGCCAGGAAACACCAGGATCTGCACTTTGAAAATACCCGGATTATGCTTTTCCCTGACTTTTCTGCGGAAACCCAGAGGAAACGTCGTTCGTTCACGGAGGTGCGCAAACGACTCAGGGATAAGGAGATTAAGTACAGCATGATGTATCCCAGTCGGCTCAGGATCCAATACAATGGCGCAGTTAAATTTTATGAAACGCCGCAAGAGGTCTCTGACTGGCTGGATGGTCTGCGCTGAAGTGCCGCTTCCTCTACCTGTTTATTCCCCCTCCTGGATCATGCATGTGGTTCTATGCTGGCCGCATAGTGGGCCTGTGCCATCTCTCTGGTGCGATACCCTTCCCCTTCTGTTTCCTGCAATGCCCCTTGGCTGCCCTGTTGGTTCCGGGGGCTCCTCTGGAGTCTTTTCTATTGTCATCACCTAAGAGACTGCCGGACTTTGATCGCATTTGATACTCGTCCACAGTTCCAGATGTTGGGGAGTTCTGGGCTTAAGCCTCATACCGGCTGGATGGTTACTAGTTTTTGTTTTTTTTTTGTTGTTGCTGGTATAAGGGCATTGGGATTGTTTTGTTGGCAACTTGACCCTCTAACGTTTCAGCCTCAGTGGTCTTGGATCCTTTTGCTGCTACTTGCTCTCAGCTCACTACGCTATTTTTGGTGGAACATTTCTTTTTCTGCATCCCTGCTGACATTTTTTATTGATGCCCATGGCTGATGCAGTGCGCTTCCTCTCATGGAATGTGAGAGGTCTGAACAATAAATATAAACGGGCCAGTGTATTTCAATGTTTGAAACAGGCGAAACCGCATGTCCTCCTCCTGCAAGAGACTCACCTGGATGGTAATCTGGTGCTCACTTTGAAGAAACCGTGGATTCAAAAGGCGTTTCATGCCATATACTCCACGTACACCAGAGGTGTATCGGTGCTTATCAGTAAATCTATTCCATGTTCCGTCCACCAGGTGATCTCAGACCAGGGGGGACGATATGTGGCTGTGGTGATGGAATTGTATTCGTTCAAATTTATTTTGGTTGCTGTTTATGTACCTCCTCCCTTTAATGTTCAGATGCTGTATGACCTGCCTGCTAAGCTCTCGGCTCATGCCTCCCTGCCTATGTTATTTATGGGTGATTTTAATGCGATTTTGGATGGGGCGTTGGATACTTCCAACCCCACCCGACAGGCCTCGGTGGATCTGGTTGCCTGGGCGGCTGCTCAGGGCCTGGTTGAGTTATGGCGTTGGAAGCATACGGATGGTAGGGAGTACTCTCACCTGTCCACTACGCACCGCTCGGCGGCCAGGATAGACCTGGCTTTTGGTAGTGCTCGTTTCCAGTCCCTCGTGACTGCTGCTGATTACTTGGCTGGGGGGGGTTTCTGATCATAACCCGCTTCTCTTGACAGTGCACCTCCGGTTGGGGGCTGGAGAGCGGGGTTGGAGACTGTCTCCGGGCTGGCTTCAACAGGATCAGGTCACCTCCCACCTGGTACAGGCGGTCCAGACGTACTGGGCGAGCAATGTAGACTCTGCCGAGCCTTCGGTGGTTTGGGAGGCCTTCAAGGCGGTGGCCAGGGGGGAGTGCATCTCAGCTATTAAAACTGCCAGAAAAGATCATAATGGGGAGCTCCGGTCTATGCAGGAGGTGGAGAGGGAGAGGGCGCAGGATCATGCTACTTCGCCTTCCGAGTCCACTTACACCTCCTTATTGGAGGCGAGGCGTCTCCTCTCACTCCACCTGTCTGATCTGGCCCATACTGAGGCTTCCCATTTCAGGGCTGCTGCCTTTGCACAAGGGGATAAAAATGGCAAATTCTTGGCTAGGTTGGTGGAGGATCAGAGGGCCCCTATTAACATCCCACGCATTAAGAGTTCTAGGGGGGAAATGCTCACTGATCCGCGGGATATTTTGGAGGAGTTCAGGAATTACTTTGAGTCCTTATATGCCCCTGTCCATGACTATGACGATGCTGTCATGGAGACTACTCTCCATGGCCTGGCTCTACCTACCCTGACTGACGAAGATAGCGCCTTGCTAGACGCTCCGATCACTCCCCTAGAAGTGGAAGGGGCCATTGCCTCCTTCCCGCCGCAGAAGGCTCCGGGCCCAGATGGGTTCCCTGCGGACTTCTATAAGGAGTTCTCAGAGCAGTTGGCCCCGCGCCTGAGTGCCCTGTTTCAACGCTGCCTGGAGGGGGGGGCTCTCCCGCCGTCCATGATGGATGCATATATGGTGCTGCTGGCAAAACCGGGAAAAGACCCTGAGGACTGTTCCTCATACAGGCCCATAGCCCTGCTGAACGCGGACCTGAAGGTCCTAACCAAGGTCCTTGCGAATCTTCTGGCGAAAGTCATACATACCTTGGTTGACCCTGACCAGACGGGTTTCATGCCGGGGAAATCGGTGGATACCAATATTCGGCGTGTGTTTACGCACCTCCAACTCCCGGTGGCTGCCTCCTCACAACGCGTAGTGGTCTCTATTGATATAGAAAAGGCCTTCGACTCTGTCGACTGGACCTATATGCACACGGTCCTGTCGCTCATGGGTTTTGGCCCCAATTTCCGGACTTGGGTGAAACTGCTATATTCTTCTCCTCGTACGGCCATTCGCTTAGGTCTGTTGACCTCTGTGTATTTTAGGGTGGGTAGGGGGACCCGTCAAGGTTGCCCCCTATCGCCCTTCCTTTTTGCGCTTACCATCGAACCGGTTGCCATTGCATTGCGCTCCTCGCAGGGTTTTGAGGCGGTCAGAGTAGGCTCCATAAAGGAGTGTGTGGCGTTATACGCTGATGACATGCTTCTTTTCCTTAATGATCCTGGTCCTTCCTTACAGGCTGTCTTATGGATCTTGGATGAATTTGGCAAGTATTCGGGACTCCGGGTGAATTGGGGAAAGTCCTCGATGTTGTCTGTAACAGGAGTGCCTGGTGCACTAGTTGGAGATGGCCCCTTTCCGGGTTGGGTTAACGCATTTACCTACCTTGGGGTCCGGGTAACTAGGCATCCGAAGGACTATTATGACCTGAATCTCCTCCCGCTCCTGCCTAGGCTTCAGCGCCTGGTGCAGGTGTGGAGGAAGATTCCGCTTTCCCTGATGGGAAGAATAGCCCTCCTTAAAATGAAGTTTCTCCCTGTGGTTCTATATTTCTTGCGCCACTCCCCGCTGTGGGTTCCAAAGACGTTTTTTAGCAGACTAGACAGTATTATTAGCTCCTTCCTCTGGTCCCCCGGGGTTCCCAGGATTGGCCTCCGGGCCCTCCAGGAGCCTTGGGGTAGCGGGGGTCTGGCTCTCCCTGACTGGCGGAAATATTATCTGGCTGGGCAAATGGTTTTTGCGAGGCGATGGCTGTGGGTGGATGAGGAGGACTCGGCTACAGTCCTGGAGGCGGCGCACCTGGGATCCTATGAAAGTCTCCGTCTGGCTCTCCACAGGGGGGTGGGTTCCGACCTCCCGTTGACAGCGTCAATGAAGGCTACCATTAGGGCGTGGAGCCAGACTGTACGACTGGCCTGCCCCAGCTACGTTGGCCTTTCCCCGTCTACCCCTCTTTGGATGAATCCAAAGCTCCCTCATTTTTACCGCTTACCTGACCCTATGGTGTGGGCTACTGTGGGGGTGAAGACGTTAGGGGACATAACGACAGAGGGAGAATTGCTATCATTTGACAACCTACGTACAAGACATGACTTACCCTCAACTCATTTTTTCAGATACCTACAGTTGCGTCACGCCTTTCAATGCCAATTTACTGACACCAAGATTGAACCGGTACCATCTGACCTAGAATTAATGCTAACTAATCCTGACCTTACCAAAACCCTATCTTCAGTTTACAAGGATTTATTCAGACTAACTCCACCAAGTATTGTGAAGTGTAGGGAGCGTTGGACCGCTGAAATTCCTGAACTCCAGGGGGAGGACTGGGATGACATGTGGGTTGAACCATTCAAACACCTCGTTGCTGCTAGAGACAAACTTATTCAGTTCAAGTTTCTCCACAGAATATACTACACTCCTGCTAGACTAGCTAAAATTTACCCCACGTCCTCCGCAGAATGCTGGCGATGCTCTGCCTCTCCGGCGGATGCGTCCCATATTTTCTGGGATTGCCCGCTGATTCAGCGCTACTGGTCGGAAGTTACCACCTGCTTAGGGGAGGTGCTGATGACTGCGGTCCCGCTGACTCCAAGTGTTTGTCTGCTGGGTTTGGTGGAGGAGGTGGTTCCCTCGGTGGCACATAGAACCCTTCTAACTATATTGCTATTTTATGCCAAGAAGGCCATATTGTTACAATGGAAGAAGGTGACCCCGCCTTCCCTGCTGTACTGGAAGGGTCTGGTGAATGCCGTGTTGCCCCTTTATAAGGAAACATATTTGTCCCGAGGGTGCCCCAAGAAGTTTGAGAAAGTGTGGAGGGCATGGGTGGAGTCTCCTTTTACGGTACGGTAGATAGCGTTTGTAATTTATTATGATAATGTTCACCTAACTGAGTGATGCTTCCTTTATGTGTGGGCTGGGAGCGGGGACGGCTGGGCACTGGTGCTCCGGGGCTCAGTCGTTCCGGGTCCCATTATCCTGCTTTTTTCGGAGGGAATCCGGCTGTGTTTGGGGGTTGGGTTGCCAGGGTGGGGGGTGGGGGGGGGGACTTTACTGTTTTGATGTTGCTGTTTGTGTGACTCCCCCATGTTGGGGTGAGCTGGTCTATTGTTTTTGTATGTTTTGTTTGTGTGAAAACTTCAATAAAAAGAATTTTACAAAAAAAAAGATAAAGAAAAGGAGCTACAAGGGAAAAGTAATGCAATAGCAGAAAGTGCATTGAAGAAACCTGTAACAGACTGTGTTGCAGTTCCATGCTTCTTCACTGATGCAGAGAGGAGGTCTGTAATGGATACCACCCAGATCGCTAGGTTCAACTGTGTTGTTGCCTTTGACCCATATGTTGGTGGAAGAAAAGTTGATGATGTCTCTGGAAAAAGGAACAGGGGTCACTTTGAAGAAATGTGTGACTGCCTGTTGTCGCAAATGGAAGGCCTTCTGCACAATCCAAGCTCAAGAAGGCATTTCTTGGAACAAAGCACAAGTGAAGCAGAGGTTCTCAAAGTTTTGTGGAAATCATTTATTGATTGCAGAGAGAGGCGGCTCAAGAATGTTGAAGACTTTAAGACTAGCACAATTGAGTTGCCTATGGATCACGGTCCTCCATGGCGGATAGGACACACGGTTATGCAGGACAAACTTGAGAAGGAGCAAAATGATGCCAAAAATACAGTTGAAGAATGTGTATATGAGATGAGGGACAAGTTGTCTGACATTTATGAGAAATCTGTCAATGAAGATGACAGAAACAGTTTCACCCTGAAGCTTAAAGATACAGAGAATTGGCTATATGAAGATGGAGAGGATCAGCCAAAACAAGTGTGTATAGACAAGCTGACGGACTTAAAGAAAGAGCCACCCCTACAAGCATTTCAACAAAGGTTAGCAGTTGTTAATGAACTGGGAAGGGAAGATACTAGGAGGCTTATCAGTGAGAGTCAAGAGCAGTGCCTGACACATGCGTGCCTGGAAATCTGTGTCCCAACCCTAGGGTTGAAACAAGAGGGGGGGGGGTATGTGACAGGAAGTCAGGTAAATCTGTGGATGTTGTCACAGACAGGAGATACATCTCTGCTTGGTTTAGACAGTTCACCAATTACTATAGGGTGTCGGCTGAAAAGGTAGCCAGGACGGCTTAAGGAAGTTGAAAGGCCTTCAGCTGTTCGGAATGAGGAAGTTAAGGCCTCTATAATTTGTCCAAAGGAAGTCTAAGGATTGCTGCCTCCTGACGCTGTGTGAGCTGGGGAGAGGAGGACAGTCAGATGTGTGCCTCCCTCAGCTTGCAGTGTGGGGCGTGGTTCAACAATGGTGCCGTGAGACGCCGAGCAGCAAGGAGCTCCGTGCGGCGGGTGAGAGAGCCGTGCAGTGAACGAGTCAGCTCTCCCCCTCCCTCCCCTGCCAGGTGCCGAGCGGGCCTCGTGACTCACGGAGGCGGGTGACGGAGAAGATCCGGCCTCGAGGAACACAGAGTGGCGGCTGCAGCAGGGTGGATAGCAGGCACGCAGTAGATACATAAGACCTTGCCTTGGAAGGATTAGAGGTACAGTGCAGGGCGGAAGGGCTGGAGTATGTGTGTGGGGCTGAGGCGGAGGAGAGCCGGGACCGGGCGCTAGCTGGGACAGCAGACGTGGAGGTGGCTGGTTTCCCTCGCATATATGAGCCTAACAGCCAGCCCTGAGCAGAAGCAAGCCCCAGTGAAAAGGACAGATATTACATCTTACTTTCTGAGGCATTCCGCTGCATCACGAAGCAGCGCAGGGGCTAAGGTGACACAGAAACGCCAGACAGTCACAGGAATGGCGGCACAGCAGAAAGGGTCTAAAGGTACAAATGTCCAATCTGCTGGGGATACTACAGGTGGGAGGAAGATCCCAGCAATGGACACATTGCAGGAACAAAGGATGGAGGTGCCCAAGGAGCCCCAGAATAAGCCACAACAGCCGCAAATACCAACGACAGTGGAGTGGGGTGAGTTTGTAATGCAGATTCCGACGAAACAGGACATCCAAGATATGGCTGCAGCAATTGTGAGTGACATTAAAATGGAAATATGTGGTTTAAAACAAAAAGTTGATCAAATAGAAGTCAGGATGGCGAATACAGAAACAGTACAATGTGATTTTGAGGTCAGAATCTCTGAATTGGAAGGCTCACGAGTTTTGTTGCAAAAAAAAGTCACCCTGTTTCGGTTACAGCAGGATGATGGCGAGAACCACAGCCGAAGGAACAATATCCGGCTGCGGGGCTTACCAGAATCCATAAAGGGCCCAGATGTCAGGTCACCTGTGGCCAGGTGACAACTGCACCCTGTTGGAGGCAGGGGCGCAGCGCAAGGTAGTGAACCCTATAGCAGACTGCTGCGGATGGACCGGAACGTGAACCCAAGATTCCCCAGGGCGCGGAGTTTAAGACCCAGCAGGTGTTCACCAGTGCCTCTAGTGGTGAGGATGGACTTCGCTGCAACTGGGCCCAGGTCGCGGCCCCTGGGGTCCCCCAGGTCACGCTCCGTAGGGAGTGAAGGGAAGCAGCCACTCAGGACACACAGAATGGTGATGGGTAAGCCGAGGTCGGGGTAACAGGCAGACAAGGGTAGTCAAGGTACAGGCCAAAGGTCAGGGTAACAGGCAAGCAGGAATAGTCAGAGGCAAGCCAAAGTCGGTACACAGAGGAGTAGTTACAAGCACACGGCAAACAGGAAACTAATACTGTTGAACAGCAAGGCAGGCCTGCAGTGCGCTGGTTAATATAGGCTTCCTGTGATGACCTGGGCGGGGCAGGAACAGGAAGTAGAGATGATAAAAGCAGCCAGAAGGAAGAGTCTGGCCCTTAATGCAGACATGAGGAACAGGTAAGCCACCAGACATTATTGCATATCCATGACAGTACCCTCCCTCTTACGAGGCCTCCCTCTTCCCCGCCCGGACCCGGGTTTAGAGGGAAACTTCAGATGAAATCTTTTTAACAGACGAGGTGCAAAGACCTCCGATGCAGGGACCCAAGATCTCTCCTCAGGACCAAAGCCTTTCCAATGAACAAGGTACTGAAGAATGCCTCTACAGAGTCGGGAATCCAGAACTTGACTGACCTCGTATTCCTGATTATCCTCAGAGACCGGTGCCATGGTAGGGAAAGGACGAGAAAACTTATTGAGGACTAAAGGCTTCAGAAGGGAAACATGGAAGGAATTAGCAATTCTGAGGCTTTTGGGGATCTGAAGTTTGAAACAAACCGGATTCAGTTTAGAAATTATGGTATATGGACCAATAAATCTTGGAGTAAACTTCAGGGAAGGCACTCGAAGCTTGATGTTTCTAGTGGAGAGCCAAACTTTGTCCCCTGGCTGAAGAGAAGGTGGTTTACGCCTGCGGCGGTCAGCAAAGCCTTTGAATTTGTCGGCAGCTGCCCGGAGGGAATCATGAACGTCACTCCAGATAGAATTGAAGGACTCCTGAGCTGAAGCCAATGCTGGGATATCCGAAGAACAGGCCATGGGAAGCGGAAGTTGAGGATGTCTTCCATAAACTGCGAAGAAGGGTGTTTTCTGCGAACTGGTATTTACATGATTGTTATGGGAAAATTCTGCCCACGGAAGTAGAGAGGACCAATCGTCATGATGAGCGGAGACTAAGGTGCGAAGAAAAATCTCTAACTCCTGATTAACCCTCTCCGTCTGCCCATTAGATTGAGGATGGTAAGAAGAGGAAAAATCCAAGGCAATATTGAGGGATTTGCAAAAGGCTCTCCAGAAATGAGACGTAAATTGAACGCCCCTGTCGGAAACAATGGGAGAAGGAACCCCATGAAGGCGGAAAATTTCTCGAATAAAAATGGGAACCAAAGCAGGAGCAGAAGGAAGACCAGGAAGGGGAACAAAATGAGCCATCTTGGAAAACCGATCGACTATCACCCAAATGACTGTATTACCGTCCGACAGTGGGAGATCGGTGATAAAATCCATGGCAATATGAGCCCAGGGTTCCTTAGGAATGGGCAAAGGCATGAGAAGACCAGCAGGAGCTTGTGTGGAGGATTTAGACTGAGCACAGACATGACAAGCCTTGACATAGTCTTTGACCTCTGAGCGGAGGTTAGGCCACCAGTAGTGACGGCTGATGAGCAAGAAGGAGCGGAGAACCCCTGCGTGGCCTGCCACCTTGGAATCATGCCCCCAATGAAGAATCTTAGTTCTTAGCTCAGTGGGGACAAAGGTCTTACCAGGAGGAATCTTCGAGTCCAGGGTGGTAGAATGGGCAATAATGCATGACATGGGGATGATCGGCTCAGGTTCAGGAGTGGACTCCTCGTCCAAAGTGTCAAAGGACCTAGAAAGTGCATCAGCCCGATCGTTACAGGAACCAGGTTTGTACGTAATCGTGAAATTAAAACGGGAAAAGAAAAGACTCCACCTGGCCTGTCTGGGATTCAAACGTTTAGCATTCTGTAGGTACTGTAAATTCTTGTGATCTGTGAAGATCGTTATGGGGTGAGGAGAACCTTCCAAAAGATGACGCCACTCCTCCAGCGCCAATTTGATAGCGAGAAGTTCCCGCATAATTACTCTCTGCCTGAGAAAATTTTTTGGAAAAGAACGCACATGGTTGACGTTTCTTCTCAAAGAGTTGAAGAAGAACAGCTCCCACCCCCACTGAAGAAGCGTCCACTTCAATAAAGAAAGCATCCCCAGGATTAGGTCTCCTCAAGAGAGGCCCGGAGACAAAGGCCTGTTTCAGATCATGAAAAGCAGCGACAGCTTCGGGGGGCCAGACTTTGGCATTAGCACCCTTCTTGGTCAAGGCGATAATAGGTGCAGCAATGGAAGAGTAATTCCTTATGAACTGCCTATAGTAATTGGTGAAGCCAAGAAAGCGCTGTGTGGCCTTAAGACTAGCAGGAAGGGGCCAGTTGGTAATGGCTAAGACCTTCCCAGGATCCATACGAAGGCCCAAACTTGAGACAAAGCATCCTAGAAATAGGACCTCAGAACATTCAAAGGAACATTTCTCCAGCTTGGCATAGAGATTATTCTCTTGAAGGCGCTGGAGTACAGTGCGGACATGGTTTCTATGGACATGCAGATTTTCCGAAACGATCAGAATGTCATCCAGATAGATGACAACAAACTGGTACAGCAGGTCCCTGAAGATCTCATTGACAAAGTTTTGAAATACAGCTGGGGCATTACACAGCCCAAAAGGCATGACCAGGTATTCGTAGTGACCATCCCGAGTGTTAAACGCAGTCTTCCATTCATCACCCTCTCGAATTCGAATTAGGTTGTACGCCCCTCTGAGATCCAACTTGGTGAAAATGGAGGCACCCTTCAACCTATCGAATAGTTCAGATATTAAGGGTAAGGGGTATCGGTTCTTAATAGTAACAGCGTTTAAGCCTCGATAATCGATGCAGGGTCTCAAGGTACCATCCTTCTTGGCGACAAAAAAGAACCCTGCTCCTGCAGGTGATGAGGATTTCCGGATGAAACCTTTCTCAAGATTCTCTGCGACATACTCAGACATGGCCTGGGTCTCTGGGATGGACAATGGGTAGGTACGACCCCTGGGCATCGTTGCCCCGGGAACAAGGTCAATGGCACAGTCAAAAGACCTGTGGGGAGGAAGCACGTCAGCTGATTTCTTACAGAACACATCTCGGTAATCGCTGTATGCAGCGGGAAGGTCAGAAGATACAGATGTGGTGGCAACGGAAATTCTCTCCTTTGGGGTCACCTTGGAAAGACATGATGAGAAACATGAGGGGCCCCAAGCCAGGATCCGCCCAGAGACCCAGTCCACATGGGGAGAGTGGAGCCGTAGCCAAGGAAGGCCCAACACAATGGGGTTAGAGATTTTGGGTAGGATAAGAAAGGATATCCACTCCTGGTGAAGAATCCCTACTGACATCCTAATGGGTAGCGTCTGGAAGCGAATAGGGCCCCCTGGGAGAACAGTGCCATCAATTGCCGAGACCACCAGCGGCGTAGAGAGAGGGGTGAAAGGGTGAGCTTCATAGAACAAGCAGTTCTCCAATCCATGAAGTTGCCGGCAGCCCCGGAATCCAGATATGCAAGGGTCGACTGAGGAGAAGTGCTTACGTGGAGGCACACTGGAAGAAGAATACGGGAAGGTGATGTTTCTGGGTCCAACATTCCACCTTCTAAATGTATTACCCGAGCGTCTCCCGGGCGAAGCGAACAGGAGACACGAAGGTGGCCCTTGCCTCCACAATAGAGGCATAAGCCCAAAGTTCTGCGTCTAGAACGTTCTTCGGGGGTAAGTCTGGTCCGGCCCAGCTGCATAGGTTCCTCAACAGGCAGAGGATGCTCCACGGGACGGAGTGAGGGGAGATCAGACTGGCTAAGACCTAGGGAGTGTTGGCGTCTTTTTTCTATGGACCTCTCCTGAAAACGAATATCGATCTGGTTGCATAAAGAGATGACATCGTCCAGACCGACGGGGATGGTTCTTCCCGCTAATTCGTCCTTCACTCGGTCAGAGAGACCATGCAAAAAGGTAGCGACCAGGGCCTCATTGTTCCAGCTCAATTCAGCTGAGAGGATACGGAACTGGAGAGCATATTGTCCCAGTGAACGGGATTCTTGGCGGAGACGTAAAAGAGCACTAGCCGCTGAAGAGGCCCGAGCCGGCTCCTCAAAGATGTTACGAAAGAGCTTCAAGAAGTCGGGCAGGTTGGAAACTACCGGATCATCCTTCTCCCATAGGGGGGCAGCCCAGGCTAGAGCTTCGCCGGAAAGGAGGGAAATAATATAGGCTACCTTTGCCCGATCTGACAGGAAGTTTTGCGGCTGAAGCTCAAAATGGATGGTACATTGACTAATAAATCCCCTGCAGGCCTTGGAGTCTCCAGAAAAACGGATTGGAGGAGGTAGTTGCAGCGGATGCAAATCTGTGACTGGCGCGACAGGCCCAGCTACTGGTTGTTCTTGGGGTTGCAGATTCGGGGTCCCCAACGAGGTCTGAAGCTGTTCAAAGCGGGAAGCCAGATCCTGTAGGAATCGCATCACCTGAGTCTGATTAGTTTCATGCGTCTCGAGTCTGTGAACTAAGCTCTGTAATGGATCATCTGGGGGGAGCGGCTCGTCAGCCGGGTTCATGGCTGTTCAAACTGTCAGGTCACCTGTGGCCAGGTGACAACTGCACCCTGTTGGAGGCAGGGGCGCAGCGCAAGGTAGTGAACCCTATAGCAGACTGCTGCGGATGGACCGGAACGTGAACCCAAGATTCCCCAGGGCGCGGAGTCTAAGACCCAGCAGGTGTTCACCAGTGCCTCTAGTGGTGAGGATGGACTTCGCTGCAACTGGGCCCAGGTCGCGGCCTCTGGGGTCCCCCAGGTCACGCTCCGTAGGGAGTGAAGGGAAGCAGCCATTTAGGACACACAGAATGGTGATGGGTAAGCCGAGGTCGGGGTAACAGGCAGACAAGGGTAGTCAAGGTACAGGCCAAAGGTCAGGGTAACAGGCAAGCAGGAAAAGCCAAAGTCGGTACACAGAGGAGTAGTTACAAGCACACAGCAAACAGGAAACTAATACTGTTGAATAGCAAGGCAGGCCTGCAGTGCGCTGGTTAATATAGGCTTCCTGTGATGACCTGGGCGGGGCAGGAACAGGAAGTAGAGATGATAAAAGCAGCCAGAAGGAAGAGTCTGGCCCTTAATGCAGACATGAGAAACAGGTAAGCCACCAGACATTATTGCATATCCATGACACAAGAGCTCAGAACTACAGTAGTGGGCATTTTGAATGGCTTGTTGGAGAGACCCCAAATGGAAAAAATGGAAATTGACAGAGTGCACAGGGTTAAATCACCCTGAAGGTCGGAGATAGAATTAATCCCAGATGTCTTGATTAGGATTCACCTGTTTTCACTTAAAGAGGACATAATGAGACGAGCATGGGCAAAAGGGCTGATTGACTATGAAGGTTTTCAGCTAAAATTACTGCCAGATCTTTCACGGGGTACCCTAAAGATGAGAGCCGCAATTAAACCCCTTTTAGAGGTTATAAGAAAAGTGGGGGCAACTTACTTTTGGGGCCATCCTTTCCATCTGAAGGTGGTGAAGGATAGAGACACTTTTTTATTGAAATGGCCAGATCAGCTCCCCGGGCTCTTTGCATTTTTGGGGTGTGCTCCGATCCATGTGAGTGACTGGTTGGATATTCTGGGAAATTCGGTGAACTATCATCTGAACCAAGCCACGTAATATAGGAGAAATCTGGAGAAGACAGGAGTGGGAGAAAATATGCGTCCAGGACAGGAGGCATAAAAAGCAGACTTAAAAGTTTCATCTACAATAAGTGGGGTAGTGAGTTGAACACATAGATCCCCGGTCTATTCCATCCCCTCTTACCCCCTTTTTTTTTTGGGGGGGGGGGGATCTATGGCATTTGGATGTCCCCACTATCCTCCTACCCGCCTTGAACATTTTGTTTTTTTTCTTTGTTTTTCTTTTTGTGTGTGTTGGTCTATGAGTAAAAAGACAGAGACCGTGGATGTTCCAGAGTCACCCTCTTAAGGGAAGTGGGGGGGGGGGTTCTGGGTGGTGAAGTGTGTTTCCTTTTTTTTTTTCTTCACATTTACTTTTGGTTTTCTTTCTTTTAATTATTTCACAGAAAAGTTGGAGTTTCGCATGTTTTTTTTTTTTTTTTTAGATATACACTTATAGTCTCACGAGGCTTTTTTGATACTTTTCATTCTCTGTCCTACTAGGGGGGGCTGGAGCACGATCTTAAAAGGTCACGAGGGTTGGGGGCACTAATGAGGAGGTATCATAGGGGTGTCTCTCGCTTTCTGCGGGACACGTTAAAGATACAAACAAGCATGCGTGTGAGTATGAGTTATATCGAATTTAACGCACTAGGTGGGTGGATATTGAAGGTATAGGTGACTCAGGCAACAGGTGCGGTCAATAGTTAATTATTAGTAAGTATGAGAGATCTTCCCTGGACCCATTTCAAAGTCTGAAGAGTCAGTGTGGAGATAGGGGAAAGGGCAAGGGGAAGTGTTCGAGACTTGTAGAAGGCAGGGTGAGGGGATAATGAGGCCCTCTGGGAGGGAGATGAGGGGAGGGGGAAGGGGAAAGGGGAGGGGAATTAATAAATAGATAAGAGTTGAAGGCTTGAGTAGGAGGGCTGAGTATATAGCAAATAATCCCCCTCTGTTTGGTCTTAGGGGTTTGGTTCGGGGCCGGATAACCTCCGACCCAGGGGAGCATTTGGGCCTTGGGATAACCGTTCCCCTGAGGGAGAGTGGTGATGTCTCGGTTGTATCGGGCCGCGCCATCTTCCGTAGAGGGAAGGGTTGGGAAGGTAAAACCAGAGTGTGTTTAAACAGCATAAGTAAAGTTTCCTTTGGACTAGGAGGGGCAGGAGGGGGTTATTGAGGCTGGGGGGGGACTAGGGCGTGGGCAGTATGAGAATGGAGGCGATCACCCACCGGGGCACAGCTCCTTACCTGGGTACCCTAAAATTCAATAGTTTTAATCTTTTGTTTGGAGTAGGACTAAGACTACAGTACATCTTTTCTTTACGAAAGGGGTAGAGACGAAGTAGTGTCCTTTTGTGCATCTCTGTTTGTTTGCTTTTTTTTTTTTTTTTTTTTTTTTACTGTTGAATAGGAGTGCCCGGGTACAGTGGCTTCTTCACGGCATCTTGGGAACCAAGGCCCCCTCAATAGATAGCGCCTGGGTGCGCTGGTATAGTTAACCATTAGAGGGGGGCAGGGGGGGTTGGGTTAATATATAGTACATACAGTGGGTACGGAAAGTATTCAGACCCCCTTAAATTTTTCACTCTTTGTTATATTGCAGCCATTTGCTAAAATCATTTAAGTTCATTCTTCTTCCTCATGAATGTACACATAGCACCCCACACTGACAGAAAAACACAGAATTGTTGACATTGTTGCAGATTTATTAAAAAAGAAAAACTGAAATATCACATGGTCCTAAGTATTCAGACCCTTTGCTCAGTATTTAGTAGAAGCCCCCTTTTGATCTAATACAGCCAGGAGTCTTTTTGGGAAAGATGCAACAAGTCTTTCACACCTGGATTTGGGGATCCTCTGCCATTCCTCCTTGCAGATCCTCTCCAGTTCTGTCAGGTTGGATGGTAAACGTTGGTGGACAGCCATTTTTAGGTCTCTCCAGAGATGCTCAATTGGGTTTAAGTCAGGGCTCTGGCTGGGCCATTCAAGAACAGTCACGGAGTTGTTGTGAAGCCACTCCTTCATTATTTTAGCTGTGTGCTTAGGGTCATTGTCTTGTTGGAAGGTAAACCTTCGGCCCAGTCTGAGGTCCAGAGCACTCTGGAGAAGGTTTTTGTCCAGGATGTCCCTGTACTTGGTCGCATTCATCTTTCCCTCGATTGCAACCAGTCGACCTGTCCGTGCAGCTGAAAAACACCCCCACAGCATGATGCTGCCACCACCATGCTTCACTGTTGGGACTGTATTGGACAGGTGATGAGCAGTGCCTGGTTTTCTCCACATATACCGCTTAGAATTAAGGCCAAAAAGTTCTATTTTGGACTCATCAGACCAGAGAATCTTATTTCTCACCATCTTGGAGTCCTTCAGGTGTTTTTTAGCAAACTCCATGCGGGCTTTCATGTGTCTTACACTGAGGAGAGGCTTCCGTCGGGCCACTCTGCCATAAAGCCCCGACTGGTGGAGGGCTGCAGTGATGGTTGACTTTCTACAACTTTCTCCCATCTCCTGACTGCATCTCTGGAGCTCAGCCACAGTGATCTTTGGGTTCTTCTTTACCTCTCTCACCAAGGCTCTTCTCCCCCGATAGCTCAGTTTGGCCGGACGGCCAGCTCTAGGAAGGGTTCTGGTCGTCCCAAACGTCTTCCATTTGAGGATTATGGAGGCTACTGTGCTCTTAGGAACCTTAAGTGCAGCAGAAATCTTTTTGTAACCTTGGCCAGATCTGTGCCTTGCCACAATTCTGTCTCTGAGCTCTTCAGGCAGTTCCTTTGACCTCATGATTCTCATTTGCTCTGACATGCATTGTGATCTGGAAGGTCTTATATAGGCAGGTGTGTGGCTTTCCTAATCAAGTCCAATCAGTATAATCAAACACAGCTGGACTCAAATGAAGGTGTAGAACCATCTCAAGGATGATCAGAAGAAATGGAAAGCACCTGAGTTAAATATATGAGTGTCACAGCAAAGGGTCTGAATACTTAGGACCATGTGATATTTCAGTTTTTCTTTTTTAATAAATCTGCAACAATGTCAACAATTCTGTGTTTTTCTGTCAGTATGGGGTGCTATGTGTACATTCTTGAGGAAGAAGAATGAACTTAAATGATTTTACCGTACCCACTGTACATACGTGTGTGGGTGGGGTGTTTTTTTTTTTTTTGTGTCTTTGAATTTGATTGATAGAGGTTGTGAGGCCGGGTGGAGGTGGGGGACCGTCAACGATGGCGGCTGGAGGGGGGACAGCCCAAAGGGCGACATCAGGGTGTAAGATCACGTCCTATAATGTGAGGGGACTTTCTACTCCTCAGAAACGTAGGCGCCTTATGGGGGACCTAAAACGAGATGCTACACAAAAAGCTTTTATGCAGGAGACATATTTCCGTAAAGATGCAGTACCAAAATTTTATAATAAGGACTTCCCATGGGTTTACCACGCTACATCTCCTATTGCTAAGTCAAAGGGGGTGAGTATTTTAATATCAGGTTCTCTGACCTGGACTTTAAAAGAAGAATTGGCTGATCCAATGGGTAGGTTCGTGATGGTGAAGGGGTATTTAGGACGTGTCGAGGTAACCCTCTTGAATGTTTATTTCCCTAATTACAATCATGTAATATTTTTGCAGAAACTGCTCCCAGTTGTATTGGAATTTCGGGAAGGGCACTTAGTAATGGGAGGCGACTTTAATTATGCCCCAGAACCATTGATAGATACCTCCAAGAAAAGCTCATGCATGTCATTTGCTAAATTACGAAAGATGCAGCGAGAAATTTCCCTCCTGGGTCTCATCGATCCGTGGAGGTTGATGCACCCAGGAGAGAGAAATGATACTTTCTATTCTCCAATCCATGATGCATATAGTCGGATAGACAGAATTCTGGTCACTCAAGCCTTTGGTGACAGACTCAGATATAGGGGACTTCTCAATCTCAGATCATTTCCCTGTGTACGTAAGCATAGAGTGGGAACCGAAAATATGTAGCCCAAGGTCATGGCGAATAAACGAGGCGATGTTACAATCTCCGGAAGCTGAGGGGGTGCTAGATGAGGTGTTAAATAACTACTTCACAGAAAATACAATGTATTCGCTCTCCCCCTCAATTATCTGGGAAGCGCACAAGTGTGTCAAAAGGGGGGTATTGATTCAGCTGGGCTCACAGCGTAAAAGAGAGCGTGAGGAGAAAATTAAAGAATATCTAGTTAAGATAGAGCAGTTGAGTAGACAACATAAGAGAACACTTGCAGAAGCTCAGTTGATCCCACTCACGCAAGCAAGAGAGGAATTGAACCATATGCTTTTCCAAAAGACAATGCGAAATATGCTGTGGATGAAAAGGCATTTTTACGAGTATGCAAACAAACCAGGCGCGATGTTGGCACGAGCATTGAGGGGCCCAAAAAGACGAACTCAAATTTTGCGTATCCGAAATACAAAAGGAGGGGAGGTGCACACATCGGCCGATAAAGCAGAAGAGTTCTGCTCTTTTTATCGGTCACTCTATAACCTACCGGAAATAGGGGGTAAGAAAATTCCAGATAAAAGGAAGCAGTTAGAGGAGTACTTACGGGATTCGGGCATGCGTACACTCACAGTGGATCAAGCACTGGCATTGGAAGGTGAGATATCGGGGGAGGAATTATCTGCGGCAATCTCACAGACCAAAGCACATAAAGCCCCCGACCCAGATGGCTTGACACTAAGTTATTATCAGAAATTTTGGGAGCGTCTAAAGAACCCTTTATTGTTACATTTCAACGAAGTAGGAAGAGGAGCAACGTTCCCGTTGGATTCCCTGAGGGTGCATATTACTTTAATACTTAAAGAGGAGAAAGATCCTTTGTGTTGTGGCAGCTACCGTCCGATATCTTTGATAAATGTAGATACAAAACTGTACTCGAGAATATTAGCAAATCGGCTCCTACCACACATGGCAGACCTGGTCCATTTTGATCAAGTGGGTTTTATCCCTACCCGGGAGGCCCGGGATAATACAATCCGAGCCATAGACTTAATACATCTAGCACGTACATCACGGAAGAAGTTGGTACTCTTAGCTGCAGATGCGAAGAAAGCCTTTGACAGGGTGGCGTGGGATTTTATCCGGGCCACCCTGTCATACATAGGCTTGGGCCCGCAAATGTTGCAATTTATTCTGGCACTCTATACGGTTCCTACAGAAGCGGTTAGGGTGAATGACTGGAGGTCAAATTATTTTCCAATTTCCAATGGCACCCGGCAGGGGTGTCCATTGTCTCCGCTTATATTTGTTTTGTGTTTGGAACCTTTACTGTGTAGAATTCAGAGCTCTCCGGATATAATGGGAATCCAAAGTGGGGGTGAACAACACAAGGTGGCCGCTTTTGCGGACGACCTGTTGTTCTTCGCTACTAATCCATCTCTTTCACTGCCAAATATACTGGAAGCCCTTCAAATTTACGGTGGGTTCTCTAACTATAAAATAAATGTAACTAAATCAGCGGTACTGAATGTATCGTTATCTAATCAAGAAGAAAGATCACTCCGAACAGCGTTTCCGTTTCAATGGGCCTCAGATAAGCTGAAATACCTAGGGATACAGCTGAAATACCTAGGGATACAGCTTACGGCAGACCCTGCAGAGCTCTATAGAAAGAACTACCTTCCGTTGTTAGGAAAGATTAAAGCAGATCTCAGAGCATGGCAGCTTTTAGCATTGACATGGTTCGGGCGTTGTAGCGTAATCAAGATGAATGTGCTACCCCGAATTTTGTATATAATGCAGACAATTCCGATAGCGGTTCCAAAATAATTTTTTCAATCAATTAAAGGTTTATTCCGCTCCTATATTTGGGCAAATAAGTCACCGAGAATTAAGATGCAGACGTTGGCCTTGCCTAAAGCAAGAGGGGGTATTGGATTGCCAGATATCCTGAGATACTATAGGGCGGTCCATATGGTAAGGGTAACAGACTGGCATTGTAATAAACTTACCAAACGTTGGGTTGAGTTGGAGAATGGGGAAACAGGACAGTTAACTCCCCCAGCCCCGTGGTCGGTGTTTGAATCTAAAGACGTTATTCTTAAACATCCTACAGTAGGAGCAACTATAAAGGAAACAAGGAGAATTCAGTCTCATTGGAGGGTAGCCCCTGGCCCGTCCCCAATGATCTTGGGGAACCCAGATTTTCTCCCGGGGTGTATAAATGCCAGAATTCGTAGGTGGGCACAGGAAGGTAGAAGGCGCCTCTTCGATATATGGCAAAATGGCCCTATGCCCTCCCTAGAAGAGCTCAGGGCGGGTCCAGGAGAATCGCTGGATTACTTTAGTGTATATCAGCTATATAATTATATTAGATCGGTTCAGCAGAAAGGGTACGTAGCACGAGATCTGACGGACTTTGAAAATATGTGCAGAACAGGTAATTCGACGGGCCATTTGATCTCAGTGTTTTATACACAACTGTAGGAGGATGAATGGGATCAGCAATTACCGTTCATACAAAAATGGGGGCAGGAGTTAAATAGCGTGTGGTCAAAAGAGCAGATAAATAAGATGTTGAAATTGGTACACCAATCCTCATTGGACAGTAAAATTCAAGAAACAGGGTATAAAATTCTACACAGGGTACAGAGTCCCATCAATATTACATAGAATAGAAGAGACGGTGTCAGGAAAATGTTGGCGTTGTGGATTGGAGGATGGAAATATGTTGCATATATTTTGGGGGTGTAAAAAAGTGCGCCCATTCTGGACAAAAATAGCAGTAGCTATAAAACTCATGACTAATGTAGATATACTAGATGACCCCGCGATGTGTCTGCTACATTTAACAAGAAGTTCAATAAAGAGCTATAGGAAATCCCAGACTCTGCGTTTTCTAAATGCGGCAAAAGCATGCATACCTATCTTTTGGAAACAGACATTGACTCCCACTTTCGAGCTGTGGTGCGCGAAGGTCAATGAGATTTTTAAAATGGAAGAATTGTCTGCCGTACTGGGAAACACAGAGGATCAGGTTAAGTTGAGATGGAGACCCTGGGTGCAATACCTGGAAGCCAATTCTTCTTAACAGGAGTATGAGAGGGGGTCGCCCTTAGCTGTTCCTGATCCAGCCTGCCGGGGGACGGTCCCCACACCCCATTAGGCTTATTGTAATATAGAATGAGATATATATACAGAGAAATGCTGGGAATGTTTTTTTTTTTTTTGCTGTTTGGTTGTATAGGGGGGAGGGTTGAGGTGGGAGGAAGGGGGGTGGGGGTGATGGGAATAACTTGTTGGTGTATGTTTGGAAATGTATGTATAAAAACACTAATAAAGATATAAATTAAAAAAAAAAAAAGATGTGTGCCTCCCGACGCTGTGTGGGTATGGGAGAAGGGATGCCCCCTGAAGCTGTGTGAGCATGGGGAAGACTTCCTGAAGCGATGTGCGCTGAGGAGGGTAACAAGTGTGAAGACTACTCAAGGTGAGGACTTGGATCGTTTCTAGGTGAAATGAAACCAATGGACATTTCCTGTGTGAAGGGGAAATTAATCAAGACTGAAGACTACTCAAGGTGAGGTCTTGGACTATTTCTATGTGAAAAGAAATAAATGAACTGTTTGCTATGTGAAGAGACAAGCAAAGGGACATGTTCAATGTGAAGAGGAAAAGGGACATGTTCAATGATGTGAAGAGACAAACAAAGGAATGTGTTCTATGTGAAGAGAAAAGCAAAGGGACATGTTCAATGTGAAGAGGAAAAGGGACATGTTCAATGGACATTTGTTGTGTGAAGAAAAAACATGGACTATTGAGTGTCTGCTGTAGGATCAGCAAAGTTTGCCCAACAGTAGGTTGGAGACAGACTCCGTAGGTAGGTTCCTGTATGTGAGAAGGTAGCCACCCACAGTGGCAAGGATTTATTTTGTGATTTATTTTATTTTGGCTGTTTTTGACGCTTGCCCTTGTGTGAAGAAAATTGCATGAATAAACCAAACTGTTTGCAACCACTTCTCGACTATCTCAATGTGTAACAAACCCCCCCAAGGGGTCATCTACGCCTACCACCGAGCTAATCTCCCACATATGGTGGAGGTATGCATTGGGCACAAGCAGAGATCCCTGCAAAGAAGTGCATATGTTCTATGAACTTTGCCTGGTGCATGAGATTGCACAATCTGTGGGTGCAGGAGAGAAGAAAATTGCATGAATAAACCAAACTGTTGTTTGCAACCACTTCTCGGCTATCTCCCTGTGTAAACGCACCCCCCCAAGGGGTCATCCATACCCGCCACCGAGCTAATCTCCCACAATATATATATATATATATATATACACACATACATACATACGCAGGACGCGGCCTCCTCTATACTGCACTCATATATATATATATATACACATATATATATATATACACACACAGGATGTGGCCTCCTCTCTCTCTCTCTCTATATATATATATATAGTGCAGTATAGAATAGGCCAGGCCACATCCTGTGTATATATTTATATATATATGGTAAAATGGTCTACCTTTAATTTTAAAATATTTCTTCTTCTTATGGCACCTGAGAGCAGACAGGCCTTCCGTCACTGCAGAGAGTATATTTATCCACCAGCCTGGAGCTGCCTAGAGTTGCAGACTCACTGATGAGGTCATGTGGGCGGAGCCCTGTGACGAGGGGAGCCATCCATCACACGGAGCTCTGACACAGACTGTCGTTTCTTGCCTGGCCCTGGACACACAGAGAGCTCCAGGCGGCTTCCGGGATTGGAGCGGTGGGGGGGGGGGCGCCGGCTGAACGGATGATCGGTAATTCATTGTGTCTGCTACACTACACTGCCAGTGTTTATGCACCCCCCCCTTGGCCTGTGCCCCTGGCGGGCGCCGTTCTAGCCAACCCCACGGTACGCCCCTGCTCGGGTGGCCGCCTGAGAATCCAGAGAATGCTGAGTTGAGCTGCAGAGGGGATCCGGTGTGCCAAGGACCAGTGGAGGAAGAGGGGTTCAGTTCCAGGAAAGCCTGCCAAGTACTGTGAACTGCCCCTAGGGGTCTGCCAAGTGTAAAGGGGACCACTCCAGAGAAGGTTCCTGGGATCTAGGAGTCAGCTAGCTGTAAAGGGTGTGCCTAGTCAGAGGACCCTGAAATGTTAGAGGGGGTACCTAGTCAGAGGACCCTGAAGTGCTAGAGGGGTCGCCAGCGGTGGGCCATGAAGAGCTAATGTGTACAGTGTGTAGTGTACAGAGTTAAGAGTTGCAGCGGCACAAGCAGTGACAAGGAGCTACCTCGGTCAGTGAAGGACTGGAGGGAGCTGTTCAGTGACTTTTGAGCTAAATTGAGTGTCAGGAGTCAAGTGTTCTACAGTCCTGGATCTTCTGAGTTAACAAACAAGTTAAAGTCGAGGTTCCAGCACTAGTTCAGCAAAGCAGTATCTCCAAACGTCAGGAAGCGCTGGTCAGCATTCAGCTGGCGTCAAGACAGTGCCAACGGGCATTTTTGTATAAAGTCCCAGTTAACCTAGTTAAGCCAGAGGAGTATCCCACTCATTCCCTTCTCCCATCCTCAAAATACAATAAACAAAACCAACCAAAGATGCTGGAGTGGTCATTGTCTCAACTCTCACACTTGGAAGTGTCTCTGGTAACAATGGGAGACCCACATCATGCTCAAGGCCTGGAAATATTGCTATACTTAAAAAGAAAGAATGCACTAGTGAGCTCAGCAACACCAAAAGACCCGGAAGACCACGGAAAACAACTGTGGTGGATGACTGAAGAATTATTTCCCTGGTGAAGAAAACACCCGTCACAACAGTTGGCCAGATCAAGAACACTCTCCAAGAGGTAGGTGTATGTGTGTCAAAGTCAACAATCAAGAAAAGACTTCACCAGAGTGAATACAGAGGGTTCACCACAAGATGTAAACCATTGGTGAGCCTCAAAAACAGGAAGGCCAGATTAGAGTTTGCCAAACAACATCTAAAAAAGCCTTCACAGTTCTGGAACAACATCCTATGGACAGATGAGACCAAGATCAACTTGTACCAGAGTGATGAGAAGAGTATGGAGAATGAAAGAAACTGCTCATGATCCAAAGCATACCACCTCATCAGTGAAGCATGGTGGTGATAGTGTCATGGCGTGAGCATGTATGGCTGCCAATGTAACTGGTTCTCTTGTATTTATTGATGATGTGACTGATGACAAAAGCAGCAGGATGAATTCTGAAGTGTTTAGGGCAATACTATCTGCTCATATTCAGCCAAATACTTCAGAACTCATTGGAGGGCACTTCACAGCGCAGATGGACAATGACCCGAAGCATACTGCGAAAGCAACCAAAGAGTTTTTTAAAGAAAAGAAGTGGAATGTTATGCAATGGCCAAGTCAATCACCTGACCTGAATCCGATTGAGCATGCATTTCACTTGCTGAATACAAAACTGGAGGTAAAATTCCCCAAGAACAAGCAGGAACTGAAGACAGTTGCAGTAGAGGCCTGGCAGAGCATCACCAGGGATGAAACCCAGCCTCTGGTGATGTCTATGCGTTACATACTTCAGGCAAAGGATTTGCAACCAAGTATTAAAAAGTGAAAGTTTGATTTATGATTGTTAATCTGTCCCATTACTTTTGCTCCCTTAAAAAGTGGGAGGCACATATTCAAACTGTTGTAATTCCTACACTGTTCACCTGATTTGGATGTAAATACTCTCAAATTAAAGCTGAAAGTCTGCAGTTAAAGCACATTTTGTTTGTTTCATTTCAAATCCACTGTGGTGGTGTATGGAGCCAAAAAGATTAGAATTGTGTCGATGTCCCAATATTTATGGACCTGACTGTAGACAAGCTAAATGGGTATACAATTCACCACTAATATCACTAGAAGGAAAAAATTGCTTTGCACCTGGGAACAAGACACAATTTGGTAATTGGATTAAAAACATGCAGTTAAAAGACATTACAGGAGGGGGGAAAATAAGGTCATATCACGAATTCAAAACTAAGGGGGAGAACCTGTCCCTGAATGAATGGAGATATTCCCAGCTAAAACACTTTGTGGGGTCCCTACCACGACCTATTATAGCTGAGAAGGACTTGACCCTAATGGAAAAACGTTGTAATCCGCAAATAAAAGTAAAAAACATGGTATATCCCAGGTATATAAAATGCTAACTGAATTAACAGATTCGGGAAGGCCTCCATTCATTGAGACATGGGAAAAAGAAATAGGAACACTATTAAAAGAACAAGAAGTAAATAGAATATTGAGTGCTGTCTATAGCTTAGAGGTTGATGTAAACACCATTGAAATGAACTATAAATGCCTCTTGAGATGGTACATAACACCGCTAAAAGCACAGAAATGCCAACCAGAGAAATCCTCACTATGTTGGAGGGGATGCTATATGAAAGGCACAATAGCCCACATTTGGTGGGACTGTCCAAAGATCTGGGAATACTGGCAGAATTTGCAACAATTTTTTGGGGAGATTACAGGAGTAAATACCACTGACGACCCATGGGCCTGCTTATTTCATAAATTGGACAAACCAAAAAAACAATATAAATGCACCATAGTGCCAAATTTGATAAATGCAGCCAAGGGTGTAATCCCCAAAAAAATAGCTAGATCCGGAAAGTCCTACACTTAGAAATTGGTTTAAAAGAATAGATTATACATATAATATGGAACTTTTGGGTAGTAGAGAGGAGGATCAGACAGAGAATTTCTCAAATAAATAAATAAATGGAGAAAATGGACGGAATTCAAAAATACCAGCAGATATGCAGAGGTTTGGAAAGATTAGGAGATAAGGAGTACAGAGATGGAGGAGAGGATGCACAGGAGAGGAATAGAAGAGCATGGGAAGAGTAAAAGAGGGGGGGGGGGATTTGATGGGAGGGAGAAAAACGTATTGTTGTGTCAATATCTTTTTGTGAAAATTAACTTTTTGTATTAATAAACCATTTTTGGAAATTTAATAAAAATATAAAAAAAAATACAGCAATAGCTCCTCCCCCCTCGGCCTGCGCCCCTGGCGGGCGCCGTTCTAGCCAACCCCACGGTACGCCCCTGCTCGGGTGGCCGCCTGAGAATCCAGAGAATGCTGAGTTGAGCTGCAGAGGGGATCCGGTGTGCCAAGGACCAGTGGAGGAAGAGGGGTTCAGTTCCAGGAAAGCCTGCCAAGTACTGTGAACTGCCCCTAGGGGTCTGCCAAGTGTAAAGGGGACCACTCCAGAGAAGGTTCCTGGGATCCAGGAGTCAGCTAGCTGTAAAGGGGGTGCCTAGTCAGAGGACCCTGAAATGTTAGAGGGGGTACCTAGTCAGAGGACCCTGAAGTGCTAGACAGCAGACCGCCTGCCCATCCTCTCCGCGGCTCCCCCCATTGCTGCAGACAGATGCCATGTCGAGACAAGAGGCAGAAAATGCAGGGGAAAGTCAGCTGACCAGGTGACAGCAAACAGCGTGAAGGGGGAGGAGCTTTCTGCTGTGCATGGAGACCCCATGTTGGAAGAGGTATTACCGGAGGCACGACTGACACTGAGAGCAAGTAAGTGTCAGTGCCACTGATCCCATCCCTGCCTCTGTCTGAACCCCCCCCCCCCCACCATCGCTGCCTCTGTCTGAACCAGGGGCTGACTGGCAACTTTAAGCCCAGGGGGCAAGTACAAACCAGAGGCCCATGGTGCAGGGACTTGGCCCTCCTCTCACTCTTACTGACCTCCTCCTGGCCCCCATTCCGAGCTGAAGCTCCACTCCAGATACTCTCTACTCACTGGCTAAATTCGGGGCTGGCCATGGGAGAAGAGTCTCCAGTGGGGCATGGAACAGTCCACTGCTCAGTTTACACCATTCATGCTTGGGTGAGGCCTGCGCTATGTCCTTGTCTTCAGCCCGCACTTAGTAGGTGCGGGAATTTTTACTTTTCTTCACCAGGAATCCTTTAGGCATGTCTGTGGCAGAAGCCGTGCAGCCTTTTTATGGGGGCATCAGAGGGGCCAATTGCGCCCCTGCTCCAGTCCTCCCCTGGTCTGATGTCGGCCCACACGGGCACCAGCTGCTGTAATGGGCATTTACGGGCAGCCCGATTAACGGGCGTATGCCGGGACAATTTAAATTACCCAGGTCAGGCTCCTATTTGCCAGGACTCTCCCTGCAAAAACGAAGCAGTTGGCAAGTATGCAAGAGGAACCGATACTCGGCTATCCAGTGTCCAGAAAGCTGCTTAGTGTGTCGGCGTGCAACAATCACACAGTGTGGTAGGGCTTCTGGTAACCACGCTGAAACGCACGCGGCCGGTGTCAGGTGCGGGTGGGCCCAAAGTCTATTGTTCCTTTGATGAGGATCACTTTTTTTTGTCAAATTACTGCGGAAAACTAGTTCATTCCAAGGGATTCAAATACTTATTCTTGTCACTGTAACTATGCAATAAAGATGGAATCTGGAATTCATATTTGTAAAAAAACATGACATTTCCCTGCTTAGGTTTAGCTCTGCTTTCACTCATATCACAGTCTAGGAGGAGTACATTTCCACTCTCCAGCACTGCTTTAACAACACATCCCAGAAAGCGTGTCTCCGGGCCATAGAACTCTCCCTACCATTGGCCCTCCCTCCTGGCCACACCCACAAGACCTTTGCCTCCTCCAACATGGCGGCTCGTCGCAGTCGGCGCTTCTGGTGACGTCACTCTTCGGCGCCCTGTCTGTTTCTCAGCCCCCCTCTTGTCTCCTGTCTCCGGACGGATCGTCTTGTACCGGAGCCGCTCTTAAAGGGGCAATGTATCGAGACGGAGCCGCGGGACCCGGCTTAGGGGGTGAGACTGCGGGCTGAGCGGCGGGAGGAGTCGGAAGGGGCGACTGTGTTACCTATCAGTGGGGGAGGAGGGGGGGGCACCGACCGCGGGGCAACGGCTGAGCCTATCACGGGCCCGGTGTGAGGGGAGGAGTCAGTGTCTGCAGGAGAGGGGGAGGGGATATTAGCAAGACTCCCATCCTATACATACATCTTGTATAGATTAGAGGTGTATGTATGGGGGGGGGGATAAGCAGGAGAGGCATTATTATACCTCACACATACATAAATACCTCAGAGGTTTGTGTATATATATAAATGGAGAGCAATTTTTAATTCTCACATCCTATGTGTACATTGAGGGGGGATTTACTAAGAATGGAGTAACTGTGCACGGCAACCAATCAGCTTCTAGCATTAAGCTTTGAAAATGAAAGCTAGAAGCTGATTGGTTGTCTTGCACAGCTGCTCCAGTGTTAGTAAATTCCCCCTCATGATAAATTACTGGTGAAGCCATCTATATGTCTGGAAAGATCGCCTCTCTGTATTCTTTGTATGGGGGAAGGAGGAGGAGAGATATTACCTCACACCCCACGATATATATATATATATATATATATATATATATATATATATATATATATACACACCGATCATCCATGACATTATGATCACCCACCTAATATTGAGTAGGTCCCCTTTTTGCCGCCAAAACTGCCCTGACCCATTGAGTTATGGATGCCCCCAGACCTCATGCTGTGGTATCTGGCACCAAGCCGTCACTAGCAGATCCTATATGTCCTGTAAGTTGTGAGGTGGGGACCCCAAGGATCCCACTTGTTTTTCCAGCACATCCCACAGATAATTGATTGGATAGAGATCTGGAGAATTTGGAGGTCAAGTCAACACCTCAAACCCAATATTGTGTTCCTCAAACCATTCTTGAATCCATCAGACCAAACCTTCTTCCAATTCTCCATGTTCCTGTTCTGATACTCGCATTCCCATGTACTTTATATTATCAAAAGTATTGGGACGCCTGCCTTTACACATACGTTAACTTTAATGGCATCCCAGTCTTAGTCCGTAGGGTTCAATATTGAATTGGCCCACCTTTTTTAGCTATAACCGCTTCAGCCCCCCTGGGAAGGTTGTCCACAAGGTTTAGGAGTGTGTCTATGGAAATGTTTGACCATTCTTCCAGAAGCAAACCTGTGCGGTCAGGCACTGATGTTGGAGAGAAGGCCTTACTCGCAGCCTCTGCTGTAATTCATCCCAAAGGTGTTCTATCGGGTTGAAGGCATGCCAGTCAAGTTCCTCCACCCCAAACTCACTCATCCATGTCTCTATGGACCTTGCTTTGTGCATTGGTGCGCAGTCATGTTGGAACAGGAAGGGGCTATCCCCAAACTGTTCCCGCAAAGTTGGGAGCATGAAATTGTCCAAAATGTCTTGGTATGCTGACGCCTTAAGAGTTCCTTTTTAGCTGGAACTAAGGGGCCAAGACCAACTCCACCAAATGATTTGGACCAGTGCACAAAGCAAGGTCCATAAAGACATGGATGAGTGAGTTTGGGATGGAGGAACTTGACTGGCCTGCAAATAGTCCTGACCTCAACCCGATAGAACATCTTTGGGATGAATTAAGCCCCGTACACACGCGTCGATAATTGGCCATGAATTTTCGGCCAACGTCCGATCGGCCGATTTTTGGCTTGTTAGTATGATGCTTCCAACAACCGACTGCGACTTTTCGGCCGAAAAAAATCTGGTGTGCAGGCTATAAAATTTTTGTTGGCCGTCAACACAACGGCCGATTGTTCGTCAGTCAGTACAGATTTCGGCAGACAAAAATCTGATGAGCAGGACTGGGCATGCTCAGAGAAGAAAAAACACACGGAAAGTAAACCAGCACATGACATCACTTCTGAAGTAGATTTTTGTTGACCGAGAAAATTAGTGTGCAGTCTAGGCACATTTCAAACAACACTGGACAAAAGACGGCCGATCGGTCGGCCGATAATCGTTGCGTGTGTACGAGGCATTTGAGTTTGGACTGCGAGCCACTATGCGCTTCTGGAAGAATGGTCAAACATTCCCATAGACACACTCCTAAACCTTGTGGACAGCCTTCCCAGAAGAGTTGAAGCTGTTATAGCTGCAAAGGGTGGGCCAACTCAATATTGAACCCTACGGACTAAGACTGGGATGCCAACAAAGTTCATGTGTGTGTAAAGGCAGGCATCCCAATACTTTTGACAATATAGTGTAGCTCTGGAAAAGCTAAGGCTGGTACAAACAGAAAGGTGTCCGAGCACACATGGCATCCCAGTTTGCTGTGTATGGGGCTGTGTAGCGGCAGAACAGTCAAGGTGCCCATGCTGACCCAGGTCTTCAGTCAAAAACACCTGAGCACGTGAGCATCAGAACTGGACCACAGAGCAATGGAAGAAGGTGGCCTGGTCTGATGAATCACATTTTCTTTCACATCCATGTGGATGACTGGGGGAGTGTGTCACGTCCCTGGGAAAGAGATGGAACCAGGATGCAGTATAGGAAGAAGGCAAGCCAGAGGAGGCAGTGTGATGCGTTGGACGATGTTCTCCTGGGAAGCCTTGGGTCCTGTCATTCATGTGGATGTTACTTCACACATTCCACCTACCTAAATGTTGTTGCTGACCAAGTACACCCCATGGAAACTGTATTCCCTGATGGCAGTGTCCTCTTTCAGCAGGATAATGTGCCTTGCCACACTGCAAAAATGGTTCAAGAATGGTTTGAGGAACACCACAATGAGTTTAAGGTGTTGACTTAATCTCCAGATCTCAGACCAATGGAGCATCTGTGGGATGTGCTGGAAAAACTAGTCCGATCTATGGAGGCCCCATGGGTCTGTTTAAAGGATCTGCTGCTGACAGTTGGTGCCAGATACCACAGCATACCTTCTGAGGTCTGGGGCCATCCATGCTGCAACGGGTCAGGGGTGTTTTAGTGCAAAAGTTGGACCATACTCAATATTAGGTGGGTGGTTATAAGGTTATGGCTCGATAGTGTGTGTGTTTGTATATGTATCTATGTACATAGAGAGAGGTGTCATCATACCTCACATCTCATACATCCAATCAGCTTCTAGCTTCAGTTTGTTCACTTAAGCTGCGAAAATGAAAGCTAGAAGTTGATTGGTCACCATGCACAGCAGCTCCAGTGTTACTAAATTCCACCTCATTATATATTACTGGTAAAGCCATTATGTCTGGAGAGGTTGTCTCTCTCTTACCTGTAAGGGAAGATGTATGGGGAGAGGAGAAGAGGCATTCTTAAGCATCAGATCTCATACACACAAGATGAGGGACGTTTATCAATATTTTCATCCAAGGGTCATTCATTTTTCTAGCCAAATCTTATGTACAAAATGGGGGAAATTTGGGTGAACATATTGATAAATAGACCCCTATATATTACTTAAAAATATACATATGTCTACAGAGGTGGTCTGTCTCACTGCATTACCTGTATGAGGAGAGGCATTTTCAAGTTTCATACCCCATGGATACATAATCAGATCTATTTACCAAAGATTCACAACATTTTCTCATGCGATTCAGTCATGTTTTAATTAACTCTGAAGAATGGGTTAATCTTGGGTGAAAACATATATATTCATGATGGAGCCATATATATGTTTGGAAAGGTTGTGTCTGTCTCTATTATCTGTAAGAGAAGGTTAATGGAAAACAGAGAAAGGACATTATCAAGCATCACATCCTGTACATACAGTATCTCACAAAAGTGAGTACACCCCTCACATTTTTGTAAATATGTTATTATATCTTTTCATGTGACAACACTGAAGAAATGACACTTTGCTACAATGTAAAGTAGTGAGTGTACAGCTTGTATAACAGTGTAAATTTGCTGTCCCCTCAAAATAACTCAACACACAGCCATTAATGTCTAAACCGCTGGCAACAAAAGTGAGTACACCCCTAAGTGACAATGTCCAAATTGGGCCCAAAGGGTCAATATTTTGTGTGGCCACCATTATTTTCCAGCACTGCCTTAACCCTCTTGGGAATGGTGTTCACCAGAGCTTCACAGGTTGCCACTGGAGTCCTCTTCCACTCCTCCATGACGACATCACGGAGCTGGGGGATGTTATAGAGACCTTGCGCTCCTCCACCTTTCGTTTGAGGATGGTCCACTGATGCTCAATAGTGTTTAGGTCTGGAGATATGCTTGGCTAGTCCATCACCCTTACCCTCAGCTTCTTTAGCAAGGCAGTGGTCATCATGGAGGTGTGTTTGGGGTCGTTATCATGTTGGAATACTGCCCTTCGGCCCAGTCTCCGAAGGGAGGGGATCATGCTCTGCTTCAGTATGTCACAGTACATGTTGGCATTTATGGTTCCCTCAATGAACTGTAGCTCCTCAGAGCCGGCAGCACTCATGCAGCCTCAGACCATGACCCTCCCGCCACCATGCTTGACTGTAGGAAAGACACACTTGTCTTTTTACTCCTCACCTGGTTGCTGCCACACATGCGTGACATCATCTGAACCAAATAAGTTTATCTTGGTCTCATCAGACCACAGGCCATGGTTCCAGTAATCCATGTCCTTAGTCTGCTTGTCTTCAGCAAACTGTTTGAGGGCTTTCTTGTGCATCATCTTTAGAAGAGGCTTCCTTCCGGGACGACAACCACGCAGACCAATTTGATGCAGTGTGCAGCGTATGGTCTTAGCACTGACAGGCTGCCCCCCCACCCCTTCAACCTCTGCAGCAATGCTGGCAGCACTCATATGTCTATTTCCAAAAGACAACCTCTGGATATGATGCTGAGCACGTGCACTCAACTTCTTTGGTCGACCATGGCGAGGCCTGTTCTGAGTGAAACCTGTCCTGTTAAACTGTTGTATGGTCTTGGCCACCGTGCTGCAGCTCAGTTTCAGGGTCTTGGCAATCTTCTTATAGCTTAGGCCATCTTTATGTAGAGCAACAATTATTTTTTTAAGATCCTCAGAGAGTTCTATGCCATGAGGTGCCATGTTGAACTTCCAGTGACCAGAATGAGAGAGTGATAACACCAAATTTCACACACCTGCTCATCATTCACACCTGAGACCTTGTAACCCTAACGAGTCACATGACATCAGGGCAATGGCTAATTTGGACATTTTCACTTAGGGGTGTACTCACTTTTGTTGCCAGCGGTTTTGACATTAATGGCTGTGTGTTGAGTTATTTTGAGGGGACAGCAAATTTACACTGTTATACAAGCTGTACTCTCACTACTTTACATTGTAGCAAAGTGTCATTTCTTCAGTGTTGTCACATGAAAAGATATAATAAAATATTTACAAAAATGTGAGGGGTGTACTCACTTTTGTGAGATACTGTACATTATGGGGTTTATTTATCCATTTTTTCACCAAAGATTTACAGTTGTTATCAAATCACCCATTTTTTTTAAAAGGAACCTTATGGAAAAAATGGGTAAATTATGCGTGAAAAAAAATGATAGACCACGAAGTATTGCTGGTAAAGCCTTAGATATGTTTGTAGAGGTTGCCTGTTTTGTATTACCTGTATTGGGAGAGGAAGAGATGCATTCTCAAGCCTCACACCCCGTGGATACATAATATAAAAAAAAGGTGTATGTATATGTATGGGGAGCCGGGCTCTGTATTATCTGTATGAGGAGAGGCATAGGATAAAGAGAAATCCAGTCATCCGCACGTCTAAAACACTATTGTAATCCAACAATAAAATCACACATCTGGCAGATAAAGTGGAGGGATCTGTGGAAAACAGGTAACACGTTTTGTGCTTACGCATAGGTAACTGTCAGCTATGAGTAGGCACGAAACACGTTAGTTGTAGAAACAAACATCTTTCACGTTGTTATTAAGGGGGATTTTTTGAGAATTTTTAGGAAAATAATGAATTTATTCTATTTTGAAATAAGGCTGTAACATAACAAAATGTGGATAAAGTGAAGCGCTGTGAACATTTTCTGGAAGCACTGTAAGTCAACAACAGACTGAAATACGCAGCAGCTGAACTACGATATACGCACATCTGAGCAGTGCTTGCATACCAGGACGTATGTGCAGACAGTCAGGGGCAGCACATTGCTTCACAAGTACCGCTCGGATGTGCACATATATATATATTACAGTACGGACCAAAAGTTTGGACACACCTTCTCATTCAAAGAGTTTTCTTTATTTTCATGACATCACAGCTGATAGTCCTATTGAATAGACTGTTAGGATTTGTATTATGGCAAGAAAAAAGCAGCCAAGTACATGAAAACGAGTGGCCATCATTACTTTAAGAAATGAAGGTCAGCCAGTCCGAAAAAATTGGGAAAACTTTGAAAGTGTCCCCAAGTGCAGTCACAAAAACCATCAAGCGCTACAAAGAAACTGGCTCACATGCGGACCGCCCCAGGAAAGGAAGACCAAGAGTCACCTCTGCTGCGGAGGATAAGTTCATCCGAGTCACCAGCCTCAGAAATCGCAGGTTAACAGCAGCTCAGATTAGAGACCAGGTCAATGGCACACGGAGTTCTAGCAGCAGACGCATCTCTAGAACAACTGTTAAGAGGAGACTGTGTGAATCAGGCCTTCATGGTAGAATATCTGCTAGGAAACCACTGCTAAAGAAAGGCAACACGCAGAAGAGAATTGTTTGGGCTAAAGAACACAAGGAGTGGACATTAGACCAGGGGAAATCTGTGCTTTGGTCTGATGAGTCCAAATTTGAGATATTTGGTTCCAACCACCGTGTCTTTGTGCGACGCAGAAAAGGTGAACAGATGGACTCTACATGCCTGGTTCCCACCGTGAAGCATGGAGGAGGAGGTGTGATGGTGTGGGGGTGCTTTGCTGGTGACACTGTTGGGGATTTATTCAAAATTGAAGGCATACTGAACCAGCATGGCTACCACAGCATCTTGCAGCGGCATGCTATTCCATCCGGTTTGCGTTTAGTTGGACCATGATTTATTTTTTAACAGGACAATGACCCCAAACACGCCTCCAGGCTGTGTAAGGGCTATTTGACCAAGAAGGAGAGTGATGGGGTGCTGCGCCAGATGACCTGGCCTCCACAGTCACCGGACCTGAACCCAATCGAGATGGTTTGGGGTGAGCTGGACTGCAGAGTGAAGGCAAAAGGGCCAACAAGTGCTAAGCATCCCTGGGAACTCCTTCAAGACTGTTGGAAGACCATTTCAGGTGACTACCTCTTGAAGTGGGACTCATGAAAAGTCATAGTCATGAAAATAAAGAAAACTCTTTGAATGAGAAGGTGTGTCCAAACTTTTGGTCTGTACTGTGTATGTATGTATATATATATATATAAGTACAGCCAGTAGTTACTTCTGGCTGTACACTGCACCTGTGACTCCCAAGCACAGAATAACCCCCGAGTGTAAGCTGTACGGCCATGTGCACAAGCCTTAAAACCATATACAGTAAATGTCTACAGAGATTGATACACTCTTTGTGTAATACCTGTAAGGGAGTGTGAATGGGAGGAGGAGACATATTCTTAAGCATCACATCCAATCCCATACATGCCTGATGAGGTCTGTTTTCAATTTTTCACCAAAGATTTACGCAATCTTCATCCAAAATTAACTCACTTTTCTAATAACCAGACCCCTATATACAGCGGGCAAAATACAGATTGAACACGTCACCATTTTTTGCTAGGTAAATATATTTCTAAAGGTGCTAGTACATGAAATTTTCACCACATGTCGGTAACAACCCATGCAATCCATACATACAAAGAAACCAAAACAAATAAGTTCATAAATGAAGTTATGTGTAATAAAATGGAATGACACTGGAAAAAAGTATTGAACACGCTAACTGAAATGTATTTAATACTTCGTACAAATTCCTTTGTTAGCAATGGCCAGCTTCAAGACGACTCCTTTATGGAGGAACTTCGTCGAATGCATTGCTCAGGTGTGATTTTGGCCCATTCTTCCACACAGTCTTCAAATCTTGAAGGTTCCCTGCGCCTCTTCTATGAACTCTGATCTTTAGTTCTTTCCATAGGTGCTATTGACATGAAATTTTCACCACATGTCGGTAACAATCCATGCAATTCATACATACAAAGACACCTAAGCAAATACGTTCAGAAATGAGGTTATGTGTAATAAAAATGGAGACACAGGGAAAAAGTATTGAACACATAAAGGAAGGGAGGTTCAAAAAGGCATGGAAAGCCATGACACCAGCTGAAATCTAACAGTCTTTAGAAAGCAATCCTGCCCCTTGTCAGTGCAGATTAATATCAGCTGGTTCAGTCTCAACTGATGGCCTATAAAAAAGTGTCTCTTTTACCAAGGTGTTACACAAGAAACATCCCATGATGGGTAAAAGCAAAGAGCTCTCTCAAGACCTTTGCAACCTTATTGTTGCCAAACATACTGATGGCGTTGGTTACACAAGGATTTCTAAACTCCTGAATGTTCCAGTGAGCACTGCTGGGGCCAAATTACAGAAGTGGAAAGAACATAATTTTATAAACTGGCTCTCACCTGGTGCTCCTCGTAAGATTTCTGACAGAGTGAAAATAATTATCAGAAGAGCTGTCCAAGAGCCAAGGACCACTTGTGGAGAGCTTCGGAAAGACCTGGAATTAACAGGTACAATTGTTTCAAAGAAAACCATAAGTAATGCTCTCATCCCCCATCGTACGCTCCCACGCAAGACTCCATTGCTGAAGCAAAAGCATGTTGAAGCTCGTTTAAAGTTTCGGCCCAGCATTTAGACAAGCCTGTGACATACTGGCAGAATATAGTCTGGTCAGATGAGACCTAAATTGAACTCTTTGGATGCCATAATACACACCATGTTTGGACGTCAAAGGGCACATCACCCCAAAAACACTCCAGTACCAACAGTGAAGTTTGAAGGTGGGAACATCATGGTGTGGGGCTATTTTTTAGCATACGGTACTGGCAAACTTCATATCATTGAAGGAAAGATGAATGGAAAAATATACCAAGATGTTCTTGATAAAAATCTGCTGCCATCTACCAGGATGATGAAGATGAAACAAGGGTGGCCATTTTAGGAAGACGATGATCCCAAAGCCAAGGAAACTCTTGGTTTCAAAGCAAATAAAACTAGAACGGCCCATCCAATCACCTGACTAGAATCCAATAGAAACTCTATAGGAAGAACTGAAGATCAGAGAAGCAAGCAGAGCCTTCAAGATTTCAAGGCTGGACTGTGGAAGAATGGGCCAAAATCACACCTGAGCAATGCATGCGACTAGTTTATCCATAAAGGAGTCATCTTGAAGCTGGCCATTACGAACAAAGGAATTTGTACAAAGTATTAAATACATTTCAGTTAGCGTGTTCAATACTTTTTTCCAGTGTCATTCCATTTTATTACACATAACTTCATTTATGAACCTTTGTTTTGGTGTCTTTGTATGTATGCATGGGTTGTTACCGATATGTGATGAACATTGCATGTGCTAGCACCTTTAGAAATATATTTACATAGAAAAATGGTGATGCGTTCAATACTTATTTTACCCGCTGTATTACTGGTAAAGCCATATGGATGCCTGGAGAGGCTGTCATCCAAGATTCACCTGTTTTTCTTAACAAATCTCATGTTAAAAATGGGTGATTGTTGGGAGAATATTTTGTACATGGACCTCTATATATTACTGGTAAGGCCATATAGACATCTGAAGAGGTTGTCTCCTTCTGTGTTACCTGTATGAAGAGAAGAGTCATTCTCGAGCATCACATCCTGTACATACATTGTGGGCTCAATTTATCAATGTATTCACTAAAGATTTACAGTTTTCATCCAAGATGCACTCATTTTTCAAGTTGCATCTTGTGTGAAAAACATATTGATTGCAAGTGAAAACATTGATAAATAGCCCTCTATATATTGCTGGTGAAGCCATTATATATGTGTAAAGAGCTGGTCTCCCTGTATTACATGTATGGGAAGAGGAGGAAAGGCATTTCCAAGCCTCAGATGACATAGTAACATCTGTATATACATACAGGTCCCTCTCAAAAAATTAGCATATTGTGATAAAGTTCATTATTTTCTGCAATGTACTGATAAACATTAGACTTTCATATATTATAGATTCATTACACACAACTGAAGTAGTGCAAGCCTTTTATTGTTTTAATATCGATGATTATGGCATACAGCTCATGAAAAACCAAAATTCCTATCTCAAAAAAATTAGCATATCATGAAAAGGTTCTCTAAACGAGCTATAAACCTAATCATCTGAATCAACTAATTAACTCTAAACACCTGCAAAAGATTCCTGAGGCTTTTAAAAACTCCCAGCCTGGTTCATTACTCAAAACCGCAATCATGGGTAAGACTGCCGACCTGACTGTTGTCCAGAAGGCCATCATTGACACCCTAAAGCAAGAGGGTAAGACACAGAAAGAAATTTCTGAACGAATAGGCTGTTCCCAGAGTGCTGTATCAAGGCACCTCAGTGGGAAGGAAAAATTGTGGCAGAAAACGCTGCACAACGAGAAGAGGTGACCGGACCCTGAGGGGAGAGGGAAATGCCAAAATGCCTGAAGTCCAGTGTCAAGTACCCACAGTCAGTGATGGTCTGGGGTGCCATGTCAGCTGCTGGTGTTGGTCCACTGTGTTTTATCAAGGGCAGGGTCAATGCAGCTAGCTATCAGGAGATTTTGGAGCACTTCATGCTTCCATCTGCTGAAAAGCTTTATGGAGATGAAGATTTCATTTTTCAGCACGACCTGGCACCTGCTCACAGTGCCAAAACCACTGGTAAATGGTTTACTGACCATGGTATTACTGTGCTCAATTGGCCTGCCAACTCTCCTGACCTGAACCCCATAGAGAATCTGTGGGATGTTGTGAAGAGAAAGTTGAGAGACACAAGACCCAACACTCTGGATGAGCTCAAGGCCGCTATCGAAGCATCCTGGGCCTCCATAGCACCTCAGCAGTGCCACAGGCTGATTGCCTCCATGCCACGCCGCATTGAAGCAGTCATTTCTGCAAAAGGATTCCCGACCAAGTATTGAGTGCATAACTGAACATAATTATTTGAAGGTTGACTTTTTTTGTATTAAAAACACTTTTCTTTTATTGTTCGGATGAAATATGCTAATTTTTTGAGATAGGAATTTTGGTTTTTCATGAGCTGTATGCCAAAATCATCAATATTAAAACAATAAAAGGCTTGCACTACTTCAGTTGTGTGTAATGAATCTAAAAAAAAAATTATATATATATATATATATATATAAAGTCTAATGTTTATCAGTACATTACAGAAAATAATGAACTTTATCACAATATGCTAATTTTTTGAGAGGGACCTGTATATTCATTTTTATTTAGAGGAATCTGTTAGGACCGAAATATGAGATCTGGCATTGCTGATCTGCTTTTGAAATTCTTGCCCTTGTTCCGTCATCCTTGTACATGCTATTGTATTTAAAGCAGTTTCAAGCTCAAAAGCAAACATTTATTATATTGCATATTACTGGTTCTTAGATATGATGGCTGCATTTGTTTTCTTTTTTAGTCTTTTTTTTCCTTTATTTTTGCCTAATGATCCTACCAGTTAGTCTGGTGTGTTTTTTTTATAGTTCTCTACATGTAGCAGTTAGAGGCCTGGATTTTTTTCCTTTGTACATAATATAAATGGGTATTAATATTTATAGGTAAAATTGATCCAGGGAATATCCGATTGCCTCTCGGGGGATCAGGAAGGATTTTTTTCCCCTGCTGTAGCAAATTGGATCATGCTTTGCTGGGGTTTTTCGCCTTCCTCTGGATCAACTGTGGGTATAGGATTGTGTATATGGGATTGTATGGTTGGGTTTTCTTAACTGTTTTTTATTGGCTGAGCCAGTTGGACTTGTGTCTTTTTTCAACCTCCCGCTTTATTCATTCATGTAAGACCTTTATCCCAAAAGAAAAACTGTTTGCTGTAACTGCTCATAAAGTTATAGGATGGCGTTTCGCTTCAATTTGTTAGGTATCTAAACCTGCTAGCTCCCCCCCCCCCCCCCAGACTTGACAATACTTGTGTCCAAAGATGTTTCTGTTGTTCCTTCATTAAGAGCGTAGGCAATCTAAGGCGATATTCACACTGGCAGTTAGGCCCTGTTCACTGTTTTCAACTCGTAAAACGCTCATCTCTGAAGTCTCAAAACGCCCAACAAGCAAAATTCCATTCATTTTAATAGCCCCTGTTCACATATGAGCGTTTTGTCACCTGAGGCAAAATGCCTGAAGCTCAAAAAAGTACCGGTACATGAGCTTCTTTTTTGGCAGATTACAAGCGTTTTTGTTAAATGTCAATGCCTGCCTCCAAACGCCTGAAAAAAAGCCCAAAGAAACGCCTGGAAAAAAGCCCAAAAAAATGCCTGAAAACGATATGCTCAGGTGTGAATGGAGCCTTAGGGGCGGTGCGAATAGTAGCTGCAGGAATCCGATTCCAGCTGTGGCTCTTAGAGGGTATGTGCGGCTGCCCTAGTTACTATTATGACAGGTCGCCAGCAGATGCAGCTATTCACGGCTGTCCACGCAGCCGATTACCTGCGGTGGTTCCAGCTGGAATCAATGCAGGTTATCACTGGCTGTGCAGAGCCGTGAATAGCTGCATCCACCGGCGTCCTATCATTATAGTAAATGGGACCGGCGGCCGCATCTACGCGCTGAGGGCCACAGCAGGAATCTCTCATGAGCTGCTATAACTGTTTCCAAAGTGATGGGAGGGGATATCCTCCCGCTGCTCGCTGGTGGTTCTCAGGCTTACCGTTTCTGCCGGTTCACATGATCCAACGGTGCGGCCGGCTACTCCCATAGAATATCAAAGAGTAGTAACTCTTTGAATGCTTCTATGCTGTTGGAGGACCGGAGCGATGTCATGATGAGGAGATTTGGGGTTTCTTTGATCTTTCCATAAAGAGGACCTGTCATCCTTATTTCTACTACAAGGGATGTTTACATCCGGGCTGCATACTCGGATAAGGGTCTGATTTAGAAACTTGGGGGGGGGGGGGGGCCCACGCCGTTTTTTTTTTTTTTCCATCTTGGCGTGGAGTTCCCCTTCAAGATCCCTTCAGAGAGCAAGTTGCACCACAAGTCGGATCATCATGATCCGACTTGGATGCGACTTCCATTCAAATCCGTGGGCTTAAATCCATATCAAAGACGGCTAGGCAACCATTGATTTTGAATAGAGGCAGAAAAACGCTGCTAAAAGCTAACGAGGCTAAACGTGCATTAAAGCCAATGGAAGAAGCTACTAAAAGCACATTTTTACAGCTGCTTTTTCCTGGCGTTGGTAGTGGCTCTGCAGCTCGTTTTTTCTAATGCCCTGTGTGCATGAGGCCTAAATGTTTATAAAAGCTTATTTTAAATAAAAATACACGAAAGTCGTTATTAGTGCATGCAGATATGACAGAACTTCCAAAATGCTTACAAAATCTAAACCATAAAGTATTACATTTTACATTGTGCCTTTTTGCAAAATGGTGAAAATCGAGGAAACACAAAACTGTAAATAACAAGCTAAAAACCTGGAGGCTAAGGCCCCTTTTACACGGTCCGCATTCCGATGCGGACCATGCTCTGCTCAGCGGGGATCGATCCGCCGATCCCTGCTGAGCCGGCGGATGACAGCTCCGTCACCGCACTGTGTGCAGAGAGGGAGGTGTCAGAGCCCCGCTGCTCTCTATGGGGAATCGGATGAGAGCAGACCGCCTGTCCGCTCTCATCCGATCCCCAGGACGGATGGAAAATAGGGTTTCCATCCATCCGGATTTCACGGGTCGGATGCGGGTGTCAGAGGACATGTCACCGCTGACATCGGCTGCTCCATAGGGCTGAATCGGGCATCCTAAAAAACTGACAGGCGGATCTGATCGGAACGCCCGTGTGAAAGAGCCCTTAGTGCGTATTGTAGTAATACATCATACACATTGCATTGTTGTATTGTTGAGTTGCAGTGCCTTTTCATTTTAAATGCCACCTAAACACATCTAGCCAGCGCACCTTAATGCATGTGTTTCAAAGCACAACAATGCACATATAGTGCATCCGGAAAGTATTCACAGTGCTTCACTTTTTCCACATTTTGTTATGTTGCAGCCTTATTCTAAAATGGAATGAATTCATTATTTTCTTCAAAATTCTACAAACAATAACCCATAATGGCAATGTGAAATAAGTTTGTTTGACATCTTTGCAAATGTATTAAAAATGAAAAAATCCCATGTACATAAGTATTCACAGCCTTTGCTCAATACTTTGTTAAAGCGCCTTTGGCACCAATTACAGCCCCAAGTCTTTTGGAGTATGATGCTACAAGCTTGGCACACCTTTTTTTGGGCAGTTTCTCCCATTCTTCTTTTCAGGACCTCTCAAGCTCCATCAGGTTGGATGGGGAGTGTCGGTCCATTTTCAGAGCCATGTTCAATCGGGTTCAAGTCTGGGGTCTGGCTGGGCCACACATGGACATTTACAGATTCATCTCGTAGCCACTCCATTGTTATCTTGGCTGTGGGCTTTGGGTCGTTTTTCCTGTTGGAAGATTAACCTTCACCCCAGTCTGAGGTCCAGAGCGCTTTGGAGCAGGTTTTTATCAAGGATGTCTCTGTACATTGCTGCATTCCTATTTCTCTCCATCCTGACTAGTCTCCCAGTTCTTGCCACTGAAAAACATCCCCACAGCATGATGCTGCCACCACCATGCTTCACTGTAGGGATGGTATTGGCCAGGTGAGCGGTGCTGGGTTTCCTCCAGATATGACGGCTGCCATTCAGGCCAGAGAGTTCAATCTTTGTTTCATCAGACCAGAGAATTTTGTTTGAGAGTCCTTCAGGTGTCTTTTGGCAAATGCTAGGTGGGCCTTTTACTGAGGAGTGACTTCCGCTTGGCCGCTCTACCATACAGGCCTGATTAGTGGAGTGCTGTAGAGATGGTTTTTCTTCTGGAAGGTTCTTCTCTCTCCACAGAGAATTGCTGGAGCTCTGTCAGAGTGACCATTGGGTTCTTGGTCAGCTCCCTAAATAAGGCCCTTTTCCCCCGATTGCTCAGTTTGGCTGGGCGGCCTGCTCTAGGAAGAGTCCAGGTGGTTCCAAACTTCTTCCATTTATGGATGATGTAGGCCACCGTGCTCATTGGGACATTCAATGCTGTAGAAGTTTTTCTGTACCCTTCCCCAGATCTGTGCCTCCATACAATCCTGTCTCAGAGGTCTACAGACAATTCCTTAGACTTCATGGCCTGGTTTGTGCTCTGACATGCACTGTTAACTGTAGGACCTTTCTATAGACAGGTGTGTGCCTTTCCAAATCACATCCAATCAACTGAATTTACAACAGTTGGACTCCAATCAAGTTGTAGAAACATCTCAAGGATAATCAGTGGAAACGGGATGCACCTGAGCTAAGTTTTGAGTGTCTTGACAAAGGCTGTGAATACTTATCTAGATGTGTTTTTTTTTTTTTTATAAATGTGCAAAGATTTCAAACAAACTCCTTTTCATGCTGTGTTTATGGAGTAATGTTTGTAGAATTTTGAGGAAAATAATTTAATCCATTTTGAAATAAGGCTGTAATATAACAAAATGTGGAAAAAATAAAGCGCTGTGAATGAATTCCAAGTATGGATATTTTATACATGTTTTCTTTGGCTCAGCTTGGACCAATGTAACTATGTCTATACCATACCTTGCTGCTCTCCCTGGAATCTGGAAATCACTAAGGCTAGGTTAATACTGAATTGCACTGGATTGGCTCACAGCTGGAAGTCCGGTGCATTCACTGTTTCAGGTCCAAATTCGATCCAAATGTTTGGCTGAATTCGGACCTTACATTTCGCAGCTGTCCCGGAGCTGTGTGAACCGGCTCCATTGTCAGTCTCCTGTCATGCGATATGGATGCAGGGAAACCCAGCCTTATATAGACATTGCTGACCCAATAGGGTTGATTTTACTAAAGGGAAAAAGCAGTTGCTCAAGTGTTCAGTATCTCACAATAGTGAACACCCCTCACATTTTTGTAAATATTTACATTGTAGCAAAGTGTCATTTCTTCAGTGTTATAATTAAAGTAGTGAGTGTACAGCTTGTATAACAGTGTAAATTTGCTGTCCCTTCAAAATAACTTGACACACAGCCATAAATGTTTAAACCACTGGCAACAAAAGTGAGTACACCCCTAAATGAAAATGCCCAAATTGGGCCCAAAGTGTCAATATTTTGTGTGGCCACCATTATTTTCCAGCACTGCCTTAACCCTCTTGGGCATGGAGTTCACCAGAGCTTCACAGGTTGCCACTGGAGTCCTTTTCCCTTCCTCCATGACGACATCACAGAGCTGGTGGATGTTAGAGGCCTTGTGCTCCTCCACCTTTCGTTTTGAAGATGCCCCACAGATGCTCAATAGGGTTTAGGTCTGGAGACATGCTTGGCCAGCCCATCACCTTTACCCTCAGCTTCTTTAGCAAGGCAGTGGTAATCTTGGATGTGTGTTTGGAGTCCTTATCATGTTGGAATACTGCCCTGCAGCCCAATCTCCGAAGGGAGGGGATCATGCTCTTCTTCAGTATGTCGCAGTACATGTTGGCATTCATGGTTCCCTCAATTAACTGTAGCTCCCCAGTGCCCGCAGCATTTATGCAGCCCCAGACAATGACTATTCCACCACCATGCTCGACTGTAGGCAAGACATACTTATCTTTGTACTTCTCACCTGGTTGCCCCACACACGCTTGACACCATCTGAACTAAATCAGTTTATCTTGGTCTCATCAGACCACAGGAAGTGGTTCCAGTAATCCATGTCCTTAGTCTGCTTGTCTTCAGCAAACTGTTTGCGGGCTTTCTTGTGCATCATCTTTAGAAGAGGCTTCCTTTTGGGATGACAGCCATGCAGACAAATTTGATGCAGTGTGTGGAGTATGGTCTGAGCATTGACACCCTGACCCCCCCACCCCTTTTAACCTTTGCAGCAACGCTGGCAGCACTAATACATCTATTTCCCAAAGACAACCTCTGGATATTATACTGAGCACATGCACTCAACTTCTTTGATCGACCATGGTGAGGCCTGTTCTGGGTGGAACCTGTCCTGTTAAACTGCTGTATGGTCTTGGCCACTGTGCTGCAGCTCAGTTTCAGGGTCTTGGCAATCTTCTTATAGCCTATGCTATCTCTATGTATAGAAACAACTATTTTTTTCAGATCCTCAGAGTTCTTTGCCATGCCATTAGGTGCTGTGTTGAACTTCCAGTGACCAGTATGAGAGAGTGAGAGTGATAACACCAAATGTAACACACCTGCTCCCCATTCACCCCTGAGACCTTGTAACACCAACAAGTCACATGACACCGGGGAGGGAAAATGGCTAATTGGGTCCAATTTGGCCATTTTCACTTAGGGGTGTACTTTTGTTGCCAGCGGTTTAGACATTAATGGCTGTGTGTTGAGTTATTTTGAGGGGACCGCAAATTTACACTGTTATACAAGCTGTACACTCACTACTTTACATTGTAACTAAGCGTCATTTCTTCAGTGTTGTCACATGAAAAGATATAATAAAATATTTACAAAAATGTGAGGGGTGTACTCACTTTTGTGAGATACTGTACACTACAAACTGTATGATTGAATCGGTTCTTATATCGCTGTTTTACTAACTTGACAGCTTATTATTCTAAATAGGAAACCTTTATTTTGTTTGCAAATATTAAAGATTCTAACTACCAGGAAGAACACGTGATTAGAGCACCTGTCGTTTCAGAGCCATCATGGCAGCGCCTGTTAGCGGGCATCCACTCACCTGCTGCCCCCACTTTCCTCACCTTGTTGCGTCACTGTCGCATCACCAGCCGTCCCATTAAAGTGAATGGGACTGTCGGTGAGTCAACAGCAGGTCAGAGGAGGAGCCACTGGGGGACAGAGATGACAGTTGCTCTTTAACCACTTAAGCCCCGGAGGATTTTCCTGCTAAAAGACCAGGGGGTATTTTGCGATTCGGCACTGCGTGACTTTAACGGACAATTGCGCGGTCGTGCGACGCTGTACCTAAACGAATTTGACGTCCTTTTTTTCCCACAAACAGAGCTTTCTTTTGGTGGTATTTGATCACCTGTGCGATTTTTTTGATCACGCGCTATAAACAAAAAAAGAGCGACAATTTTGCAAAAATAGCAATATTTTTCACATTTTTTTATATGAAATTCCCCCAAAAAAAAATGTAAGAATCAAAATTTTTTAACATTTTTGGCCAATTTGTTTTATCCTACCTATGTTTGGTAAAAAAAATCGCAAAAAGCGTATTTTGATTGGTTTGCGCAAAAGTTATCGCGTTTACTAACAAAGGGAAAGATTTTTGTCATTTTTGTTGTTTTTTTTTTAACGCGTAATGGCGGCGATCTGCGATTTTTTTGCGGTACTGCGACATTGCGGCGGACAGATCGGACCCTTGACTGACATTTTTGACACTTTTGGGGTTACCAGTGACATTTCTACAGTAATCAGTGCTATACATATGCACTGTTACTGTAAAAATACACTGGCAGTGAAGGGGTTAACTTTATTTGGGAGGGAGGGGCTGTGTGTGTCCCTAGGGGCGTGATTCTTACTGTGATTGGCTGTGGCTCTAGCTGTAAGGAAACTGATAAACGGATCTACATACTAGATCCGAGTAATCAGTGTCTTTACAGCGATGAGAATGACAGGCAGCTTGTTTACACAAGCTGCCTGACATTCTCCCTCTTCCCCCGACGATCGCCGAGTGGCCGGCGGACATCGGGTCCGCTGGTCACACGCGCGGGGGGGTGCGTGACCGCGCGGGAGCGGGAGTGCGCCTCCGGGGGCGCGCGCTCGCTCCCCAGACCCTCCCAGGCTAGTGACGTTAATTAACGTCACTCTGCCTGGCAGGGGCTGACCGCCGCAGTAAATCTACTTGCGGCGGTCGGCAAGCAGTTAAAAATTATGATTTAAATTGAGTTGATTTAAATAAAGCCTTTTTACTTGTGATTTAAATCAAATCCACCCTGATGCGCAGCCTCTGCGTTCGGATCCATGCTCCTGCTCGCATGTCAAACTGTGCAGCTAGTGCATGTGCATCAACTTCTATGAGCTGCCTGCACACACGCAGCTTAAAGGTGGATGCACATGCATCTGCCAGCTGCTCTGCATGGAGGACGGGCTTAATCTCCCTTCTGAATGAGCTTCAACGGACTTCATAGGCAGATCAAAGGTACTCTTGTGATCCTTTAGACGTTTTTTTATATGGGCCAGGAATCTGTCTGCTGATCCCCACTGAGGAGGCGGTTGGCTTGTCTGTGCCCGACACACAGTCTGCTGCTCTCTATGGGGGGGGGTTGCATGTAAACATCCTTTACATCTTCCCCGATCTGCCAGATGGATGGGGAACAGATCCCCCATTCATCTGTTTTTAACAGATTAGATTGGATGTCTATAGAGGGCAATGGGTGGTCCAATCGGGTCCGCCTAAAACCTGACAGGCGGACCCGTTTGGTCCGCCCACGTGAAAGTGGCCTTATGAATAAATCAGAGCTTTCCATAATAAAGTTACTTTCTATTTCTTATGAATTGTATTTGAGCAGTGTTTAGAGGAAATACAAAGTCATGTTATTAAAAATAACGTACCACACAATGCAGTTACCTAAAAATTGTAGTGGCCCCCTGTGCTCAGAAGTGTAATGAGCTTCCATTTAGGATAACCCCAAATTTACTGTATAAAATACATATACTAGTTGCTGCTACTTAAAACAGAAGCAATAATGATAAAGAAAACACCAACTTGTCCTAGAATAAAATAAGGCATCAGTAGCGCAAACAAGACATGGTCACAAATGGCACATTAAAATTCAAATGCATCCCACTCTCATGGATATGGCAAGTACATCACATATTAATGCCTTGAAAAACAGTCTGTAAGATGAGTAAATACAAATATAGTAGAGTAAAGGTATCCCAGTGTATAGTTGAAGAAACACCTCACAATCCTCCACCAGTGTGCAGGTCACTCCAAGTGAAATGGCAACTCATCAGAAATCAATGCCTACCCACTCTCATGGATAAGGCGAATACAAGTGTTGACATCCCCCGTGAGATACACTGGATCTGCCGCCACTTCCTCCCACTCTCATGGATATGGCAAGTACACGTGTTTAAATAACCTAGAAAATCCCCTGGATCTGCTTCCACTTCCTCCTGTAAAACACGGTTAGAGCACTCCTGGTTCTGATACTGTCCCAGAAGAGTCAGAGAAGTCCACAGCTTCACAAATCCACTGCTGTTGATTCTCAATATCACAGACAATGTCTTATCGTCATATTTTAAAAGGTCCAAAGGACAAGAGGCTCCCACCTCTCCATGCGATTCCTTTACAGCAGACACAGTCAGTGATTTGTACTGAGCTGCACTCAACTTGACACCTTCACGCTGAAATAATCTGGGTCCGGACCCTGACTCTGACTCTTCTGTTACAGTATCAGAACCAGGAGTGCTCTATCTGTGTTTTACAGGCAGAAGTGGCAGCAGATCCAGAGGATTTCCTAGGTGATTTAAACACGTGTACTTGCCATATCCATGAGAGTGGGAGCAGAGATGTATAGTAACTAAGTAGAACTACTTCACTACTATCCTTAACCACTTCCATACAGAGCAGTTAGACCCCCTTCCTGCCCAGACCAATTTTCAGCTTTCAGCACTCTCACACTTTGAATGTCAATTGCTCAGTCATGCTACACTGTAACCAAACAAAATTTTTATCATTTTTTTCACACAAATAGAGCTTTCTTTTGGTGGTATTTGATCACAACTGGGAGTTTTTTTTTTTCGTGATCTAAGCAAAAAAAAAACCACTTTTTTTAGTTTCTATTATAAAATTTTGCAAAAAATTAATTTTTCTTCATACATTTGGGCCAAAATGTATAATGCTACATATCTCTGGTAAAATTAACCCAAATTGGTGTATATTATTTAGTCTGTGTGAAAGTTATTGAGTCTAGAAGCTATGGTACCAATTACTGAAAATTGATCACACCAGATGTACTGATGGCCTATCTCCTTTCTTGAGGCCCTGAAATGTCAGGACAGTACAAATACCCCCCAAATGACCCATTTTTGTAAAGTAGACAGTCCAAGGTATTTAGTAAGAGGCATGGTGAGTTTTTTGAAGTTATAATTTTTTCCCACAATTCTTGGGAAAATGAAGAAAACATTTTTTTTTTCTTTTTTTTCCCAAAACGTTGTCAATTTATAAGCTATTTCTAACACATAGCATGTACACAGCAAAAATGTCACCCCAAAATTAATTCTGCTACTCCTGAGTATGGTGATACCACATGTGTGAGACTTTTCCACAGCCTGGCCACAAAAAGAGACTCCACGTCCAAGTAGCACCATAAGGCATTTTAGGAGCATAAATACACATAAAACTTTCTTACTACCTATCACACTTTTCAAGGCCCTAGAGCACCAATACAATGGAAAAGTCCACAAAATGACCCCATTTTGGAAAGCAAACACTCCAACGTATATTCTATGAGGCATTATGGGTCCTTTTGAACATGTCATTTTTTTCCACAAGTTTTTGGAAAATGTGGGAAAAAAATAAAAACTTTTTTTTTTACATAAAGTTGTCAATTTATAGGATATTCCTAACACATAGCATGTACATAGCAAAAATGACACCCCAAAATACATTCTGCCACTCCTCCTGAGTATGGCAATACCACATGTGTGAGACTTTTTCACCGCCTAGCCATATAGAGGGGCCTAACATCCAAGGAGCATCATCATGCATCCTAGCCACTTGCCTAGGCCTATTTTTGACATTTGGTGTTTACAAGCTAAAATCAGTTGTTTTTGCAAGAAAACTACTTAGAACCCCAACACATTATATATATTTTTTTTTAGCAGAGACCCTAGAGAATAAAATGGAGATTATTGCAATATTTTTTATCACACCGTATTTGCGCAGCGGTCTTCCAAACGCAATTTTTTTTGGGAAAAAATTCACTTTTTTGAATTAAAAAATAAGAAACCAGTAAAGTTAGCCCAATTGTTTTCCATAATCTGAAAGATAATGTTACGCCGAGTAAATAAATACCCAACATGTCATGCTTCAAAATTGCGCACGCTCACAGAATGGTGACAAACTTTGGTCTTTAAAAATCCCCATAGGCGACACTTTACAAATGTCTACAGGTTGCTTTTTTAGAGTTACAGAGGAGGTCTAGGGCTCAAATTATTGCTCTTGCTCTAACAATCGCGATGATACCTCACATGTGTAGTTTGAACACTGTTTACATATGTGGGCGTATGCGTTTGCTTCTGTGCGCGAGCTCACGGGGACAGGGCGCTTTTTAATTTTTTTTTTTTTTTTTTTTTTACTATTTATTTTATTTATTATTTTTTATTTTTACACTGTTTTTTAAAAAAAAAAAAATTGATCATTTTTATTTCTATTACAAGAAATGTAAACATTACTTGTAATAGAAAAAGGCACGACAGGACCTCTTTTTTGTTAGATCTGGGGTCAAAAAGTCCTCAGATCTCACAAGTACACTAAAAGATAGAAAAAAAAAAAAAGGGACCTTTAAACTGGTTGCTAGGCAATGACGTTTGCCGTAGCTCCGGTCCTCCAAGACCATAGAGTCGAGTGAGGGCAAGCTTGCCCTCACTCAACATCCTGTCTGTGAGGATCCGGGACCGGATAGTTTTCCCCGCTGCCGGCGGGTCCGGTAAGCGGGGAAAAGGACCAGAATGCGGCGGGAGGGGGGGGCACCTCTTCCGCCACCCCGGAAGGGTGATCCCGCGGCGAATCCGCCACTGAGACCACCCTTATCGGAAAGCCAACCGTCCACCGTTTAAAAAAATACCAGGGTTATGGCAGCTGTCTGCTGCCATAACACCGGTATTTAGGTTTAAACGGAGGACGTATATAAACCTTTTTGGACTTAGACATAGTGGCTGTATGAAGGGTGACAGGTACTCGGGTACTTTGCTGGGCAGGTGACAGGTACTCTGGTACTGATGAGCAAGTGGCAGGTACTTGAGTACTCCGATAGGCAGGTGACAGGTACTCGGGTACTCTTATGGGCAGGTGACAGGCAGGTGATAGGTACTGATGAGTAGTACTGATAGGTGATACTGATAGGTACTGATGGGTACTGATGAGTAGTGATGGGTACTGATGAGCAGGTGGCAAGTACTCAGGTACTTCAGGTGTGAGGTACTCTGATGAGCAGGTGGAAGGTACTCGGGTACTCTGATGGGTAGGTGACAGATACTCGGGTACTCTGTTGGGTAAGTGACAGGTACTCGGGTACTCCGATGACGGGTACTCGGGTACTCCGGTGACAGGTACTGAAAGTACCCGAGTACCCTTCATCAGAGTAACCGAGTACCCTTCATCAGAGTACCCGAGTACCCGTCATCAGAGTACCCGCCATCAGAGTACCCGAGTACCCGCCATCAGAGTACCCGAGTACCCGCCATCAGAGTACCCGAATACCTGTCACCAGCCCATCAGAGTACCCGAGTACCTCTCTGTATCCCATCAGAGTACCCGAGTACCTGTCACCTACCCATCAGAGTACCCAAGTACCTGTCACCAGCCCATCAGAGTACCCGAGTACCTGTCACCAGCCCATCAGAGTACCCGAGTACCTGTCATCAGAGTACCTGATGGGCTGGTGACAGGTACTTGGGTACTTTGATGGGCTAGTGACAGGTGCTTTGATGGGCTAGTGACAGGTGCTCTTTATTGGGGGGGGGCAATCAATGTGTTTGGGATGCACTGTACTTGGTAACTAGCTGTTACCACAATCTCCTCCTCACACAGGATCAGTGTGTGAGGAGGAGAACACGGTGACAGCTAGTTACCGTGTTCTCTGTTGACATTTGTGACCGGCTGTGATTCGACACAGCCGGTCACGTGGTAAAGAGCCAATTTCATTGGCTCTTTACCTAGATCGGGGATGGGCTCTGTCCGAGGGACGAGCCTCGTCCCCGATCGGCGTGCTGCGCGCCCCTGGGGGGCGTGCATTGAGAAGGGAACGAGCGGCTCGCGCTGGAGCCGCTCATGTGATCGGCTGTGATTGACACAGCCGATCACGTGGTAAACAGCCAATTTCATTGGCTGTTTACCGTGATCGGGGTTGGGCTCAGTCCAAGGGACGAGCCTCATCCCCGATCGCCGCGCTGCGCGCCCCCGGGGGCGCGCAGTAGCGGGGAGATCCGGGCGCCGTCATATGACGTCCGCCCGGATCGAGAGAGGATTCCTGCCGCCGTCATTTTACTATGGCGCGGTATGGAAGGGGTTAAGTACCGAAAGGCGGTATCTGTACTTTCCTAGAGTAGAATTTTTTTCTCCTACTTCCACTTTTACTTCACTACATTTTTTCAATGATTTCAATACTTCTACTCAAATATTTTTTTTTTTGTGCTGCATAGTTACTCGTTACAATTACCACTCCCAGAACAGTAGATGGAAGTTTCATGAAGCTCAAAACATGAGTTTTATCAGCGCATACGAAAATAAATGCTACTGTATGTATAAATAAAAGCTGCATTTGAAATAATAAAAAACAATATGATGTTCAAACTTTTGACTTCTTTCTTTAATAACTACATAACACAGTACTTGTACTTTTACTTTCAGTACTTGAGTAGCAATTTTTTTTTCAAAACTACTGGTACTTTTACTTTCAGTACTTAAGTAGCAAAATTTTTTAAAAAAAATACTTGCAATACTTAAGTACAAAAAATGTTGAATACTTTAGTACTTCTACTCAAGTCACTTTTTGATCGAGCACTTCCACTTCTACTCAAGTCACTTTTTGAGCGAGCACTTGTACTTTTACTATGTATGGGTGGGAGTGGGAGGAAGTGGCGGCAGATCCAGTGGATTTCCTAGGGGATGTCAACACGTGTATTTGCCTTATCCATGAGAGTGGGTAGGCATTGATTTGGGTGAGTTGCCATTTCACTTGGAGTGACCTGCACACTGGTGAAGGATTGTGAGGTGTTTCTTCAACTATACACTGGGATACCTTTACCTCTGCCTTTGGAGTGTATTACATCTACTATATTTGTATTCAATCATCTTACAGACTGTTTTTTCAAGGCATTAATAGGTGATGGACTTTGTAATTTTTTTCATAATTACGCTTTGTGGATGCATTTGAATTTTAATGTGCCATTTGTGACCATGTCTTGTTTGCGCTACTGATGCCTTATTTTATTCTATGAGGACAAATTGTTGTTTTTTTATTATCAAAGCCGTGTTATTACTTGTATGTATTTCTTTTGAATGGGTGTTTGACCGTGCGCTGCTCCTGCCAGTGCAGTTTTATTCTACAAGCCCCGGTTGTAATTTTGACCATCAAGAATTTTCAGTAAGCCTAGATGCACACTAATGCGGTGCTGGAAACCCTGTGCTCCATGCGCGTTTCCCGCACTGCGTTCAAAGTGCACTACCTTTTCGATTTGCAGCGGATGTCAATGCAATCTTAACGATGCCCCAAACCCAGGTTGCATACATGGTACTTTTGCCCACACCGGATCACAATAGAACATAAACACCATGCGACATGGTTACAGTGCAGGTCAAAAAATGCTGCATGCACTGCTTTAGCCCGATGTGCGATTTGCAAATAAGTGGATAGGCTCAAATCACACCGCAGTGAATCGCATGTGAATTGAACAGGAATGCAGTGCAGTTTTTGCACGATTCACGTGTGATTCATAGTTTGAGCCAAGGCAAAGAGCCAGATAGGATCAGCAGGAGGGGCAGATCGCCAGGGGTAACAGGGGACCATTTGGCTGCCACATTACATCCACAAAAGAGAAGCAGTAGTCACCATCTTTACACATGTTGTGGATGTAATCAGCGGCTTGTTAGCTGTTGATCACATCCATTTACAAAAAGGCAAGGGGTTAGGTACTCCTTGAAAACTTTTCTCCTGTTGAGGTTAGCAAACTGGAATGCTGCAAGCAGTTCTGCTGCGCTTTAACCCTTATATCAGTCGCAGGCAAAGAGTTAAAGTGGTTGTAAAGGCACAAGGTTTTTTACCTCGTGCATTGTATGTATGAATGTAAAAAGCCTTCTGTGTGAAGCCGCTCCCCCCCCCCCCCCAATACCTAAACCCCCTCTCAATCCAGCAATGTCCATGAGAGCCTTGCCTCTCCCGGGACTCACACTCCTGATTGGCTTTTGGCGGTAGCGGGATCCATTAGCTCCCGCTGATGTCAATCACAGCCATTGAGCCTAGCAGGAAACCGAGGAGGTGGGGCCATGCAGAGGCTCAGTGTGTGAATGAATACACGCATGCTTATCAGGAGCACGCCTGCTTGGGTGCCCCCATTGCAAGCTGCTTGCTGTGGGGCACCCAGCAGGATCGAGAAGCCAGGAGCGCCAGCGAGGGACTCGAGAAGAGGAGGATCTGGGCTGCCCTGTGCAAAACCAACTGCACAGAGCAGGTAAGTATAACATGTTTGTTATTTAAAAAAAAAAAAAAAAGACTTTGCAATCACTTTAAGCAACTCCAACACTAAAACCAAATACTGAATAAAGGTCCTCCCTGTAAAGAAGATGGTAAATACTAACCCTTTTGCAGCCCATGGTGGAACTCTGATCCAGAAAATTTCCCATTTGAACTCCTTTCAGAAACTGTCAGTCTCCTGATCCACCTCCTCCTGCGCTTCTCCCACAGACCTACTTGTCTCCTGTGTCCTTCGTGGCCCTGAAATTTTGCACCTTTAATGATGTGATTATCTAAATAAACGCTCAGGCAATTTCTCAGAGGTTCTTGGTGTGCTGGCAATCTATACTTTGGTCTATAATATTAGTTGTTTCTAGCTGGTACTTGCTACAGCACCCATTTACTTTTGGCCCCTTCCAATAACTTGTGCGATGGGAACATTTTACATGGTCTACTGTAGCATTGTAGGAGTCAGGTGGAGGAAACAGGAGATCAACGCTTCCTGAAGTGTCTATTCCTGAAGAGCCTTTAGGTGGTGGGTTTTCTTGATCAAAGCTGTGTTTAGCTTTGCACATACTTGTTCCAGGCCTGTGACTCTCAAGTAGTAAAGGAAGGATGAGAATGACTGCCCTGGACTGTGCAGTTCCCAAACAGGTCAGCAGTGGCAATTCCTATATTTCCTTCAAGATAGACCTACTTCAGTAGTTAGACACTTATGCGTTTGGGGTCTATCTTTGAAACCTTGAAAAAAGAATGCAGGAATGAAAAGTGGTGTTGTCACCTATAGTGACCAGTAAAATTTAATGTTTTATATACTGTAGTAAAAAGAAACTAGAATCTGTTTGTTTACCTATATTAAACAGCTTAATTTTTACTTCTGGTTTCTTTCTGCCAATTATATAAATGGGCCCAATGGATAGTATATACACTATATTACCAAAAGTATTGGGATGCCTGCCTTTACACGCACATTAACTTTAATGGCATCCCAGTCTTAGTCCGTAGGGTTCAATATTGAGTTGGCCCACCCTTTGCAGCTTTAACAGCGTCAACTCTTCTGGGAAGGCTGTCAACAAGCCTTGAAATCACCTAAACCGGATAGAACACCTTTGGGATGAATTAGTGCAGACTGCAAGCCTTCTCTCCAACATCAATGCCTGACCTCACAAATGAATTCCCATTGACACACTCCTAAACCTTATGGACAGCCTTCCCAGGAGAGTTGAAGCTGTTATAGCTGCAAAGGGTGGGTCAACTCAATATTGAACCCTAAGACTTGGATGCAAATAAAGTTCATGTGCGTGTAAAGGCAGGCGTCCCAATATACTTTTGTTAACATAGTGTAGATCAGATAAGAAGATTGGCTGGTGAAATTACAAATCTGAACGCTCATAAGAGATTCACCTTGCACAAATCTGAACGATTTTTACAAATCAATGGAGGTTTATACACAGTTATTCATAGTGATGTTAATAAACATTCACATGGTCTGCTGCAGTTTGCACATATTTATGTGCATCAAACCTTTATATGCATTTTCTAATAGATCAAACTCCTCTCATGTTGCTGGATCTAAATTGATTTCAAGGCTGTACAGTTTTATATAATGTTTGAAGCTAAATTGCACTCTTCCCTCCCCTCACTAGTAGCAAGTGCTCTCCCGTGTTGAAACAGATTATTGTCAATTCCCTGAGAACTTGTATATCTGCCTTTATTTCCTGTCTGATCAGCTTTAGCCATTCATCAAACACCTTTCATTGAGATCTGTACTGTCATTGGCAGCCTTTCACAGCTTTTACCTATCTCTGTCATTAGTAACTTTAAATCCTGAGCATTGTTTGAAGGAACACATCACCAGAATCCTTTTAGATGTTCATGCTCAAGCAATCAATCAGCAAACAGTACAGCTAAACTCTGCAGCACCCAGTGACTAGCAGGGGGAAGCATGCATTTCTAAAGGGATCCAGGGGATGTGTTCTTTCATATAAAGGCAGAGTGCTGATGTATACGAGAGCCTGCTGGCCCCTCCCAACAAACTCACGCCAGCAAGCAAAAGACAGACCCAGTGATGACGTCTCTGGGACTCAGAGGAGGAATTTTTTGATAACAAAATGATGTACATTGCACTTCAGATTTAAGTTCTTTGAGAATATTTCAAAATGAGCATACTGTAGTTGCTGACGTTTAAAAAAATATGCACTTAATCCAGGGATTCAGCACTGTCCTTACCTGGGCTGCTTCTTCGCCCTTCTTTGGGTTCCCGACGTTGCCATTTTGGATGTGGGAAGCCAGCTGTGACTTCCTGTGGCTTCACAGCCACGGGAGGGGGTGTTGGGAAAAGCATAACTTCCCTTTTAAGGTGAAGCTCTGCTCGAAGGGGTTTTTTTCTTCTTTGTTCATTGAGGCACACAGGATTCAGAGACAATGGGATTATACTGCTGTCTACAGAAAGATTTGGACACTGAAAAACAGGAAAACTGGGATCAGTCTGCTATGACTACTACTCCCACTCTGAGCATACCTCAGGTTTTTGCCAGGATCCTAGGAGGATGGACACTTTTTCTCTATTGAGAAACATTTAACCTTTTTTTTTTTTTTTTTCCCTAGCCTTTTTTTCTCTATTCACGATTAACCTTCTTTTTTTTTTTAAATCAAGTTTTTTGTAGACACTGCTCCAGTTATTCTCCATGGGAAGCTATCTGGATTAGTAAAAGCTTTGGAGTCCATACCTTGACCCTACTGGAATGTGACCTTTGGGAACTGGGTCCTGCATTTTGGTACTTTCCAGACCTGAATGTACTGTGTTAGTTGGCAGCAGATTGCTTTTCAAGTCCAGAGCCTCTAGTCTGACCCAGTTTCTGAAGACTCTCTGTGAGCATGCCGTTTGCGCTGAACTTTAATAGATACTACATTTATTGGAAAGGTTGGGTGGTGATATTCAGGTCCAGAGGCATGACACAGCCTCTGGAGTAATTTGTGTATTTTTTTCATTTTCAACATTAAAAAATTAGTGTAAAGCCATACATAAAAGATACTATAAATAGTATTACAGTACCATGAGGAAGTAGGCTAGATAGAACAGAGTTAAACCTATCAGCTAGACAACACACATTCGGACATGTCAAAGTGCAGAGAATCTATTATGCTGTAAATGCCAAACAAGTTAGTGGAATACAAAAAGCAAAATAAAAAGAAAGTTACCAATGGGACACCTGGTAGCAGAAAGAGGTGACATTGTCTCTCCTTTTGTCCCTTATCACAAGCGACATGGGGATACCGCCAGCCGTTCAAACCTCTCTTGTTGCCAGCAGCCAGTTCACCAGTACATATTCCAGTAACAGACCTGGTTCTACCTGCAATGCACCCACTCGAGTGCCTGTCACTGACAGCCTGGAATGTGTCCTCTGCCTGAATCCATGAAGTCTTTCTTAACTTCATCAGGCTTGGTCCCCTCCTTGGTTCTCTCACATTAGCATTTTACTGCAGTTATGGCCTTCCAGGAAAAGCTTTCTTTAAAGCTGCTTGGGATACCCTCATCAAGGATTTCACTGGGAGTAAAGGTACTTATCTGCCTCAGGCAGGAAAAACTCAAACCCCTTAGAAATCCAAGAAAAGTTTGTAGTTACTGCCAAAGCTAGATCCAAGCCAGGTTCCTAATTCAAACCATGGGCTTCCACATCCTCCAAACTTGCTGACTCTCTCCCATTGTGGGATGTTCATTGCTTTATGGACATGGTCATATAACTTCTCTGATGCCTGGATACAGGAGGTGATTTTCAGGGACTACAAGCTAGAGTTACCCTCTTTGCCCCTCCTCGCTTCATGTCTTTTAATCTACTTGTATCTACTTTGTACCTGCAAAGATTAGCAGATCTTGTAGCCCTGGTAGATCTGAATTGAAGGGTGATTGCCCCAGTTCCTATGGCGGAAAGGTTTCAGAGGTCTACTCCAACTTTTTCACAGTCCTGAAACCAAAAAGAAGCATTAGTTCTATCCTTGATTTCAAGGCCCTAATGTCCTAATTCAGGCCCAAAAATTCAGTTTGGAATCCACCAGGTGTGTTCTACTGGACATCAAGAATGCATAATTGCTTGTCACCATTGTTGCAGTGCATCAGCACTTTTTCGCTTCTGTGGGACTCCAGCACTCCATGCTCTGACAGTATTCACCGTCACTGGAGGTGAGGAGCAGATAGTTAATGGTTTGAATTGCTTCAGATGGGACAGTAATATTTGCCAACCATATCTTCATATAGAAATATGAAGATTTAATACCACCTTACACAGTGTATTCCATGTGCTTGTCTGTGAGAGAGACACACAGACTGTCATTGGCAGACTTCCCTATTGTTTATGTTTTGGGAGGGAATGTGGATTGTGCCTGTCTCATTGTTAAATGTTAATGACCTCACATTGTTCTGTCTGCCTTAAGATAAGCTTATTATGGGATGTATATATGTATGTGGATTGGCTGCTAAGGCGGAGGGGGGATTGTCCCACAGTGTATATCTTTGTGTACACTGTATGGGAGTGTTATGGGAGTGTAAAACTCCTGTTTTCATTGGATTGTGAATGTCAGGGCCTGTTTTCAACAAGGTCCACCTGGGCGTTAACCTTGTGGGGGAAACTATATAAAAGCCTGTTTCTTGTTCAATAAAGTTGAGATATACTTCACCCTCAATCTAGAGTCCTGTCTCTCATTGGGGGAATATGCAACAAGGGATTGCTATGTCCTTCCTACTCCCTTGGACAATCACTAAGCTCTTGTAAGAGCTTGTTCCTGCTGCACTCTCTGGAGAAAGAGAGGTTCACCCACTGGAACCTGGAGCCTTGTCATAGGTTCAGGGTGGTTAGGGGACGGCGAGACCCCAACCAGCTGCGGCGGTTCGTGGGGTCTGAAGTGGTTATGGTGTCTGGTGGAGTGCTTGAAGCCCTCAGGAAGCAATAGGAGCATCCGTCAACTGAGGTACCCAGTTGCGGTGCCGGTTGATCCGCGGTGGGATGGCGTCCTAGTGCGAGGAGAAGCAGCTCGGAGACCCCGGTAACGTTATTGAGCAAGCTAACACCCGTGCGGCATTGCCATGGAAGAGGAATTGGCTATCCAAGGGCATGTGTATCCCTAATATGCCCTTGGATAGCGGATGACAGCCGAATGGAAGGCTTTGGCTACAGCGGCTTTGGACTGTTGTACGAAAAGCTGTCAAGGGACCCTAACTTTGGGAGCGATTTGGAGTGGCGGTTAGAGGAAATTATGGATTACAGAAAAAGGATTCTGAACATCTCAGGAGTGCTCTGGGCACTGGAACATGTGGCGTTTCTGGCTGTTCAGGAATGGGAGCTGGAGATCGCCTACAGACGGCTTCTGGACTCTGCTCAGCGCCAGGGCTGGGCTCCCCTTGCCTGGGAATATCCAGAAGAACCAGCTGAAAGTCCAGAAATCCTGACTGAAGAATCGACAATATGGCACAGTAGTAGTGTGCTTTGTTCACCTGCACCCACGGTCTTTGATGCGGATGTCTTATGGCGGATGCAGCAAGTGCTGACTCACCTGGACGAACCTGTTTCTGCACGGGACGAGCTTGGATGGAGGAATGTGTCCAGCCACTGGATAAAGATATGGAAGAAGAGGAAGCCATCTTTATTCCCCAACCACAGGGAGACAGCAGCCCTGCAGATGGGACCGCAGTCTCTGCACCAGACCTACAGGGATGCTGGTTGGCCAGTCCAGATCCCCAACCTACCCCGCAGGAATACCAGGAGGAGGTAGGCGATCCCTCCTCTCTACAGCAGACCCCCAACCAGGTCCTGGGGGTAGTATTCGCCAACCCCATCCCAGCAGAAGAGCTGGCAACAAGGCAGAGTGCTGCCAACCTCTGCCCAGCACCCGCAAAAGCTACAGATCCAGGAAGCTGGGGAAATCGGCCCCTTGCTCCAGCAACAAGCTAATGAAGTGAAGCTTCTACACCCAGCTGAAACGCTTGCAGCCATATAGAGAGTCAACTACCTCTGCCCCACACCTGTGGCAGTTCTGGAGGCCCAGGGTGAGAAGGGAGAGGAGGTTGCTGTCCTCTCTCTCCCCAACAGTCAGTCAGAGCGGAGTAAACTGTCTTTCCTCCCCAGCCAGGATCTGTGCATCTGGGAGACAGTACAGGAGAAAGGTTGTCCCAACTGCCAGATGGGGGTAAGGAAGTTGGAATAGCTGACTCCCCTTCCCAGCAGCAGTTGGTGCCCCAGAATGATGACGCCAATGCAGCAGAATAGCTGGCAACAGAGCAGAGTGTGGTTGGCCTCTGCCCTCCACATACAAAAGATGGTGTTCCTATGGTAGTGGATGGGACTGCAGTCTTCACGTTTATATCCCAGGGATGCTGGACAGTCAGCCCAGATCCCCAACAGCCTAAGAAAGTGAGCCCCACCACCCTGTCTTCTCTCCAGCGGCTGAAAGGACTCCCGGGAGAAGGGCCAGTCCAAGCTTATCCACAGCGGTGGGTATCTTCTACGAGAGAGGCAGAGGTTGACTGAGTTCCTCTCTCAGCCTACTAGGCTCCTCTCATCCCACATGGAAGAAAAATATATTTAAAATATATTTTAAAAAAAACATTTTTTTTTATTTTTTCCCAAATATATTGGAAATATATTTGAAATGCTACAATTTTGGCCATATTCAATATATTTCAAAATATTTTTTCCCTAAATATATTGGAAATACATTTTTCTTCCATATGGGATGTCTAAGTCTCCCTGTGTCTAATAGGGACACAGGGTGCCCAAGAAGCCCAGCCTGGCCTGCCCAAACCAGACTTCCACAGACTGATCGGCTACGAGAGCTCCATGCACCTTGCCAAGACAAACTATGTGGAACTTTGTCAAGGAAACTGCCCTGATGGATTGACTCTTTGGGATTTGTTACCCGACTAACTCAGGCGCAGACCAGTTGGAGGTCTGGTACCTAGTTAGTCTACCTTTGGGGGAAAATATGTGACAGTATTCACTGGCACTGGAGGTGAGGAGCAGATACTTAATGGTTTGAATGACTTCAGATGGGACAGTAATATTTGTCAATCATATCATCATATAGAAATATGAAGATTTAATACCACCTTACACAGTGTATTCCATGTGCTTGTCTGTGAGAGAGACGCACAGAATATCATTGGCAGACTTTGTTTGTGTATTGGGAGGGAATGTGGATTGTGCCTGTCTCATTGTTAAATGTTAATGACCTCCCGTTGTTCTGTCTGCCTTAAGATAAGCTTATTATGGGATGTATATGTATATGTGTATGTGGATTGGCTGCTAAGGGGGAGGGGGGATTGTCCCACAGTATATACCTTTGTGTACACTGTATGGGAGTGTAAAACTCTGTTTTCATTGGACTGTGAATGTCAGGGCCTGTTTTCAACAAGGTCCACCTGGGCGGTAACCTTGTTTGGGAAAACTGTATAAAAGTTTGTTTCTCGTTCAATAAGGTTGAGTTATACTTCACCCTCAATCTAGAGTCCTGTTTCTCATTGGGGGAATATGCTACAAGGGATTGCTATGTCCTTCCTACTCCCTTTGATAATCACTAAGCTCTTGTAAGAGCTTTTTCCTGTTCCTGCTGCACTCTCTGGAGAAAGAGAGGTTCACCCACTGGAACCTGGAGCCTTATCGTAGGTCCAGGGTGGGTAAGGGACGGTGAGACCCCAACCAAGCTGCGGCGGTTCGTGGGGGTCTGAAGTGGTTACGGTGTCTGGTGGAGTGCTTGGAGCCCTCAGGAAGCACTAGGAGCATCCGTCAACGAAAGTACCCAGTTGGGGTGCCGGTTGATCCGTTACACATGCCAACTGGTCTGTCCTCCCACACCTTGAGCATTCACCATGGTGCTGGCCCTGTGCCCCCTTTTGAAATTAACTCCAGTCCAGTAGTTGTCCCAACTCTTTGCTTCTGCATGAGAGTCCTGGGGTTGATTGTAGCCTCCTTCAAGGCAGTCCCATTTGCCTAGTTCCACTCCAGGCCTCTAGATTGTGAGACAAACTGATTCAGTCTCTAGACAAACTGATTCACCTGGTCAAAACAATCAGGTTATCCATAGAGTTTTGGCTCTGTAATCTAGTTCTGGAGTTATGGAAACCCTTCCTCCTGATCTCCTGAAAGGTCTTTCCAATAGATGCCAGACCGAAAGGGCTACAAAAAGTTCTAGTCATTCAATTTAAAAAATCCTTCAATCATCATTTTGGATGAACATGTAATATGGATATAGTCAGTTAATTCTCTCTTGAGCAGAACTTCATGTTCCAGCCCGGTCTGCCATTTACACCCTAGGGGTGGACATGTGGCAGGCAGACCGTGGACATGTTCCTAAACCAATGTTATAGGTGAAAGATGCTGAATGTGGGCTTCTGGCATGTAAGTTCAAAAAACAAACAAACTGGACAGGTTTGTCTCAAGGTAATAAAATACTTTGGCAAAGCTCCACCCCTGTAGCTCCCTCCTCCTCTGCTCACATGATCAAAATAGAAAGCATATTCATAGCTCTGAGTTGGCCCAGGTGCTCCATGTTCTCCAACCTAATCAGACACTTCGCAGATGCTCCATGGTCTCTCCTAGATAGTCCTTAAATCAGAAGAACCTGACAGTTTACGGACCTGCTTCATGGTCACTGACTTTAATGGCATGGCTGTTGAAGCCCATGTATTGAGGGACCTTGGGCTTCTCCAAATAGGTGTTTCCCACTAAGTTAAAAGCCAGGAAGATTACTTGCTGTAAGGCCTACCATCTCACATAGAAGGCATGCTTCACTTGGTTCAAGGAAGCAAACCTTCACCCCAGGAAATACTTTGTAGGACAAATCTGGACTTTTCTGCAATCAGGCTTTGGATCAGCAGTTGGCCTTGAGCACTGTTAGGGGTCAGATCTTGGCACTTGTGATCTTGTTCCAGAGACTAGATCACTAGCTTCCCACTATTTGATTAAGACGTTCAAGGTGTCTCTTATATAGCTTCCCCTGTGAGCTCACCTGTAATTCTGTGGGGTCTGAATTAGGTTCAAAAAGTGCCAAAAGAACCAATCTGTGATATTCCTCCTACTCATACTCACAGGCTTGTTTTCCCTCTTGCCATCTCCTCTGCAAGGCATGTGTATGAGCGGAGCTAGTGGCCTTGTCCTGTAAAGAAACCATTGTTGTATTATTAGGCTGGCCATACACGGTGCAAATTTGCAGGAAAGAAATTTGCATGATTACCCTGCTGACAGGGGAATCAGCAATTGTCTTCTCCCGGAGTGGGGTGTAAGCCATCTTCGTCTTGAGAAGACAGTGATCATAATCGCAAGAGAATCCGGCAGACTGGTTGTATCGATTGATCAACTTTGCACATTCAGCCTGCCCATTAATGGTTCGAATCTTGGCCAGTTCCTGCTGAATCAACTGAAATTCGAACCAGGAATGGCCGGCCTTATACAGGTGATTTCAGCCTTTCACCCTAACCAGGACATTGTTCTTCCATCCCTTTTTCTGGCTCTGTGCATCAGCAGGAGATTTTCGTTCATTGTCTGGAGGTAGTTAATGTTGTGCGTGTTTACCTAGCAGCCATTGCTAGCATTAGAAGAAATTTCTTGATGGTCCTGGTCTAAACAAATTAGCTTCTAATTCCACAATTTCTCAGCGGCTTGGAATTGGCTCGTTCAAGCTTATGCCCTGATCGGGTTCCAGCCTCCCCCCATCAGGGCACACTGCTAGATCTGTGAGTGCTTCTTTGGCTTTTTGGAATCTCAGAATTGTAAAGCAGCCACCCGATTCTCTGTTCTATTCTTGATATTCAGTACTCATCCATGGTTTTCAAGAGGTTTTAAACTAAAAAAAAAACCTGAAGACAAAGGAATAATGAGCTTATATGCAAATTATTGAGATTTGTTCTCAATAATTTTTTTATGAGCTGGCTGTCTCATAAACTTGCTATTTGAAATAAAACCGTAAAGTAACTCCAAATACATGCTGGTAGATTAATTGGCTCCTTTCTGATTTGGCCCAGTGTAAGTATATACAGTGTATCCAGAAAGTATTCACAGTGCTTTACTATTTCCACATTTTGATATGTCACAGCCTTATTCCATAATTAAATAAATTCCTTATTTTCCTCAACATTCTACAAACGATCCCATAATGACAACATGAAAGAAGTTTGCTTAAAATCTTTGCTAATTTATTTAAAATAAAAAACTCACAAATAAGTATTCACAGCCTTTTCCATGACACTCAAAATTTAGCTCAGGTGCATCCTGTTTCCACTGATCAACCTTGAGATGTTTCTACAACTTGATTAGAGTCCACCTGTAGTAAATTCAGTTGATTGGAAATGATTTGGAAAGGCACACACCTGTGTATATATAAGGTCCCCTAGTTAACAGTACATGTCCGAGCACAAACCAAGCCATGAAGTCCAAGGAATTGTCTGTAGGAATTGTCTCTGAGACAGAATTGTATTGAAGCATAGATCTATGGACGGATACAGAACAAATTCTGCAGCATTGAAGGTCCCAATGAGCACGTGGGCCTTCATCACCTGTAAATGGAAGAAGTTTGGAAGCACCAGGACTCTTCCTAGAGCGGGCCACCCAGCCAAACTGAGTGATGGTCACTCTGACAGAGCTCCAGCATTTCTCTGTGGAGAGAGGAGAACCTTCCAGAAAAACAACCATCTCTGCAGCACTCCACCAATCTGGCCTGTTTGGTACAGTGGCCAGACAGAAGCCACTGATCAGTAAAAGGCACCTGACAGCCCGCCTGAAGTTTGCCAAAAGGCACCTGAAGGACTCTGACCATGAGAAACTAAATTCTCTGGTCTGATGAAATAAAGATTGTACTCTTTGGCCTGAAAAACAATCGTAATTTCTGGAGGAAACCCGGCACCGCTCATCACCTGGCCAATACCATCCCTACAGTGAAGCATTGTGGTGGCAGCATCATGCTGTGGGGATGTTTTTCAGTGGCAGGAACTGGGAGACGAGTCAGGATGGAGGGAAAGTTGATTGCAGCAATGTACAGAGACATCCTTGATGAAAACCTGCTCCAGAGCGCTCTGGACCTCAGACTGGAGTGAAGGTTTGTCTTCCTACAGGTAAATTACCCTAAGCACACAGCCAAGATAATAAAGGAGTGGCTACGGGAAAACTCTGTGAATGCCCTTGAGTGGCCCAACCAGAGTTCAGACTTGAACCCAATTGAACATCTCTGGAGAGAACTGAAAATGGCTGTTAACTGAGGCTTCTCATCTAACCTGATGAAGCTTGAGAGGTCCTAAAAAGAAGAATGGGAGAAACTGCCCAAAAATAGGTGTGCCAGGCTTGTAGCATCATACTAAAAGAGACTTGAGGCGGTAATTGGTGCCAAAGGTGCTTCAACAAAATATTGAGGAAAGGCTGTGAATTATGTACATTATGTACGTGCATTTTTTTGTTTTTTATTTTTTTTAAATTTACAAAGATTTCATACAAACTTCTTTCACGTTGTCATTATGGGGTATTGTTTGTAGAATTGTGAGGAAAATAATTAATTAATTCAATTTTGGAATAGGGCTGTAACATAACCGAATGTGGAAAAAGTGAAGCGATGTGACTACTTTCCGGATGCACTGTATATCGAAGATCTTAGATTGTAAGCTCCTTGATGGCAGGGACTGATGTGAGCAAGTATTGCTGTCCCAATAAATGTATATATGTTTATATATAACTTGCAAATTATACATAGGAACAAGGCTCACTGAACATTAACCAGTTTCTGCCCGCACTATAGCCGATAAACGACTACAGCGCGGGCTTACTTTCCCAAAAGGGCGTACATGGACGTCCTCCTTTTGATTGCGCTGCCCGCACGCCCCCTGCATTCTGTGATCTCCTTCGGACTCAGCTGATCACAGTTTGGGGTAATCACAGTGGCTTTTTACCATGTGATTAGCTGTATCCAATTATAGCTGATCACAAATGTAAAGGGACATCGGCACTGATTATCAGTGCAGTCTCAAAATGTGCCCACCAGTGCTGCCAATGGTTGCCCACCAGTCCTGCCAATCAGTGTCTATCAGTGTTGCCTATCGGTGTCCATCAGTGCCACCTATCAGTGTAGCCTCATCAGTGCCTAACAGTGTCCATCAAATGAGACATTTTTGAAGAAACTGGTGTTTTAATTATGCTTTGGTACAGCGCCTTATTCCCCATTGTTGTTTGCTTGTATCGATCTCACTGGTTTTCAGTTTGGGGCAGCAGCGACCTGTCAGCAACACTACACTTTTTTTCCCAGTGGCACAGCTCCTCAGCGCCTGGCTCTTTTTTTTTTTTTTTGTTTTTGTTTCGTTCATCAGTGCAGCCTCATCAGCGCACATAAGTGAACAAGAAAAATTACCTGCGAAAGTTTTTAACCATGAAAAATGTTTTTGTTTTTTTCAAAAAGTTTTTTTTTTTTGTTTAGCAAAAAATGAAAGCCCCAGTGGGGATTAAGTACCACCAAATAAAAAAAAAAGCTCTATTTGTGTAAAATAAATGATAAACATTTAATACGGGTACAGTGTTGCTGTTGCAAAGTGTGGCAGTGTTGAGAGCTGAAAATTGGCTTGGGCAGGAAGGGGGTAGGCAAGTTGTTAGAGCAGATCTTCACCCTCAGAAAATAATTCCCTCCTATCTACCCCTCTGCTACCAGAATAGGGCTGTGTTTTTTTTTTTTTTTTTCTTGTTTTAAAAAAAGTGAGCCCCCCCCCCCTGCACATCACTCGCCAAGGCGAATGACGTGCACTGTCCTTCCTTTGCCTCCTGCGATATGTGACGTGCATAGCGTGCCATTGAAAAAGGAGGTGGGGGGGGGCATGCCTTGCGCCACATCATCAGTAGACGTGCCAGCTGAACTAGGTTTAGCCTGTGGGCCTCCTACTGATGCCACAATCAACATTGCGGCGCAGGACCAAGAGGTGGCATAATACAAGAGGATCTCAGCAGGACAACGACAGGCAGGGATTTAATAACAGAAGATACCTTTCTTCTGTCATAAATCCCCCCCCCCCCCCCCATCATCAATGGGTAATGCTAAAATTAAGGGCCCATTTACATCTGCGCAGTGTGGTAATGCCTGCATGCTTCCTTGCATGTTATTTGTATGTTGTTTTATTTGAATGGGACTTTCCTATATCTACGCTGTTTAGCAAGAATGAGAAAATCAATAGATTTCTCTCATTTAGACTGCTCTTCTTCTAACCTGCTTAAATTGTAGTGAGCTAATAGATGCAATACGTACTTTCTTTACTTTTTTTCTGGAAAAGAGAAGAGTTAGGCATTTTTAGAGATTTTCCAAAAATTTGATAAATGTTGGAGCACAGTAATGAGCACTTGGGATTGTGCGCTCATTATTGCCTCATGGGGAGCTCTGAATGGCCTAATAGTTTCATTGCGCTGTTGAATCAGAATGAAATCTGGCTTTCTCTTTCGTCCTCCGACAGTCGCCGCCACTTCATAATCTTCACTAATGGGGTAATTGACCTTTTCTCCGCAGGAGTAGCTAGGCAACAAGATTTGTTAATATCAAAGCTTTTAGCATATCACACCCCTAGGGGGTGGTCCCCTCAGTCAATACCTCCCTGCTTCCAGCATTCTCAACTCAGTTTTCAATTGCCTAGCTTAGGAGTGGCTGGCTGTTTCCTGTGCTGGGGCTTTCAGTCTCAGCCTTCTTTCCTCTTTTGGATTTTATTTCAAGTATTTTTCTCTTTCTTTTACTTAGCTGTTTTTTTCTCAGCATTAGTTTAGTTTTCTTCGGATGAAGATGATCATGTGGAGCTGGGTCTCGGTCTGGCCACCCTGGATCTCAGGGCTGTGTGCCAGGGGTTTCCCCAGCCTGCCATTGAGCGTTCAGCTCAGGTTTCCCTGGCATATTGAACGACCCATCCCTGTTCGCTGCAGGGATGCTGCCTGTGAGGTGGCTACCTCACCGGACGCCATTTGCGGTTTCGCACCGCGATCCACTGCGTCCTGGCTGCGACACTCCCTGTCCTCAGTACAGCGGTTTGGTCGCTAGAGAAGGCTCCCCACGCCATCCGGACTGGTAAGTAAATGTCTATGTGGGGACCTGTCTGTTTGGATGTCAGTCTGTGACTGTGTGACCCTGCATGTCTGTGTAAGTGCTGAGCTCCCTGTCAGATTCCTGTGTGGAATAGCTGCCTTTCTGTGGGCTGCGGGGAGGGGGGACTCTCCCGCTCTGCTGTGTGTGATGTACAGGGCAGACTGGGCTCAGACATGCTATGCGGTGACCGCTGATGCGGCCCGCCATTTTTTTCTTGGCAAACTGTGATGACCGGCCCTGTGTGTTACAGCGCGGTGTTTTGGCGCCAAACGCCGCCATTTTTGCGGCGATCGCTCCTGCAAGCACATGTTGGCGCCATTTTCTTGTTGCCTTGATTCCCTCAGCCGAGCGGCCATGTTTGTGAAGCCTTCATAGGCTATATAGGGCGGTCAGTCATTGCATCACTTCCTTTTGCTCTGGAACAGCGATCGGTGGCAGCAGCCTGTGTGGTCTCTCCAGGTTTTTACCTTCCTTATCCTGTATTTCCTTGCTCAGGGCTCCTTATCCCTGTGGGGGTCGGTGCATACAGTAGTGTGCGGTGGGCTGCGCTCGCCGCGGTCTTAAAGGAGCAGTACTTTATTTCAGTTGATACTGGGGCATGGATTCTCAGGATTGCAAGTTTCCTCCCACCTTGGTGGGGGGCCAAGGGGCTGCTGCATCCCCCGATGGGGCTGATCTGGCTGCTGTTGTAGCGACCTTGGTTTCTCAGGTGCAGATGCTAATGGCTGATCGATCCGCAAAACGGCCCAGATTATCCATTTCCTCTGATTCAGAGGGCGATGGGGCTGCTATGGCTGGAGTGCCCTTCTCAGGGTCTCGTTCATCTCTGGACCTTATGGGGTCTGAGGGGGAGGCTGAGGTAGAAGGAGTTGATACTTCTCCCCCTGGCTCGCCTGAAGAGCTTGCACTCATGGATGAGTTGATTACTTCTATCAAGGAAACACTGCATCTGCAGGATGAACCGTGTCCTCCTGCTTTGATGTCCTCTTATGGGACGAAAAGGAAACGCAAATCAGCGCAGGTTTTTCCCTGCCCTGCGGAATTTCAGCGCGCTGTTGATGAGCAATGGCGCAATTTAAAGAAGCCTTTTACTGTGCCAAGTAAGTTCAAGCTGCGTTATCCATTTACACCCACCACTGATGAGCGTTGGTGTGTGCCGCCTCAGGTGGATCACACGGTGGCAGTTTTGAATAAATCTACTGCGATTCCTGCTGAGGATACCCCGGTGTTCCGGGACCCTACGGACAGGAGATTGGAGTCTCTGGCCCGTCATTCTTATACGGTTGCTGGTTCTATGCTGAAGCCTATTTTTGCTTCCATTATGGCAGCCCAAGCTATTGCGGATTGGACGCAGGTGCTCAGGCGCACCCTGGTGGCTGACTCTGCTCCGCCGACAACGTTGGCTATGGTAGATCAAATTCATCAGGGTGTCATGTATTTGTGCGATGCGGACTTGGATTTAGTCCCTTTGGCTGCACGCCTCTCCAGTGTCGCGGTGTTGACCCGTCGCCTAATATGGCTGAAATGTTGGTCGGTTGACCAATCTTCTCGCAAGACTCTAGCTAATCTTCCCTATGCGGGATCTCGCCTTTTTGGCGAGTCTTTGGATTCTCTGATAAAGGGAATTTCCGGGGGTAAGAGCACTCTCTTGCCCCAAACTCACAAGAATAAGTTTGTTTGCGGTAAGAAGAATACCTCGTTCAGGCCCTCTCAGGGGTCTTTTCGTGCCTTTCGGTCGCAATACAAGGGCAAGCCCTTCAAGGGCCAGGGCTCCCAGAAGAAGCCGTGGGCAGGTAAGCAGAAGTCCGGCCAGTCCGGGTCCGCTGCCCATTCCAATTCGGCCTGAAGGGGCGCCCTCAACCGGTTCTGGGGTGGGGGGACGTTTGCTCGGTTTTCTTCAACCCTGGCTGGCCTGCATTCGGGACAAGTGGGTTCAGGAAATCGCTCGCTCTGGATACAAGATCGAGTTTCTCTCTTGGCCGGCGAGCAGATTTTTTTCCCTCAAATCTTCAGCTGTCTCCGGAGCGTTTGCAGGATCTGCACCTGGCAGTGCGGGATCTGCGGGCCCAGGGAGTGGTGGTTCCGGTGCCTCATCGGGACAGATTTTGGGGGTTCTACGCCAATCTGTTCACTGTGCCCAGAAAGGAGGGCAAAGTGCGTCCGATTCTGGACTTGAAAGCTCTGAACCGCTTTGTGCGGGTTCGCAAGTTCCGCATGGAATCCCTGCGCTCAGTGGTGGCTGCCCTGGTTCCAGGGGAATTCATGGCCTCCATCGATCTGAAGGATGCGTACCTTCACATCCCCATTTTCGAGGGTCACCAGAGGTACCTTCGATTCGCCATTGCGGAGGATCATTACTAATTCGTGGCGTTACCCTTCGGTCTCGCTTCGGCTCCGCGGGTTTTCACCAAGGTGCTTGCGCCGGTCCTGGCCTTATTGAGAGCCCAGGGCGTCTCTGTCTTGGGATATCTGGACGATATCTTGCTTCGGTCTGCGACCAGTCAGGGCCTGGTGAACGACCTGTCCACCACGATGCAGACTCTGCAGGAGTTTGGTTGGACGATAAATTTTCCAAAATCGACGTTGTGTCCGTCGGTTCGTCTTCCCTACCTGGGGATGATCCTGGACTCTGCTCAAGCGAAGGTCTTCCTGCCGGAAGACAAGCTCCGGACACTTCAGGACGAGGTCAGGTCCCTCAGGGACACTCAGTGCTCGTCCCTCCGGACATGTATGAGATGTCTGGGTCTAATGGTCTCGGCTTTCGAGGCGATTCCCTTCGCCCAGTTTCACACGCAGGATCTTCAAGCGGAGATCTTGGCCAAGTGGGACGGGCGTCCACAATCTCTGGATCGGCAGCTTTCGTTGAGCCGCCACACCCGAAGGGGTCTTTTGTGGTGGCTCCAGTCCCCGGCGGTGTCGGGGGGCAAGTCCTTTCGTCCCTTGTCGTGGACGGTAATCACCACGGATGCCAGCCTGTCGGGCTGGGGTGGTGTTCTGGGCGTTCTGTCCGCCCAGGGAACTTGGTCGGAGGAGGAATCCTCCCTTCCGATCAACATTCTGGAATTGCGAGCGATAAAGCTTTGCCTTCTGCATTGGTCGGAACGGCTTCAGGGCCGTCCGGTTCGGGTTCAGACGGACAATTCCACAGCAGTGGCCTACATCAACCATCAAGGGGGCACCAGGAGTGCCCGTGCTGCTCGGGAAGTAAACAGCATTCTGTCGTGGGCCGAGACGCACGTCCCGGCGATAACGGCTGTACACATTCCGGGGGTGGAGAACTGGCAGGCGGACTATCTGAGTCGCCAGACCCTGGACCAGGGGGAATGGTCCCTTCACCCGGATGTCTTCCAGATGTTGTGCGCGAAGTGGGGTCTTCCAGATGTGGACCTGTTCGCGTCTCGTCTGAACAACAAGGTGGAGAGGTTAGTGGCAAGGACGCGCGATCCTCGGGCAGACGCCTCAGACGCGTTAGTGGTGCCCTGGCATCAGTATCGTCTGATGTATGCCTTTCCACCGATTCAGCTGCTGTCCAGGCTGCTTCGCAGACTTGCCTCGGAACCGCACGCGGTGATTCTGGTGGCACCGCACTGGCCTCGTCGGTCTTGGTACGCAGACCTCGTAAATCTGGCAGTCGACGCTCCGTGGCGTCTGCCACTTCGGGACGACCTTCTGTCTCAAGGGCCGATATTCCATCCTGCTTTACAGTCGCTGGCTTTAACGGCCTGGCTGTTGAAAGCCAGGTCCTGAAGGATAGGGGTCTCTCCCCTGAGGTCATTCCTATTTTGATCAAGGCTAGAAAAGCCTCTTCGGGAAAAATTTACTACCGTACTTGGAAAGCGTACTTTGCCTGGTGTGAGTCCAGGGGGTATTCTCCTCGCTCATACTCGGTGTCGAGAGTGTTGGCTTTCCTCCAAACTGGAGTGGACCAGCGTTTGGCGCTGGCCACAATTAAGGGTCAGATTTCTGCGCTGGCCGTTCTTTTTCAGCACCCAGTGGCGTCTAATTCATTGATTAGCACCTTTGTTCAGGGGGTGCGACATTTGGCCCCTCCTAGGAGGGAACCTTTGCCTCCATGGGACTTGAACTTGGTTCTGTCCGTGTTACAACAGGCTCCTTTTGAAAAGATCAGGGAGATCTCGTTGTCTCTGTTGTCCAAAAAGGTTGCCTTTTTGGTGGCGATCACTTCGGCTCGCAGGGTGTCGGAGCTGGCAGCTTTGTCCTGCAGCTCTCCCTACTTGGTGGTTCACTTGGATAAGGTGGTCTTGCGACCTAACCCTTCCTTTCTTCCGAAGAGGATCTCGGAATTTCACCTGAATGAGGACATTGTCTTGCCTTCGCTTTGCGCGAAGCCTAAGCATCCGAAGGAGGTGGCTTTGCATGCCTTGGATGTTGTTCGGGCGATCAGGGTTTACCTGTCATTGACTAAGTCCTTTCGCAAGTAGGATTCCCTATTCGTCCTTCCAGAGGGACCTCGGAAGGGCATGGCGGCGTCGGGTGCTACCATCGCCAAATGGATCAGACAGACAATTGGGCAAGCCTATGCTTGAGGGGGAAGGTTCCTCCTTTCCCTGTGAAGGCGCACTCTACCAGATCTGAGTACGTCTTGGGCCTATCGTCATCAGGCTTCTGTGGCCCAGGTGTGTAAGGCGGCGACTTGGTCGTCCGTTCACACCTTCTCAAAATTTTACAAAGTGGATGTTCAGGCATCGGCAGATGCTTCCTTTGGCCGTAAAGTTCTTAGTGCGGCAGTGCCTTAGGGTCCCTTGTTTTAGTCCTTGGCTGTTGGGGTGTTTTTACCCCTGGGTTACTTGTTCTTCCTGGGTTGTTGCTCCTGTTGAGCACGTTTTCCTGTTGCCAGGTTGGTTCTCTTACTTTGGTAAGGTTCCTTTCTCTGATGTGGGTACTGCGTTGCTTTAGGCGCGGCTGCGTTTTTTCCCACCCCTCATGTCTACACTGCTCTGGGACGTCCCCATTAGTGAAGATTATGAAGTGGCGGCGACTGTCGGAGGACGTAAGAGAAAACTGAATTTTTGTAAAATCTTACCGTAAAATTCCTTTCTCTGAGTCCTCCGACAGTCGCCGCCCCCTCCCCTCTTGGGGTTTGTTTATGTACTCTACTGCTATGCTACTGAAACTGAGTTGAGAATGCTGGAAGCAGGGAGGTATTGACTGAGGGGACCACCCCCTAGGGGTGTGATATGCTAAAAGGTTTGATATTAACAAATCTTGTTGCCTAGCTACTCCTGCGGAGCAAAGGTCAATTACCCCATTAGTGAAGATTATGAAGTGGCGGCGACAGTCGGAGGACTCAGAGAAATGAATTTTACGGTAAGATTTTACAAAAATTCCGTTTTTCCCGGCCTCTCTAAGGATGGTGCTCTGCCATGTAATATTGAGTTGTTTTCTCATCGGCCTTGAGATCAAAATCTATCATGCTAATTCTTAGGGGCCTACAGAGCTTTTGCCCAAACCAATCTTTAAAGCAGAACTACACTGCATCTGAGCACCACAAACCAAAATCGCCATTTAATAAATTTTTAATGCACAATGCAAACTCACCCATCCATAAATGTATCCATGTTTTATTTTGCGATTAAAAAAAATCCCTTTCAAAATCACCATCTAGCGTTTCTGGCGATGGCCATCTTGAGAAAGGGCAGATGGTTCATGAATCTCTCAGCTCAGGCATGCAAGCAAGGAGGGCTTGCTTAGAGAAAACCCCTCCTGAAGAATTCTGGGATGTATGACATCATTTGCCTAGGTCTGGAAACCAAGAAGTAGCTTAAGAAATGTAAAAATAGTAAATGTGATATACTTTTCTAACTGTTTACTAGTGCTAGCAGCAAAAGGCTTAAAAATAATCAATGTTGAATGAAGTTGCGCTTAAAGTGGTTGTAAAGGCAGAAGCTTTTTGCATTAAAATAAAAATAAAACTTGTGTGTGTAGCAGCCCCTCCTAATACTTGCCCGAAACCTATCTCTATCCAGCCATGTTACAAGAGTGCCTCAGCCACCCGGGACTCTCCCTCCTGATTGGCTGGGACACAGCAGCAGAGCCAAAGTCAATTAGCCAATCAGGAGAGAGGGGTTGGGTCTGAACCGTGGCTCCATGTCTGAATGGACACACAGAGCTGCAGCTCAACTCAGGTGCCCCCATAGCAAGCTGCTTGCTGTGGGGACAGGTGACAGGAGGGAGGAGCCAGGAGTGCAGAAGAGGAGGATCTGAGCTGCTCTGTGCAAAACCATTTCACAGAGCAGGTAAGTATAACATGTTTATTTTTAAAGAATTAAAAAAATTTTAGTATCACTTTAAGGGTCAGATTGGGAAACGTTTGTTTGACTGTAGACTTTCTTTATCACTGCAAAGTGTGTCTGCTTAGAAACAGTTGGGCATAATGTATTTTTCTGGCCAAGCAATATTTTCCTTTTGAAATATCTGACACCTGCTGAGGTCTTACTGCAGATAGCTCATTCAGGTAGGTGCTGAGACCTGTCCTCCGTGCTGAGCTGCTTTTTACTGCCCGTGCCTCCACCTCGGAGCTGTATGCAGGCTGCCCATAGAAAAATATGCAGATGCAGGGACTGCATGCACACAGTTGCATGTCAAAACTTGACCTGTTGGCAGGAGCTGGTGCACAGACCTGAAAGCATACACTAAATGTTCAGATCTGTGTACCTGCTCCTGCCTGGAGGATGGGTCTCAGCACCCGTCTGAATAAGACCTAAATGCACTAATTCACCTAATGCCAATGTGCATGCTTTTAGGATGAATGATCTTAAGAACGATTGTTTGGTGGCCAAATGCTGCATGTACAACTGGTTACCATCTAAAATGTAGACGCCTTTAAGTGTAAAGAGTAACTCCACTTTCCTGGGGAAAAAAATGGCAAATAAAAAAAATAATATAGCATATACAATTGCAACACAAGTCAAATTGTAATTGAATGTTATTAAAAATGACCTTTCCTTTTCAATCTGCAGCGCTGAAATTTTCTGACAAATGCAATATGGCTACCTAAAGGCATTCTGTACACAGATGGTGTACAGGACACCCCCCAGGTATGTCATTTCCTGCTTGTGTAATTGGCTCACTGATTTTCCCAGAAGATTTCTCAAAAAGAAATCCCGTCGACCCTGCAGCTTTCTCCATTAGATTCCTGCAGGTGCAGAAGCTGATTGATAATCATAAAACCAGAGAATAACTGTGGACATGGACACAGACAAACCACTACTCCTTCAGAATAACAAAAGGTTGGAAGCTGCAACACAATTTGTTAAAATCCCTGCAATGTGCATCGATCACCCAGAGGGGAATATTTTTTTTTTTTTCTCACCAAAAGTAGAGTTACTCTCAAACTCTGGGATAAATAAATATTGTCTAAATACAAAATCCATGTATATTCTTACTTGAGTCTTATGTGTACTTCTCCCAGATACAGTGCTTTGAAAAAGTATTTATACCGTTATAAATTTTCCACATTTTGCCATGTTACAACCAGAAAAAAAAATATAAATGTAATTTCTTGGGATTTTATGTGATAGACCAACACAAAGTGGCACATTATTGTTAAGTGGAAGGAAAATGATAAATGGTTTTCAACATTTTTTACAAATAAATATCTGAAAGGTGTGGTGTGCATTTGTATTCAGCCCCCTTTACTGTGATACCCCTAAATAAAATCTAGTGGAACCAACTGCCTTCTGAAGTCACCTAATTAGTAGAGTCCACTTGTGTGTAATATAATCTTAGTATAAATACAACTGTTCTGTGAAGCCCTTAGAGGTTTTTTAGAGAACCTTAGTGAACAAACAGCATCAGGAAGGTCAAGGAACACCCCAGACAGGTCAGAGATAAAGTTGTGGAGAAGTTTAAAGCAGGGTTAGGTTATAAACAAATATGCCAAGCTTTGAACTTCTCACGGAGCACTGTTTAATCCATCATCTGGAAATGTAAGCGTATGGCACAACTGCAAACTTACCAAGATATGGCCGTCCACCCAAACTGACAGGCTGGACAAGGAGAGCATTCATCAGAGAAGAAGGCCTATGGTTAATCTAGAGGAGCTGCAGAGATCCACAGCTGAGGTGGGAGAATCTGTTCACAGGACAACTATTAGTCGTGCACTCCACAAATCTGGCCTTTATAGAAGAGTGGCAAGAAGAAAGCCATTGTTGAAAGTAAGCCATAATAGGTCCCATTTGCAGTTTGCGAGAAGCCATGTGGGGGACACAGCAAACGTAGAAGAAGGTGCTCTGGTCAGATGAGACTAAAATCAAACTATGTGTGGCGGAAAACTAACACTGCCCATTACCCTGAACACACTATCCCCACCGTAGAACATGGTGGTGGCAGCATCATGTTGTGGGGGAAGCTGGTCAGAGTTGATGGGAAGATGGATGAAGCCAAATACAGGGCAATCTTAGAAGAAAACCTGTTAGAGTCTGCAAAAGACTTAAAATTGGAGCAGAGGTTCACCTTCCAAAACATAGAGCCAGGGTTACAATGAAATGGTTTAGATCAAAGTTATTCATGTGTTAGAATGGCCCAGTCAAAGTCTAGACCTAAATCCAATTAAGAAACTGTGGCAAGACTTGAAAATTGCTGTTCAGATGCTCTCCATCCAATCTATCAGAGCTTGAGCTATTTTGCAAAGAAGAATAGCCAAATGTTTCACTCTCTAGATGTGCAAAGCTGGTAGAGACTTACCCAAAAAGATTTGCAGCTGTAATTGCAGCGAAAGGTGTTTATACAAATTATTGACTGCTGAATACAAATGCACGCCACACTTTTCGGATATGTATTTGTAAAAAATGTTGAAAACCATTTATCATTTTCCTTCCACTTCACAATTATGTGCCCATTTGTATTGGTATATTACATAAAATCTCAAAAAAAAATATATTTACATTTTTGGTTGTAACATTATAAAATTTGGAAAATTCACAGGGTATTAATACTTTTTCAGTGCACTGTATGTGCCAAAATGCACTACGAAATAAATTCTAACCTTTGCACCTCTGCAAAAGTTTCCTTTAATAAAAACCAATCACTGCTGCTCACTTGTGCTGGGTCACTGAACTTGTGTATGGTCCCCTGTTTTTTTCAGGTAGCCTGTTGTACAGAAAATATACTGTACATCACAGTGATGGTGCCACTGTTAATTTTATAAGGTTTTATATGGGTTAAATGTATTTAGCGCCAGCAAAATTGATTTCTAGCCTTTTTTGCTGCTGAGGAATAATAAAAAATAAAAACCTTTTGAACCTGAAGTTCAGCTTTTAAATTTGGGGTCTGTTTATTTTTTTGCAGAGGGGATTATTATTATTGACCATATTACAACAGGTGGAAAACTGTTCTGACATGTACAGAATCAGATTGTGGTCCACATACAACTGGGAAATTTTTAATTACCTTCTGCTCGAGGATGTGATGTTCTGCATTTTTATCTGTAGCATAGATATATAATAACAAAATCTAGTTAGAACATAAGTTTTAGAATGTGCATTACTAGTTGTGCTATTTATTTAAAGAAAACCTCTCAACCATGTAAAATTTTAATAACAAAAGTCTTATGTGAAAGCAAAAAGCACCATGCTCAGTGCAAAGAACGCCCCTTATCTGGGTGGTCACCTGGGGGGGGGGGGAGGAGGGGGAGGAGATGTTGGGGATATGGGCTGATCAGAGAATACAGATAACATTTATCTAACTTGTTTTTTCCCCTCATTTTTCTTTCTTTTTCCAATTACTACTTTTCTTCTCCTTTGCACTCTCTTGCTTTGGTGTCATCTTTTTGGAACACTGATTTCATAATCGCACATCTTCTAGATCTTCCATGCTCATGTTGACATCACCTTGGTGTGTTAGATAACATCCTCCTTCCTACTGTCCTCCACTTTCTTTCTTGGTCCTCCAATACCTTCTTTTTACCTTTGTGCCCCATGGAGGACGTTCATTCCTCATACCTGTCTGGACAGGACGATGTGGATAACCTGCCCTACCCACTGCCATCACTTGGACAGAATGAAGCTTGTGCCCCCATGCCATGCCCAGGAGGTGTGGAGATCGTTCTTGTGGGAGGTGGAGAACCCACAATTGGTGCATATCCTGGCGAGACTGGTGTCCTCCCATCCTACTCCCACATTGGATATCGAGAGGAGAGCAGAGACGGTGAGTAGGGTTGATTTGGACCTTTTAAATCTCATTCTTTTACATCTTTATTGTTATTTTTCAAATTTAATTTTCCAACATAACTCCGTAAAAAAGGAACAAGTCATTTACCAGCTGTACCCCACAATTAAATGTTAGCCAAAGCAGAGAGAAAGATCTCAACCTATCCAAGTGTTACTTAACCACTGAAAGACCAGGCCTAATTCTGACATTTGTTGCTTACAAGTTAAAATCTGTATTTTTTTTGTTGAAAATTAGTTAGAACCCCCAAACATTATATATACATATATATATACATATATATATACACCCTGTTTTGCATGATTTTCAGGGATGGCTGCAATATAAGCCCTACCCCAAAAATAAGCCCTAGTAAAATCCTTGATATCAGCCCCTCCTTCTGCAGTATTCGGAGAGGGAAAGTAGAGCTCCAGAGGGTCACGTGAGTGCCGATCGGCGCTGTAAATAAGGTATTTTCCACAATAAAGTTACAAAAGGAGACACACTGCACATTACATAATCTTTTTTACAAAATCAATTACATATTTTTACAATGACTTTATCCAAGGTTTATTTTTGGGATTACAGAATGTCATAATGCTGACTCCTGAGCTGACATGGAGAGAGGGGGAGAGAACTTTTTTTTAGCATTTTATTATTTTATTCCAGGTTTTTTTAGAACATAAAAAGGGCTACATGACACAACACAAGCACTGTGCTGTCTACCATGCCTTAAAGCAGGGATCCTCAAACTACGACCCTCCAGCTGTTGCAGGACTACATGTCCCATGAGGCATTGTAAAACTCTGACATTCAGAGACATGATTAGGCATGATGGAAATTGTAGTTCCTGCACAACTGGAGGGCTGTAGTTTGAAGACCCCTGCTTTAAAGGATCAGGATATTTATTTATTTTAGGGCTACAATCCCTTTAAGATCATCTTTTTACATACCATAAATAAATAAGACATCCCCTGAAAATAAGCCCTAGTGTGTTTTTTTTTTTTTAGCCAAAATTAATATAAGACCCGGTTTTATTTTCGGGGAAACACGGTATATATATATAGTGCCTTGCGAAAGTATTCGGCCCCCTTGAACTTTGCGACCTTTTACCACATTTCAGGCTTCAAACATAAAGATATAAAACTGTAATTTTTTGTGAAGAATCAATAACAAGTGGGACACAAGCATGAAGTGGAACGAAATTTATTGGATATTTCAAACTTTAACAAATAAAAAACTGAAAAATTGGGCATGCAAAATTATTCAGCCCCCTTAAGATAATACTTTGTAGCGCCACCTTTTGCTGCGATTACAGCTTATAAGTCTAAGAGACTGAAATTTTTGCCCATTCCTCCTTGCAAAACAGCTCGAGCTCAGTGAGGTTGGATGGAGAGCATTTTTTCTTTTGTTCATTGACGGACACAGCTCTTGATTCTTCTTAACCATTGGGTTATACTGCCCCCTGTGAGAATAAAATGTGGTTTGGAAACAATCATAATGGCAGGCAGAGGCATCGTTGGTAAACAGGCCAGAGTCATTTAATGTGGAAGGTAGAAACATGGTAGCAGGCAAATGCAAATACACAGGTATTTAAAACAGGGCAATGGCAGTCTGGTAAAACTAACGGGAAACAATATTTCTCTTTCGTTCATTGATGGACACCGCTTCTGATTCTTCTTAACCATTGGGTTATACTGCCCCCTATAGGAGTAGGACACTAGGCAGGAAAAAAGCTTGACTATGCCTATGGGCAGTCCTGGGGGGGTGGAGGTATACAACCTCACTCAGCTAAAGTTTTTTTTTTCTGCCTAGTCAGGAGTAAGGACGTAGTTCCTTGCTGGGATCTCTGGTCCTGGCAATTTTTTTCCTTTTTTAAATAGATTTTTCCCATCTTTGTTACTTTGTTCCTATGAGAATCTACTATCAACTGCCAAACTGGCCGATGGACTGGATAATCTAGATCCAGAGGGTCCCCCCAGTCTGCCCAGCGCGCGCGTGCAGGCCTCAGCTCCGTGCTAGGTCGGTCACGACATAGCCCCACTGGACGGGGGCTGGCCTGCGAGTTAAGTCTTGCGAGGGCGCATACGACCTGGCCTTGGCCTGAGTCGTAGCGTTCCTCCCTGCCGACAGCCACCCACATCCCGCTGGAGCGGTGGTCTGTCAGGAGCAGTGCCCACCTTATTCCTAGTATAGTAAGTAGCTGTCCCCCTCTACCCCTGGAGGGTTTTTGGGGTGGACGTGGGCCCCTCCCTGGGAAGGTGGGACCCCCGAGTTCCCCCCTCTCTCTTCCAGCCCTCTAAATTTCGGTGGTGGGTTTTCAGGCCCCCTGCCCCTCCCTGGGTGAGCTTATGAGCTAGCTTTTGCATTATGCCCTTATGGGGGGCTTGTTGGGGTTGCTGCTGACCGGGTTTTTCCTAATGCACAACAGGGGGGTTAAGCAGGGTTCCCTTGCTACCCTGGAGGTTGGTGACTAGGGCAGTGATGTCCTCTTGGCTCCTTGCTGCAGTTGTTGGGCTGGGGGAGCAGATGGTTTGGCATCCGCGGGTCCGTGCCTCAAGCAGCCAGATCCGGCCCCAAAATATAGGTCGGGAGCTATGTGGGGTGGCCCCAGTGAGGGTGGCCGAAGCCAATACCGTCCGTTTGGGCATCCACCCTCCCCCCTCTTCCCCCAGGTGGTCGGCACATCCACAAAAACTTAGGCCGCGGCCTGCTAGGCCATGCGGTCGAGTCAGCCTCCGTTGGGGGAGCAGCCCCAGTGAGCCTGGCTGAGATGAGTGCACTTGCTGCTGGGCCTCCACACAAATTGAGGCCGCGGCTTGCGGCCTTCTAGGCCATGCGTCCAGGTTTGCGCTTCCTTTGAAAGGGATTGGTGCTGTGGGGGCAGTTTGATTTTTGATGGCAACCATGCCGTCATTGTTTAGTGCACCTACCTATACCTTTTAGCCCTGCGGGACCATCAGGATACCCTGCCTGCGTGTCTGCATCATGGCTATTTTCAATTATGCGGGCGTCTAAGGAGGGGCTCAGAGGGCTACCCCCTTGTTTTTTGCGGGGTCCAGTAAGTGGTCCATTCGTGGACCCTGGATCGGCGCCCCCCCTTGCGGGATCACAGTTGGCGGCCCTCCCCTGATTATGTTTTTCCAGGTGACCTTAGTTCCTCCCCTGCCTCATCTGTCCATCAGATCTGCCCATCAGATCCTGAATCTGTTTCGGCCGCCGCCGAGTCACCCTACTGGGTCTGCGTGCACGTACCGAGTGCTCAGACAGTGAGGATGTTTCCTCTGCTCCTCTAGCCATGCATGAAAAGACAGTGGTGGATGCACTGATTGTGTCAGAGTGTGATATTTGAAACATGGCAGAGATGCTGCATCAGAGGCGCCGGCCCCTTTTGGCACCACAGGTCCTACTCTGTGGCGGGGGTGTTCCCCTTTCCCGCTTACTTTGATAACATTGTCACATAATAGTGAGGTTGTCCAAAACGCACTCTTGTGGTCCGTAAGCGTTTTGCTATGCAGTATCCCTATATGGATTTCCTGCTTACAAAGTGGATTGTCCCATCTGTAGTGGACTCGCCGGTTTCCATGTTAAATAATGCTACCTTATTTCCGGTTGAGGAGTCCTTGGCCTTTAAAGATCTGGTTGATAGGAGAGCAGAGGCTCTGGCCCACCATATGTTTTACTATGGCTGGTTCGGCTTAGGCTGGTATTTACTATTGCCCTAGTGTCGCAAACTCTGAGGAGTGGGCTAAACTTTTACACTGGGACCTGGAAGGGAAATGGCTTCCCCCCCTGTCTTTGCTGAGCGGCTTCTTTGAATTTAGACTTTCTGTATTAGCAGTGGTCCTTTTCGACTCATAAGAGGCTTTTTTTCGTCCCTCAAGGGATAAAAGTCTTTCAGGGCCTCCCCGAAGGTTCCAAGAGGACCTTGTCTGGCAAGCCAGGAGGATAAGGCTTCCTCTGCATGAAGGGGTGCCCTCACCCGTATCTGGGGTGGGAGGATGTCTTCGCTGATTTTCGGATCCGTGGACCTCACTGGTACAGGTCAAGTGGGTCCGCAAAGTCATTTGTTCTGGCTGCAAGATCGAGTTCCTGTCTTTTCCTCCAGAAAGGTTCTTCCCTTCCAACCTGCACTTGTCCCCAGATCGCTTATGGGGTCAATTTGGGGCAGTGCAAGACTTGTTACTTCATGGGGTGATTGTCCCGGTTCCAGCTTCGGAATGTTTTCAGGGGTTTTACTCAAACCGGTTTACAGTTCCCTGGAAGGAAGGCACGGTATGTCCAATTCTGGACCTCAAGGGCGCTAAACTGCTTTGTGCGGGTACAGAAGTTCCAAATAGAGTCCGTTCGCACGGTAGTGGTGTCCCTACATCTGGGGGATTTTCTCGCTTCTATCGACATCAAGGACGCCTACCTTCACGCTCCAATATGTGCCAGTCACCATCGCTTCTGCCGCTTTGCCGTGGGCGAGAAGCATTATCAGTTTGTGGCGTTTAACTTTGGTCTCGCCTCCGCTGCTCGGGTCGTCACAAAGTTTTGGCCCCAGTGCTAGCATTGTTGCGTCAGTGGGGGATCACGGTACTGGGGTACCTGGACGATCTTCTTTTGCGAGCAGAGTCTCTGACTGCTCTGATGGACACCTTGGAGATAACTCGGCGATCTCTGAGGGAGTTCAGTGGGATTCTGAACCTTCAGAAGTCTGCTCTGGTTCCGTCCACAAAACTGGACTATCTGGGTGGATTCGGCCTCAGCTTCTGTTTTCCAGCAGATGGTCATCCCTCTGGCATTGCATGCGGCTGCTGGGCCTGATCTTGTCTACCATTTGAAGTGGTTCCGTTTGCACAGCTCCACATGAGATCTCTGCATAACGAGATTCTGGTGAAATGGGACAAGTATCCACAGTCTCTAGAGGTGGCTTAGTTCTCCAGCACTTCGACAAGGAAATCCTCCACCGCCCCCCCCCCCCCATACTGGGCGGTTGTCACCAAGGATGCCAGCCTGTCCGGTTGGGGAGGCGTCCTCGGCACTGCTTTTGCTCATGGGGTCTGACTCAGGAAAATCAGACTTTGGATCATTGGACTATTCGTCTTCAGGGACGTCCGGTACCAATTCAATCGGACAATGCCACGGCCATGGCCAATGTCAATCACCATGGGGGCACAAGAAGTGTCCTGGTGGATCAGTGTGTAGCCAGCATTCTATGGTGGCCAGAATGATCGTTCCAGCCCTCTCTGCTGTACACATTCCATGGAAGGTACAGAGGTTCGTGGTATCATCTTGGGATCCTCGGGCCGACGCCGCAGACGCATTTGTGGCTCCTTGGCATCAGTATCGTCTGATTTATGCCTTTCCCCATCTCAAACTTCTGCCAAGACTCCTGTGCAGGATCGAGGCAGCAGGGGATTCCAGGGGATTCCAGTCTTTCTGGTGGCTCCACACTGGCCTCTCCGTTCTTGGTACCCCGTTCTGGTATGGCTGGTCGCCGATGCTCCTTGTTTCTCAGGGAAGATCTTCTGTCTCAATGACCAATCGTCTTTCCTGCTTTACAGTCGTTCGTTTTAACGGTTTGGCTATTGAAAGCCAGGTGCTGCAGGATAGAAGATTGTCTGAATCTGTGATTCCTACGCTGTTAAAAGGCTAGAAATTCTACCTCTGGAAAGATCTACCATCGTATTTGGAAGACAGATTGTGTGGTGTGAGTCTTTTGTTCGATTTCACTCCTTTTCGGTGGCACGGATCTTGGCTTTCCTCCATCGGCGGGGATTGAGCAGCGCCTGGCCTTGTGTACCATCAAGGACCAGGTTTCGGCCTTGGCGGTTTTCTTTCAATATCCATTGGCCACACTTTTCTTGGTGCTTTGTGCGTACCTTTATCCAGGGAGCTCGAAACGGGGTTCCTCAAATGCGGTCTCCATTACTGCTGTGGGTCCTCAAATTGGTGGTGTTGGTTACCCTGGAATCTCCCTTCGAAAATTTCGGGAGGTTCCCCTGCTTACGTTGTCCCAGAAGGTGGCCTTTTTGGTGGCTATTACTTCTGCTTGCAGGGTGTCGGAGCTGGTGGCATTGTCTTGTCGTTCACCTTACCTGTTGGTTTACAGAGCCAAGGTTGCCTTCCCTATGTCCCAGGCCTAAACATCATGAAGAAAATTGCTCTGCATTCCCTGGATGTGGTTCAGGCAGTAAGGGTGTACCTGGCAGCTACGGAGTCTTTTAGGAAATCAGACTCTATTTGTACTCACGGTAGGACCTCAAAAAGGGTTGGCCGTTTCTGCTGCGACCAATTCCAGATGGATCAGACAGACAGTGATTCAGGCCTATTCAGTTAGGGGTCAAGTTCCTCCTTTTCCTGTTAAGGCACACTCTACTCGGGCACTTAGTGACTCCTGGGTCTTCCGTCATCAGGCTTCAGAGATGTAGGTTTGCAAGGCGGCCATCTGGTCATCTGTGCACACTTTGCCATGTTTTATAAAGTGGATGTGTTGGCATCTGTGGATGCTTCTTTTGGCCTCAAGTTTTTGCAGGCTGCTGTTTAGAGGACCTGGTCCTCTTTGAGTATATATTGTTTTTTCAGGTGAGCTTTAGTTTTTTTGGTTGAGCTCCAGGTTACCTGGTTGGCTATGGTTAGCCTTGGGAATTTTTTTCTGCTGTTTTCCCACCCCTCATGTCTAACACTGCTTTGGGATGTCCCAATAGTTAAGAAGAATCAGGAGCTGTGTCCGTCAATGAACGAAAGAGAAAATGGGATTTTTGACTTACCGTTAAATCCATTTCTCTGATGTTCATTGACAGACACAGCACCCACCCCTCTGTGGAGTTGGCTTTCTTCTGACAGCTTGTAACTAAGTGCCTATAGCTGAGTGTAGGTGTATACCCCCTGGGACTGCCCATAGGTGTAGTCAAGCTTTTTCCTGCCTAGAGTCCTACTCCTGTAGAGGGCAGTATAACCCAATGGTCAAGAACAATCAGGAGCTGTGTCTGTCAATGAACATCAGAGAAATGGATTTTACGGTAAGTCGAAAAAAAACATTTTTGTTTAGAAAAAGTACATTTCAATTAAAGCGGAGTTCCACCCATTTTTAATAGGTTGGAATACATAGATCTATGTAATCCCCTTTAAAACGGCTTTTACCAATGGAAACTTTTTTTTTTTTTTGCTAGTAAATACCTTAATTTCGGCTTTATTCCTCCTCTCCTCACTTCCGGGTCCGATCGGCGATGACGTCATTCGGCGATTCGCAGTGTCTGCTGGGATGTATTCTATTCCAGAAATCTCGCAGTAGCTGTATCTGTACTGAGCCGTGCCTGCCCCGCCTCCGCCCCGCCTCCGCCCCGCCTCCTCCCCGCCTCCACCCCGCCTCCTCTCATTGAGTTGCATTGTATGAATGTATTAAGGCCGTTTTCTGCCCCGCCTCCGCCCCGCCTCCTCTCATTGAGTTGTATTGCATACAATAGTAGCTGTATCTGTACTGAGCCATGCCTGCCTCCGCCTCATTGAGTTGTATTGCATACAATAGTAGCTGTTTCTGTACTGAGCCGTGCCTACCCCACCTCTGCCCCGCCTCCTCTCATTGAGTTGCATTGTATGAATGTATTAAGGCCGTTCTCTGCCCCGCCTCCGCCCCGTCTCCTCTCGTTGAGTTGTATTGCATACAATACAACTCAATGAGAGGAGGCGGGTTGGAGGCGGGGCAGAGAACAGCCTTAATACATTGCATACAATACAACTCAATGAGAGGAGGCAGGGCAGGCACGGCTCAGTACAGATACAGCTACTGCGAGATTTCTGGAATAGAATACATCCCAGCAGACACTGCGAATCGCCGAATGACGTCATTGCCGATCGGACCCGGAAGTGAGGAGAGGAGGAATAAAGCCGAAATGAAGGTATTTACTAGCAAAAAAAAAAAAAAAAAAAGTTTCCATTGGTAAAAGCCATTTTAAAGGGGATTACATAGATCTAAAGTTCCAAAAATGGGTGGAACTCCACTTTAATTAAAAAAAAAAAAAACTAAACCGTAAAGTTAGCCCAATTTTTTTATATAGCTTGAAAGATGATGTTACACCGAGTAAATAGATATCTAACATGTTAAGCCTTAAAATTGCACGCACTCGTGAAATGGCGATAAACTACGTTACTTATAAAAACTTATAAAATTTTTTTTTACTTATTTTTTTTTTTATTTTTACCGTCCCTTTAAAAAAAAAAATCTGATCACTTTTATTGCTTTCACAAGAAATTTAAACATCCCTTGTAACATAATAGGCAATGACAGGTACTCTTTATGGAGGGATCTGGGGTCCAAAAGACCCCTCCTGTGCATTACAAAGTATTCAGTTGCCAAAATCTGCGTTTTTGAATGCTTCGGATTTTTTAACCACTTAAGCCCCGGAAGATTTTACCTCCTTCCTGACCAGGCCCTATTTTGCGATTCGGCACTGCGTGACTTTAACGGACAATTGCGCGGTCGTGCGACACTGTACCTAAATGAATTTGACGTCCTTTTTCCCCCACAAACAGAGCTTTCTTTTGGTGGTATTTGATCACCTGTGCGATTTTTTTTTTTTTTTTTTTTTTTTTGATCATGCGCTATAAACAAAGAGCGACAATTTTGCAAAAATAACAAGTCCACTCTAAGAAACGGTACTGGGATGATGCCTCTAGCTGCAGGCATCACCCCAGTACAACCACTTCCTCAAAATCACTTACAGGTATGTGATTTTGTGGGAAGTGGTTAAAAGATCACCTCTTGGAATATGTTACATCCGTATTTAGGATGAGTCCTCTCCTTTCCTGTGATAGCGGGCTGGGGTTCTTTTCCACACACACTGGCACATTTATTATCTGTGCGGCTGTGTGGGGCTGTGCCTATACAGCCACGTCATTCATGCACAGGGATCTGTGAATGAATAAGCTACAAGTCTAGTCTCCCACCACAGACTTGTAGCGCAAACAGACTGCGAGTATGCTGATCAGCACCCTTGTAGTCCATTCATATTTCCTTCAACTCTGAAATGTACTGCCTGAACAGAGGTACAGACACAGAGCTGTAAGCAGTGTCTGCAGGAGCTTGACATTGCACCCACAATCCATCCTGCAAAAATATGTGCATTTTTTTCCATAAAGGTAAACTTATCCTTTAATACTAGGGAGGACAGCCCTTCCAAATGAGAGATCTTTTGCGTGGCCACTGTTGACTAGATATAATTTGTCAGATTTGCTTTATATCTGTTTGTTCTATTTTTTTTAGAGATGAGACTGACCCACTCCAGGGAGTCTGATGGGCATAACTGTGGCATCATGGGACGGTAAGGACTAATATGTTATTCTGATACAGATAAATTTAGTTGCAGGCTTTCAGGGTTTTTTTTCTGTCAATGTTATAGGATTTTATAGTGATTATAGAGATATTTAGGGATATATGTGAGCTTATGCTTTGTTTCAATTGACTGCCCTTTTTTGAAATTGTGGTTTCCTTTTTGCTATAAGCTAACCATTATTCATAAATCAATCAAAAGCCATTACATTAGAGTATGTTTTTAATGTTTTTTTATTTAACTTTACTGGATTTGGAGGATGTATATTATTTGAACATTTACCTTAATGTACGCCAAGATTAAAGGCCCTGAGCTCTAGATTATTTTATGACCATCCTGAACCTTTACCTAATCTTTATCTAACTTCTTCAGCCCAGAGCAAGATCACCTATCTTCTTCTAAATATACTCTTCCACCTCCTGATCATAGTACCTTGCACCACTTTGCTCCTCACCAGCCTGGCACTCATACTACTCCCTGGAGGTACTTAGACACTCATGAAGAAATTGAAAGGGAATCTGATGGAATGCTTCCAGAGGACCAGTATTTGCAGCATAGAAGGTTTGAATGGACTTCAGGTTTGGAGGACGGGGAAGGTCATACACATTTAATGATGGTGAGGTCAGAGCCACAACCTATTACAATGCCAGCTTACAGAAGAGCACTACAGCTAGGAAGGGTCCATGAAGCCTGGCAAGGGGGAAATTATTCAGAAGAGGATGCACACGTAGAGGTGGAAGAGGAAGAAGAAGACGATGAAGGCTCTGTCTATACCTGCATTGAATGTAGTATTTACTTCAAGAAAAAAGCCCATCTGTTAGAGCACATGTTTCAACACTCCCAGGAAGCAGAAGGAGAGAGTGGACATGGGGTAGAAGGTACTTACACTTGTGGAGAATGTGGAAAAGGATTTGGAGATGAGGAGAGTCTAGAATCTCACCGCCAACTTCATCAAGAATCCAGAAAAAAAATTATAGAGGAGATCAGCAAACTCGAGAGTTTCACAGATGAAGGACGAGATGCTCGTCTGCAGTGCCCCAAATGCCTCTTTGGCACAAACTCATCCAAGGTGTTTGTTCAGCATGCAAAGACTCATGTGAAGAAAGTTGGTGGGGAAACTCGAACAACATCATCATCTTTCAGGGTGTTATCAGAGATGGCAGAAGGAGGTGAAACCTCAGAACCTCCATCTGAAGGGATATGGAAGCCCCCAGAAACAGAGAATTCAGCTGAGCCTGCATGGAAATTGGACATATCTAAGCCAGTTAAGCAAGGTCCTAGTAAGGTAAAGGGAAAGACTCTAGCTAGGGAAGAATCTCATAGTTCACAGAATAACAACCAACGTACAGAAAAAGAAGGCAATAAGCCCAGAAGATTGGTTCGATTGCCTGAGGCTGCAGTACAGTTGAAGAGAAGGTTTCGAGAAGCTCTTAGAGCTTCTGGTGGAGTTGAAGAAGATCAGAGACGACAACTGAGAGAGGAGGTGGCTGTTGTCTCATTGGAGAACATAAGCTCTAAGAAAAAGCAAAAGAAACCACGTCAGCCTTGGGGCTATAGGAAAAAGCTTGCTATAAGTAAGACTTTATTTTCACGTGCTTCTCTTGGCCCCCATCTGCCCAGAGAGGACTGGGCAGATGATGGAGAAGATGATATCCCTCTCGATACCTTATTAACGGATCCCAAGTATGCTAGTCAGCTTGAAGCCCTTGGGCTCAGGAGCGAAGAACGGGAGTGTCCATATTGTCCTGATCGCTTCCACAATGGGATAGGTCTTGCAAACCATGTCCGAGGTCATTTGAACAGAGTCGGAGTCAGCTACAATGTACGACATTTCATATCTGCAGAGGAAGTAAAGGCAATTGAACAGAACTACTCCTTCCAGAAGAAGCGTAAGAAAGGTAAGTGGTGACTTGACATTATGTATAGCAATGTCTGACTAGGTGGAGAGGGTCACCTTAGTCATTGAAACAATAAGAGATCTGTGGTTTGGAGGGGCTGCGAGTTTTTGTTTAATTACAATACTGTCATCTTTACTGATAGCACTGTAAATAAAAGAAAAATCATTACTCCTGTACTAAGGAGCCAGACCCCAATGGGCATCTATATGAACCAATATAGTCTACTTTTTCCCTGCACTTTTAATAAGTTAGATAAGTCCTTTTCTAACATGGACTTTGATTGTATTGATAAGCAGTTAAATCTATGCACTTGCCAACTGCTAGGAGCTGATGTAAAAAACATGAGAAAAATAACCTTTAAACTTAAAGAAACCCTGTCACCAACTTAAAAATTGCAGGCAAAAACAGAGAAGAATCAAGTATTCCAAATACTTACCTGCATCATTTTTTCTTTCTAGAAATTTTTTTTATTGACTTGCAATGTGCCATTGAAATTGCTACCAAGTTTGACTACTCCAGAGTCAATTTTATAGCACAGCCCCCTCTGTACTTGCACATCCTAGCCGTTTTCTTTTCTGGAAATGTCTACTTTCTGTGTTGACCTAGCTCCTCCAAGCCTCCACTCACCCTCCCTACAGTAGAAGTTCACTTTAAAGAAAATTCTGAGTAGGCTGAGGCTGGTGACCTCAGATGTCTTGACAGCGATCAGAGCTTTGGTGTGTCTGCACAAGGGAGGCTTTTACAAGCACATAACATGCCTATAATACAATAAATGCACATATTATCTGTTTTGGTGACATGATATCTTTAAAGTGCACCTGTGCCCAGACTATGGACAATAAAGTATTTACATATTCTTAACAAACCACAAAATTACTTTAAAACAAGCCTCCCCTTGCCTTTGTAAGGTGAAGTAATTAATTCTCAAAAATCAAATCAAAGACTCCATAAACCAGTTTGTTGGTTTCTAAGCTGCTTAGGCCCCATGCACACTAGGCATTTAGCCCTGGTGCATGGGACTCTGGTGTTTAGCTGAGGGCACAGGTGTCTTGTCCATTCCCACTTCAAGCAGGCCATTAAACTTCTGGTGGGAGTGCAAGAAGTCTGTAATACAGGCACTCATCCTTGGGCACATACTGCCCAAAACATTTGTAAAGCTAAGTGCACAGTCAAGCTGCAATGGGACACCTCATGCATCGGGACTAAATGCCCAAGATGAATGAGACCTTAGAAACATCTACTATTTGTTTACATCAGAGAACTGGCCAACATCTGTTTTCAGAGAAAAGTTAAAGATTTCAGTGTAAAGTTTGAAAATCAATTTACCTTTTTTACACCTTAAGAATGTATAAATAATTTAGTGTACATGATCTGGGCGCAGGTTAACTCATCTGGCTCATTAGTGCTGCAGAGGAGGCCTGCCGATGTGGGCTGTAGTAGGGCTGATAATTAAACCGCACAAGTGTTTGACTGAAAATTCCTAACAATTGTTTGCCATGTGTAAAACAATTAAGCCTATAAACAAGGTTAGCTTCTGGACTTTTGTGCCTTTCTGCTTTGCCAGTTTTGCTTGCTGCTTAGATAGGGGTAGCGTATACTTTGTTTCAAGCCTGCAATCCTTCTAAGACGCTTAACTTCAGGCAAACCGTTACATCCAAAGTTGAAATCCATTTGTAAACTGTTTTACCAGTCTAAAGATTTGTAGTTCTGTTCAGGTAGTGCACCTCGCTACACTGCATAACCAGGCAGGTGTCACCCCTGTTTTTCTGGCCCTAGTATTGCAGCCACCTGTATCACCTCTCCACCCTGCTCATTGGATTATTAATCAGTATCGCTATCTCTGTCCACTGGACAGGCAGATTTCCTCTTTACCAGGCTCTGTGGCAGTGGTGTGAAAAAATGAGTAGCAGAATTCCAGGATCCCTTAGAAGCTAAAATCCTTTAAAAATATACATTTCAGCTTTGTGTGTAGCCATGTGTCTGGAGTTCTGCTTTAACCCTACACAATGCAGCTGGTATTTTCACCCTCTTCAGAGCTTTTTTCATAGATTAAAATAATGGGATTTTTGACTTACCGTAAAATCCATTTCTCTGAAGTATATTGACGGACACAGCTCCTGATTCTTCCTAACTATTGGGTTATACTTCCCCCTTAAGAAGTAGGACACTAGGCCAGAAAAAGCTTGACTATGCCTATGGGCAGTCCTAGGGGGTATACACCCACACTCAGCTATAGGCACTTGTTTTTTATCAAGCAGTGTCAGAAGAAAGCCAACTCCACAGATGGGGTGGGTGCTGTGTCCGTCAATGAACATCAGAGAAATGGATTTTATGGTAAGTCAAAGCTCCCATTTTCGCTTTCGTTCATTGACGGACACAGTTCCAGAATCTTCTTGACCATTGGTTATGCTGCCCCCTACAGGAGTAGGACACTAGGCGGGTAAAAGCTTTACCACGCCTATGGAGCAGTCCCAGGGGGTATACTCCCACTTCCTGCTATATACATTTAGTTTTTTTCTGCCTAGTCAGGAGTAAGGACCTAGTTCCTTGCTGGGATCACTGATCCTAACATTTTTCCTTTTTAAACTGATTTTTTTTCCTCTCTTATTATTTTCTGTTCCTGTGAGAACTACAATCAACTGCTGGAGTGGACGAAGGACTGGATATTCTAGATCCTTACAGTCTGCCCAGTCCGGCCAGAGAGCGCTTGCAGACCTCAGCTCCGCCACAAGACAGCCCCACTAGAGGGGGGCTGGCCTGCAAGTTAAACGTCTCCCAAGGACGCATACGACCTGTTCCAGGCCTGGCCCGCAGCACCCCCATTCTGATGAAGAGGTGGTCTGCCTGGAGCGGTGCCCAGCCGGTTTCATATTATGGTAAGTAGTGTACCCCCTTCCCTGGTTGCCTTTTGGGGTGGACGTGGGCCCCTCCCTGGGATGGTCGGACCCCTGGTTTCCCCTCCTTTCCACACAGCATCCCCCCTTATTATGGGGTCCCCTGTGGACCACTCCCCATCTACCCACACCTAGCTTCCCCCTCCTGTACCCACCAGGGGGCGACCATACCTGTTTCATATAACTCCTCTCTTGATGCCGTTTCCTTAGTTTCTAGGCTGTCTGTGACTGCAGTGGTCCTTCGGTGCATGATATTGCTGAAATGCTGGTCTGTGGACCAAGCTTCCAAGAAGGCCTTAGCGAATCCCCCCTTCATGGGGGATCGCCTGTTTTGGTCTTCCCTGGATGAAATCATTAAGGGAGTTACAGGAGGGAAGAGTACTCTACTCCCACAGGCTTCCAGGGGCAAGGAGTCATGCAGACATGGTCCTTTTTTCTCAGCTCATAAGTGTTTTTTTTCGTCCCTCAGGGTCTCAAGAAAAAGGATTCAAACCCGTTTAAAACGTCTCTGGAGGTTCCAAGAGGTCCTGGCCTGGTAAGCTGAGAGCAGGTTCTTCCAGACCTGCAGACGAGCCCTCTTCTTCCTCAAGGGGTGCCCTCATCTGTTTCTAGGCTGGGGGACGTCTTCGTTTTTTACGGACCCGTGGTCCTCTTTCATTCAAGACAGGTGGGTCCATGAGCTGATTCGATCCGGCTACAAGATCGAATTTCGGTCTTATCCACCAGAGAGGTTTTTTCTTTCCAACCAGCATTTGTCCCCAGACCGCCTACGTGGTCTCTTCAGGCAGTGCAAGATTTGCTACTGCAAGGAGTAATTGTACCGGATCCAAACTCTGAACATTTTTGGGGTTTTTATATAAACCTGTTTACAGTTCCCAGGAAGGAAGGCAAAGTTTGTCCAACCCTAGATCTCAAATCCCTGAACCGCTTTGTGCGGGTACAGAAGTTCTGGATGTAGTCCATCAGTTCGGTAATGGCATTCCTTCATCAAGGGGATCTTCTGGCCTCTATCGATATCAAGGACGCTTACTTCCATAACTGGATATATGTCGGACATCAGCGATTTCTCTGCTTTGCCATGGGCGAGGAGCATTATCAATTCGTGGAGTTACCCTTTGGTCTCGCCTCAGCTTCTCGGGTGTTCACAAAAATGGGGGCACCGGCATCAGTGATGCAGGTTTGCAAGGTAAATTTTTACAAAGTAGATGTGTTGGCATCTGCGGATGCTGCTTTTGGCCACAAGGTTTTGCAGGCCGCTGTTTGAGAGGACTTGGTCCTCTTTGAGGATGTATTGTTTTCAGGTGAGCTCTGGTTGTTCCTGGTTGAGCTCCATGTTACCTGGTTGGCTGGGTTTAGCCTTTGGGATTTTTTCTGCTGTGTTTTTCCCACCCCTCACTGCTTTGGGATGTCCCAATGGTCAAGAAGGTTCTGGAGCTGTGTCCGTCAATGAACGAAAGAGAAAATTGGATTTTTGTCTTACCGTAAAATCCTTTTCTCGTACGTGTGCCCGATGGACGTTGAAAGAAAACCGTGAAGGCCGAAACCTGGTCCTTGATGGTCCCCAAGGCCAGGTGCTGCTCAACCCCCCCTTGGAGGAAAGCCAAGATCTGAGCCACCAAAAAGTAGCGAGGGAGAACAAAAGACACACCATGCAACGTACCTCTTCCAAATATGATGGTAGATCTTCCTAGTGGTAGATTTTCTAACCTTTAACAGCGTAGGAATCACAGATTCAGACAAACTTCTATCCTGCAGCACCTGGCTTTCAACAGCCAAGTCATTAAAACCAGAGACTGTAAAGCAGAATGGAAGATTGGTCATTGAGACAGCAGATCTTACCTGAGAAGAAGACTCCAAGGAGCATCAGCGACCAGCCTTACCAGATCAGGGTACCAAGACAGGCGAGGCCAGTCTGGAGCCACCAGAAAGATGGGAATCCCTTGCTGCCTCAATCCTGCACAGGAGTCTTGGCAGATGTTTAAGAGGGGGAAAGGCATTAATCAGATGATACTGAGGCCAAGGTGCAACTAATGCGTCTGCCAGAGGATCCCGAGACCATGCCAAAAACCTCTGTACCTTCCATGGAATGTGTACAGCGGAGAGGGCTGAAACATTCGTTCTGCGCACTTTAGAATGGTGGCTTTTTCCTGATCCGCCTGGACACTTCTTGTGCCCCCATGGTTATTGACATAGGCCACGGCCGTGTCATTGTCCGACTGAATTAGTACCGGACACCCCTGAAGACGAATTGTCCAATGATCCTAAGTCTGATCGCTCGAAGTTCCAGTACATTGATCAGCAGTCTGAACTCTTCCCGAGTCCAGACCCACTGAGCACAAGCTGTGCCCAAAACATCTCCCCACCCGGAAAGGCTGCATCCGTGGTGATCACCGTCCAGTACAGGGGAAGGAAGAGTTTCCCTGTTGAAGTGTCGGAGAACTAAGTTCCCTCTAGAGACTGGATTCTTGTCCCATTTCACCAGAATCTTTTTGCAGAGATCTCATGTGGAACTGTGCTAACGGAACCGCCTCAAAGGTAGACACCATTAGGCCCAGCACCCGTATGCAAGCCTGGAGGTATGACCGTCTGCTGGACAACAGAAGCTGAATTGCCTCCTGCAATTTCTGGAGTTTTCCAGAAGAAGCAACACTCTCTGGCTGTGGCCGAATCCAACCAAATTGTCCAGTTATGTGGATGGAACCAGAGCAGACTTCTGAAGGTTCAGAATCCAACCGAACTCCCTCAGAGATCTCCAAGGTGTCCATCAGAGCAGTTGGAGACTTTTCGCAGAAGATGGGTACAATTGGAGAGGCAGAGTGGGACTTTAAAGGTGCAAATGATGGAGAAAAATCTGGATTTTCATATAAAATATAACATTTTATTACACATAGAGGACAATAGACATGACAAAAAATACTTTTAAAATAGTAAAAGCACAAGAAAGCACTCGATTATGTCAACTCTACATGTTTCGCCATCTTCATAACAGCTTCTTCAGGAGTTTGATAGACATTTCTCGAGAGTGAACATTCTAGATTTACAAAAGAAAATAATGAAAGTAACAAGCAAAAGAAGGGCATATATCAATGGACCAATATTGAATGCCCAAAATACAATTTTAGGATAATCAACATTTGAACATGAACAGAGTATATATTATACCTTGGAAAAGCCTGGACCCTTAAATGCCGGGGATAGCCGTGGCGTGGACACAGGGACAGGAATTGCATACATATATCTTTTTATCATGTGTTGCTATAGGTATTTCACCTATTGATTATAAATCTACGGGTTCCCTTCCTCTCTCTCACTTCTCTGTTTAAATCTTCTAGGAAACATTGAACATTTTCCTATTGGGATCATCCTCTCCTAGCTTGAAAGGGTGCTTGTATTAATTCCTATATGATCATCAAAAAGGTCCTTCCAAGCTTATTGTTTCATCAATTTTGAAATAAAGGGTAAATTTACTGTGAATTCAAAATTTGAATATATCTCACTCCAACTTTAAGTATCTATGAATCTCATATAACATTTTCCCATTTTTTAGCCACATCTCCCTTTTTTGTCATTTCTGGCTTGGCTCACATCTCCTCTATGGGACAACGTTAGAGGTCAGGTTTCTCTGCCTCCCCTCCCTCTCTCCCATTCCTGTCCCTGTGTCCACGCCACGGCTATCCAGGCTTTTCCAAGGTATAATATATACTCTGTTCATGTTCAAATGTTGATTATGCTAAAATTGTATTTTGTGCATTCAATATAGGTCCATTGATATATGCCCTTCTTTTGCTTGTTACTTTCATTATTTTCTTTTGTAAGTCTAGAATGTTCACTCTCGAGAAATGTCTATCAAACTCCTGAAGAAGCTATTATGAAGATGGCGAAACATGTAGAGTTGACATAATCGAGTGCTTTCTTGTGCTTTTACTATTTTAAAAGTATTTTTTGTCATGTCTATTGTCCTCTATGTGTAATAAAATGTTATATTTTATATGAAAATCCAGATTTTTCTCCATCATTTGCACCTTTAAAGTCCCACTCTGCCCCTCCAATTGTATCTATTCTTACTCAGGGATGTGGTGCTCATAATACTTTTCATCTCTGGCAATATATCCCAAAAAATTTTCGCAGAAGATCATCATCCAGGTACCCCAGTACCGTGATCTCCCGCTGACGCAACAATGCTAGCACCGGGGGCCAACACTTTGTGAAGACCCGAGGAGCGAAGGCGAGACTAAAGGTAAACGCCCCAAACTGATAATGCTCCTCGCTTGCGGCAAATCGGAGGAAGCGATGATGACCGGCACATATTGGAATGTGAAGGTAGGCGTCCTTGATGTCGATAGAAGCGAGATAATCCCCCAGATGTAGGGACGCCACTTCCCTGCGAATGGACTCCATTTGGAACTTCTGTACCCGCACAAAGCAGTTTAGCGCCCTTCGAGGTCCAGAATTGGACGTACCATGCCTTCCTTCCAGGGAACACTAAACCGGTTTGAGTTAAAACTCCTGAAAACATTCCGGAAGCCAGAACAGGGACAATCACCCCAGGAAGTAACAAGTCTTGCATTTCCCCAAAGTGACCCCATAAGCGATCTGGGGACAAGCGCAGGTTGGAAGGGAAGAACCTTTCCAGGGGAAAAGACCGAAACTCTATCTTGTAGCCAGACAGAATGACTTTGTGGACCCACTTGACCTGTACCAGAGAGGTCCATGGATCCGCAAATCAGCTAAGATGTCCCACCCACCCCAGATATGGGTGAGGGCGCCCCTTAATGCAGAGGAAGAAAAAAAGGGGTAAAGAAAAGCAGTTGCAAAGTATGGCTACAACAAAGGTGAGGTAAATTAAATCACAAAAAGCTTTATTGAATGAAAAAATATATGGAATAAAATAGTAAACAACAGCATCAGCATTGCACAGAATGTAATAAGAAAATTACATATCAGCATGAAGATGAAACACTGCAAAAGGTCCTGTCTAGTGAAAGAATGGCACCACTACGCTACAGGCTCCACCCACCACCCCAATTGAACATTGAAAATTCAGCGATCACTTGAAAATTCAAAAAAATATTCAAAAAAATGTTCATAGTAAAAATGAAATTAATTATTGCGCTTTTGGAGTGTGAACATAACATGTATGGAGAGAGCCACCCCCAGTAGAGACATCCAGTTGGGAATATCCGTAGAGATCTTGTTATAAGAGTTTTTGTTGGTGGTAATCAAAAGTCTCCAAGTATGACCATTCGGTGCAGGATCCTCACACCCACATGGTATGCAAGGGTAATTGATGGCTCTACCACATCCCCTTCTGGCAAATGGACATGTACTGAATGGCTGCACTTTCCAGGTGAATCTTTATACACATAACACAGCAGTAGACACCATATAGAGCGGCACGGACATATGACTTAAACGGACAGTTAAGCAAGCGAAGCAGGCAGACAAACATATGACTTTAGACATTGATTTGCATACCCGGTCTGATGTTCAACCAGTGTATGTGTCTGAGCAGTCAGAGTGCTCTGTAGCTGAATGTCCTGTGGTCTGTAGATATTGCAGTCCGGTATATAGAGTTATGTTTGCTGATAAACACACTTGGTATGTCTCCGACCGTTCAGTCAGCCTTCTATCTCTAAGGATATCAGCAGGACAGGCATATAAGCAAATAAGTAGTCACAGGAACAGAGCCGTTTACTGACCGTATGGATGGTCTGAGTCCGTGTCATGTCCGCTTAGTGCTGTCCGTCAGAAATCAGTCCGATTGTATGTCCGGCCATGGTGAGTCCGTTGGGGAGGGCAAGCCTTAGTGTCCGCCAGAGAGCGTAGGAGCTTGTCCGTCTACCAATCAGGGCTTGGGCATCGAGCACGGTCAAAGTTTTCGATAGGGTGGAGGGTGGAGTCCGCGAGCGTAGTGGTGTATGACGTCGACGCGTTTCGCGTGACGCAGCACGCTTCTTCAGGACGTACTCAGCGTCCATTACGTCAGTCTTTAAATACTAGGAGCTCAGCAATCATTGGTTAAAGACAGTCAGGCTCACTGCTGACGTGTTATCACCTAAATAGTGACCCCTAGTGGACTCGGGAGAGATCAACGCTAAAAAGAAGCACATTGATTGTTACAAGCAAAATATATAACAACGTATTCAATACTATCATATGTGATTGTGAATAAGCAACATTTAAGGTGATTAGGGATTAATCTGTGGATGAAGGGAACAGAGGAGTCCAGTTATCATTTTTACAAATAGATAAGGAGGAGCATTTAAGAAATCAGGGATTCAAATATGATCTAGGGGGTCTATGATCTAATGCAGAGGAAGCCTTGTCCGCTGGTCTGGGAGCCTTGCCCGACCAGGTCCTCTTGGAACCTCCGGGGGAGGCCCTGAAGGACTTTTATCCATTGAGGGACAAAAAAAGCCTCTTATGAGCGGAGAATAGCTTAAGTCTATGGTGGGGCTCCTTGCCCTCGGTAGCCTGCGGAAGAAGAGGACTCTTCCCCCCCCTATTATTACCCTTAATGATGTCATCCAAGGAAGCTCCAAACAGGCAATCCCCACAAAGGGGAGATCCGATAAGGCCTTCTTAGAAGTCTGGTCCACAGTCCAGCATTGTCAGCCAGATAAGACGCCGAAGGACCACTGCTGCTACTGACAACCTAAAATTAAAAGTGCTGCATCCAAAGAGGCATCACAAATAAACTGTAGCCCCTAGATCAACTGATCCGCCTGCTCTGCAAAGGCAGGGGGAAGCTGTTTTCCCTCCAAGTCCCGGGGTAAAATTTTAGCCCACTCGTCAGAGTTTGAGACACCAGGGCAATAGTAAATACCAGCCTAAGCCGAACTAACCATAGTGGCGCGCCAGAGCCTCCACTCTCCTATCAATCAGATCTTTATAGGCCAAGGACTCCTCAACCGGAATTAAGGTAGCTTTATTTAACCTGGAAACCGGCGAGTCCACTACAGGTGGAACCGTCCACTTTTTAACAGGGAATCCTTATAAGGAATACCGCATAGCAAAATGCCCAGGGACCACAAGAGAGATTTTTAGACAACCCTATTGTTATTTGACAATGTTGTCAAAGTGGAGGACCTGTGGTGCCAAAAAGGACTGGCCTGTCCGACACAGCATCTCCTCCATGTTTAAAATTTCACACTCTGACACAATCCGTGAATCCACCGTTGCCTTTTCATGCACAGCTAGAGGAGCAGAGGAAACATCTTTACTGTCTGAGCACGTAGGGTGCGTGGACGCGGATCCGGCAGGGTGACTCCCGTCTGCAGCTGCCGAAACAGATTCAGGATCTGATGGACAGATGAGGCAGGGGAGGGACGGTGGACCCTATATACTAAGGTCTAAGTATGCTAAATATAACAATTGGAAGGGCCGCCGACTGTGATCCCGCAACGGGGACACTGACGAAGGGTCCACGAATCCTGATTGTCCCGCAGCACTAAAAGGGGTAGGTGCTTTCCACAATAATGGCGGCATGGTTGCCATCAAAAATTAAACTGCCCCCACAGCGCCACCCATTCCAAGGGAGGTGTCAAGCTGGCCGCATGGCCTAGTACGCCGCAAGCCGCAGCCTCAATTTGTGTGGAGGCCCAGCAGCAAGTGCACTCATCCAAGCCAGGCTCATTGGGGCGGTCCCCCCCCAGCGGAGGCCGACTCGGCCTCATCGCCCAGTAGGCTGCAAGTCGCGGCCTACATTTTTGTGGCTGCCCGGCCGCCTAGACGCAAACCTCAGCAGAGCCGACCACCCAGGGGCAGCAGAGGGAAGGGCGGGTGCCCAAACAGAGGGTAGTGGCTTCAGCCACCCTCACTGGGGCCGTCCCACATAGCTCCTGACCAGTAGGCCACAAAGCCGCGGCCTAAATTTGGGGCCAGATTCGGCCATGTGAGAGGCGGAATCTCACATTCTCACAATCTCAAACCATCCACTCCCCCAACCCAACATCCCCTCTGTTGTGCACCAGGACAAACCCGGTCAGCAGCAACTCCAAAAAAGCCCTCCTTAAGAGCATGTGGCAAAAGCCAGTTCATAACCTTACGGGGGGGGGGCGACTCGGGGGTTCCACCATCCCAGGGAGGGGCCCACGTTCACCTCAAAAACCCTCCAGGGATAGAGGGGCGGCAGTTACTTACCAAACCAGGAACAGAGTGGGCACCGCTCCTGACAGACCACCACTCCATCGGGATGTGGGTGGCTGTCGGCCAAGAGGAATGCTGCAACTCATGCCGAGGCCAGGACGTATGCGACCTCGCGAGACATTTAACTCGCAGGCCAGCCCCGTCCAGTGGGGCTATGTCGCGGCTGCCTTAGCGCGGAGCTGAGGCCTGCGCGCGCTCGCTGGCCAGACTGGGGGGACCCTCTGGATCTAGATTATCCAGTCCGGCAGTTGATCGTAGATTCTCTCAGGAACAAAATAACAAAGATAGGAAAAAATCCATTTAAAAGGAAAAAAATTGCCAGAACCAGAGATCCCAGCAAGGAACTAGGTCCTTACTCCTGACTAGGCAGACAAAAACTAAATGCCTATAGATGAGTGTGGGTGTATACCCCCTGCGACTGCCCAGAGGCGAAGTCAAGCTTTTTCCCGCCTAGTGTCCTACTCCTGTAGGAGGCAGTATAACCCAGTGGTTAAGAAGAATCAGGAGCGGTGTCCATCAATGAACGAAAGAGAAACAATATTTTAAGAGCACAATACTGAATCTATAAAACTGTTCATTTTGTACTTTCATATTTATTTTTTATATATATATTTAAAGTCTGTATAATACATGCAGCAATACTTGCAGGATGACTTTAACTGACATTGGGTGCAGTTTACTGTAACAGTTCCTTTTATTCAGCTTTATAACATATTTAACTATAATCACTGAACCAATTACAGCAGCTCTTTCGTTACTTACTTTTTTAAACTTCCACAAATTATAAAAATCATTGTAACATCATATAGTCTATACTAGTCCTGTATATGACCATTTAAAAAAAAAAATTATAAATGTCTAACTATGAATAGTTTTATAAAATCAGTGGATTTTTTTTCCCGTAAATGTCAGAGAGTTTAACCTTTGCGAAGTGTCGTGTCATTTGTTTTGGAACTTCAAAGTCTAACATGGCCTTTCTTTTAGCAACTGGCAAGTCAGATTGGAACTTAAAGAAGAACTCCTAGAATTTCAACAATTTTAAAAATGTGCTTGGTTATAAGGGGTTAAGACCTAATTCACACGGGCATACTTTTGCGTACATCCGTGTAAAGGGCTGTCTTTGCCTGTATGGGGTGCACAGGTGTTCCGTACATCCCTGTGCAGGCAGCCTCATTCATATCTATCAGAGCGGAGCAACTGCACGGACAGAGCCACTGGTTCTAAATTTACAGCGATGCAGGTGCATATCCTGGCGATTTAGGCTGGTGTGAATTGTAGCGGCAGGAATCTTTTGAATCCTGCTGCAGCTGTGAGTGGCTAGGTGCAGCCGCTGGCCCCATTCACTATAATGACAGGGTGCCGACAGCCGCAGCTCTCTGCAAAGCCAGCTATTACCTGCAGTGATCGCTGCTGGAGGCATTTGAGCAGGTAATTACTGTCTTTGTGGACAGTAATGAATCCCTGTGGCCGCCGGCAACCTATCATTATAGTGAACGGGGCTGGAAGCCGCACCTAAACGCTCACAGCCATAGCAGGAAACAGAAGATTCCAGTCGCTGAAATTTTGTACTGGCCTAAATGGCAAGTATGAATGTAGCCTTAGTCCTACAAGGTGTATGCCACATTGTGGACTTATCTCTTTCATTTACTTTTTTACTATTTACATTTATACTGAGCACCAAGGGTATAGCTATCACTGCCATGAAAAAGTTCCCTACTGATCGGTCCCTGGTCCTGCAGCTGCAGGTCATTTGCATCCTCTCTGCCCTGCCCTCCTTTCCTTTTACCCAGTCCCAGGCGGTTTTGTGTTATATGAACTGTGACAGGAAGTCAGGTAAATCTGGGGATGTTGTCACAGACAGGAGATACATCGCTTCAGGAGGTCTTCCCCATGCTCACACAGCTTCAGGGGGCATTCCTTCTGACTGTCCTCCTCTCCCCAGCTCACACAGCGTCAGGAGGCAGCAATCAATAGACTTCCTTTGGACAAATTATAGAGGCCTTAACTTCCTCATTCCGAACAGCTGAAGGCCTTTCAACTTCCTTAAGCCGTCCTGGCTACCTTTGCAGCCGACACCCTATGGTAATTGGTGAATTGTCTAAACCAAGCAGACATGTATCTCCTGTCTGTGACAACATCCCCAGATTTACCTGACTTCCTGTCACAGAACCCATTCACAAAATACAAAGTATTCTGTAAATGGACAGTGGAGAGGTGGGAGGTCAGTGCGGCTGCTGTGTAGCAGATTCCATTTCTTCTGACAGAGCACCAGGGATATAGCGATAGGTGCACTCCTTGCACTTAAAATGTAAATAGTAACTAAAATAGACAAGTCCTTGAGATAACATACACCTCGTTGGACTTAAACCAGCATATTTTTAAATGCTTCTTGGAGTTCTTCTATAAATGTGCACAATAGCTATAGCTGACATGGCATAGAGCTTATTCATAAAAATTGGGATATAAAAAAAAAAAAAACCCAAGATATGTTTGCCCATTGTAACTGTTCACATAAAAGGTGAAATCTGATTGTTACTGCAGCACCTTCCTTTAAAGGCAACCTGTTTGGGAAACATGGAAGTTGCCATTGCTGACTGCACCTAGTTGACTGGCTATTATGCTGGCTTCAATACTTTGCGTCATTCATCCCATACAAGCATGCAGATCAGGTTTCTCTGATTTCACTCGCCTCACTGGATGAATGCTTGTTTCAGGTTATTGACTTCAATTCAGGTTATTATTCAATTATTCAAGTTATTATTCAATTGTACATATTGAAAGTATTAAAGGGCGAGGTTTTGAGGACAGCCAGACAAGGTGATCAGAAATGGAAGCCCCCCTATTTCTCTCTGTACAGGTTTCCTTTAACACTCCTACATATTTTATACTGTTCGATATATATCATATTACTGTGGTTTCACCTAAGTGTAAGTTTGATTTGTATGCTCTTTGCTTTACTGTATCCTTGTATTTTATAGTTTCCACTTTCCACACTGTCTCAACGGGTAAAAAATGCTAAATGAATCAGATTAATGATAATTTTGTCTTGTACTAATCTGAATATGAACAGTTACCAGAAAATATATTAGCACAGGATAAAATATTGTTCACAATGCAAAAGGCAAAATGCACATGGGCTCATAAGCACACCATAAGATCGCGGAGTCAGCCTCCATTTACCTATAGGTAGGTTAACAGTGGTTGTCATACAGATGCAAGAGGGATCAGGACTACACTGCACTTTGATAGAAAGGATGCTATTCAATATAGCTGTGGTCCACCAAAGTGTGTTGTACCTAATGATCTTTGCTTTGTGCACAACCTATGTTCGCTGTAGAAGTAAATGGTAGTCCTCTTGAGCATACTGATGTGTGTAAGAGCTTAAAGAAGAACTTCAGTCTAAACAAGAATATTACTATAGTTTCAGATTCAGTTTTCTAGATTTCTAAACATAACCAAATCATTTTGTCTCACTTTTTGAAACTGGGAGGGCTGTTCATTTCAAAGTCAGCTGATTTCCCAAATCTGATCACTATAATATTAAATATCTGGCTTTAAGGTCATTGGGAATCAGGGGAAAGACATGCATGTCTGTTCTTGCCCCCACCATTGAAAGTTAGGACAGTCTGAGGAAGAGTGGCTGCCCTTAACTCTCATGTGTTTTTTCTAACCCTTTCATATGTTGGAGAGGCATGAGGTGTTTTACTCCGAAATATAGTGGTATTATGTTATTAACATTGATGCAAATAGTGCTCAACATGAACCTGTTATTTAAAATAACATACACAGGGATCAGTAGGGCAGCATTGAAAAATCTCATTTTATAGTACAGTAAAAAGTACTTCTTCATTGCTATGTATAAGAAACGATAAATTGAGCTACATCATGTCACTTAGTCTTAGTCTAGGGGTCTCTAATTTTTCTAAGCAAAGGGCCAGTTTACTGTCCTTCAAACTTTAGGGGGGTCGGACTCTGGCCAGTGGGAGCAGAAAATGTCCTGGTGTCAGTGGAAGTAAACAATACACCATCATTGATATTAGGGCAAATAATAGTGCCCCATGGGAGGAAAAGTGCCCCTTGATTGTTGGCAGTGGGAAGAATAGTACCCCATCAGTACTCCCAATCGGTGGGAGAAATGGATTTCCCTCATTGGTGTCAGTGAGAGGAATAGTGTTCCATCATTGGTATCAGTGAGAGGACTAGTTCCCCATTGTTGGTGTCAGTGTCAGGAACCGTCGAAGCCGACGGGGGTAATAATGCCCCAAGGGACAGATAAAAGCAAGCAAATCGCCACATCATGCCCCAGGCCACAGTTTGGAGATCCCTGGTCTAGGCAATGGTGGCATAGTCTCTGGCAGCTTCGTGGATTGTGGTGGTCATGACCGCATTAGATATTGCAGAGAGTCTTTTATTATTTTCAGACCTTAATGGGTTATGAAGATCAACAAAAAGCAAAAACTGCTTATCAAATAACCATATACAGATACTTCTATGTTCTCCGACAGTTAGAAATGAGCTGTTTAGAAAATGCAGGGATGCTGTACAGTGCCATTTGGGGTGCGTTTCATTGCGCACATTGACATGTCTAGAGCAATAAAGCATAAATTGACCTCAAACTGACCTTTAGAACTAGGTTGTAATTTTTCTTAAAGGAGTTCTTCTTTAGTTCTTTAGCAATGCATCAGATATCAAGTTAGATCTCTTATCAGGTGCTTATTCCCCTATATGCATAGGGCCTTACACTGACATGACAATGACAGGAGAAGCTGGGGTGAGCACTATGAAACACAGTTATAGTGTAGATGTTTAGCTCAGTTCTCAAGAGAAAAAAATCTGAAAGCTGTATAGATTAATGCTTTGTGTACTTGGGCATGCTGCCAGCATGTTTCTACCCACAGCAGGGCCATACAAAATACTGTTGGTGGGCCATTCTTCTGCTCAAATACTCTGCCTGATACTTCTACGTAAAGTGCATTATATATATATATATAGGCTGCCATTGCTGACCTCTCCTGGAAATGCTAGCTGTTTGCCTGTCATGCAGATGCAATGGTTTCTATACTTTGAGTCACTGACCCTAATAAATATTATTATAAGGAATTCAAACTTCTTGATTTGTATTTGCCGCATGCTTGTCTGAGACTCAGAAGTATAGAAGCCAGACACTGCCAGAGAGCTATCGCTTTCAATAGAAGGTCATCATTTGCAGCTCCCACATTTTTCTCATAACAGGTGCACTTTAAAGTGAAGCTGTGTTTTGCCCATGCAGGATAAAGCAACAGGTTCATGTTAATGACCTCCCCAGATGTATACACTTTACTTTTCCTGGCTCCCTCGTCATTCCATTCAGTCACTGGGAGTGAAAGGGAAGCTCTGTGTAAGCTATAATGGGCCAAGGTCATAGCTTACACAGGGCTTTGGACTCCTTTGGCAGCGCTGATTGACCTAGCTCTATCACATATTAAGTCATATGCTCCTCCATAACGAGGAGTACTGAGCATTTTCTTCAACTCCCAGCAATGAACAGAGCCATGGGGGATGGAAGGAAGGGTGAATATATGTCATAACCAAAAAAATATTGGCACCCCTGCATTTCTGTCAGATAATGCACCACTTCCCCCAGAAAATTGTTGCAATTACAAATGTTTAAGCATTCTCATGTTTATTTCTTTTATTTGTATTGGTATGACACAAAAAAGTGGAGAAGCAAGCCAAATCTGACACATTTCATGCAAAAACTGCAAAAATGGACTGGACAAAATTGACACCCTAAATTTAGTATTCCATAGCACACACCTTGAAAAAATAACTGAATTCAATTGCTTCCTGTAACCATCGATGAGTTTTTTACACCTCTCTATTGGAATTTTCGACCACTCTTCTTTTGCCAACTGCTCCAGGTCTCTTGGATTGGAAGGGTTCCTTTTCCCGTCTGCTGTTTTGAGATCTCTTCACAGGTGCTCTATGGGATTTAGATCTGGGATCATTGCTGGCCAGTTCAGTACTCTCTAGCACTTTGTCTTAAACCATTTCTGGGTTCTTTTTGAAGTGTGCTTTGGGTCATTGTCCTGCTGTAAGGCCTGTGATCTCTGACAGAGACCCAACTTCCTGACACTGGGCCCTACATTGCACCCCAGAATTCTTTGGTAGTCTTTAGATTTCATAATGCCATGCACACTGTCAAGACATCCAGTGAAGCAGCAAAGCAACCTCAAAACATAGGTGAACCTCCGCCATGTTTGACTGTAGGGACTGTATTCTTTTTTGGAGATTTTCAAGTACCATAGTCTGTCGCCATTCCAGGAGTGTGCACAATTTTAAAGCGTAACATCTTTCACATTATCCAAAAAAATTGGGCTAACTTTTTACTGTTTTTTGTTTTCTTTTAATTAATTGAAGTGTATTTTTTCCAAAAATATTGCATTTAAAAGACCACTGGTCAAATACAGTCAGACATAAAATATTGCAACGGCCACCTTTTTTTTTCTTCTAGGTTCTCTGTTAAAAAAATATATATGTAAAGCTTAGGGGTTCGAAGTAATTTTCTAGCAAAGAATACTGATTTAAACTTGTAAGCAAAAAATGTCAGAAATAGGCCTAGTCTTCAAGTGGTTAAAGGCCTAATTTCTTTTTCTAAAAACAGTAGAATGATGGGCTTTACCAAAAAGCTGTAATATTGTTTCGTTAACACATTTTCCCTAAAGGATTTTGGCTTCCCAGGTAAGTTTTGGCAAACTCCAATCTGGCTTTTTTTTTTTTGTGTCAGCAGTGGGGTCCTCCTGGGTCTCCTACCATAGCGTCCCTTATCATTCAGATGGCGACATATAGTGCAAGTTGACACAGTGGTACCCTTTTCCTGAAGGTCAGTTTGAATTTGTCTGGAAGTTGATCAAGGTTCTTTGTCCACCATTCTGACAGACAATCCTTTGTTGCAGCCTTTGATAAATTTTTTTTCTTTTGTCCTCGTCCAGGGAGATTACCTACAGTGCAATGGGCTGTCAATTTCTTGGCAATGTTGCACACAATGGACACAGGAATTTTAAGATCTCTGAAGATGAACTTGTAATCTTGAGATTGTCCATGCTTTTCCATCATTTTTGTTCTCCTCAGACAATTATTCGCTGCTCTTTCCCTTCTCCAGAAAGGTTGAGTCAACTTTTCACCATTTTAACTGGTTGCCTGTGTGATTTCTCATTTGTAAGCACCTGTTAATAGATTTAGGTAAGTTTAATCACAAAATACAAGAGCATCACAAACTTGGAATGCAATTATTTCTTACAATTATGAGAAGGTGCCAATAATTCTGTCCAGTCGATTTTTGAAGTTTTGCGTGGAATGTGTCCGATTTGGCTTTTGTTTCTCCACTTTTTTGTACCAAACAAAAGAATATCTAAACATTTGTAGTTACAGAAATCTTCTGGGTGAAGTGGTTACTTAACAGTGATCCAGGGGCGCCAGTTGTTTTGGCCATGACTGTATACTACTGGGGCATTACAATTTAGAACAAACTTTTTGCTTTGTCGTAAATGGTCTGAACTGCGGGAATGAGACAAAATCCACTACCCTTGTTGTGGCCCCGCCCTCTTGCTGCAAGAGTTAAATGCTTTTTTAGCCTTGGAGTACATGGGTAAGCTGTATTACTGAGTGTTCATGCACACTGGACACTTCCTTGATGCCTTTTTCCTGGCAGCAGAATGATGCTGGTAAACGCGTGTACCGCTTTTAGCTGCGTTTCCCCGCATTTAGCAGCAGCAAGTGTTTGGGTGTTAATTCTTTTAATTTCATTCTGGAATAATTTATTCTGGCCATTGGAATGAATTAACATTTAAGCACTAAACCTGCCTAGCATTATACGTGCATTTTAGATGCGTTTACATGCGGTTTTGCCACAAGTTGGAATTTTTCTGCCAAAACTCTCCTCTCCTAAAGGCAATTCTTCGGCGTTTGAGAGAAAAGCATTTACTGCCTCTAAACGCAGCTGCTCCAAAACTCTGGTAAAAGCCTATGGGGTTGATTTACTAAATGCAAATATACTGTGCACTGCAAGTGCACTTGCTCTAGACTGAGCTTAGTAAATGAGGTAAAGCTTCACTTTGTAAAGAATACTCAATCACATGCAAGAAAAGTAAAAAAACAGCATTTTTGCTTGTACATGATTGGATGATAGAAATAATTTCGTAGCTTCCCCTCGGATCTAGAGCAACTGCACTTGCAGTGCACAGTATATTTGCCTTTAGTAAATCTACCTTAATGTGTGCATGGACACATAGGGGTTGATTTACTAAAGACAAAGTTTGTGCACTGCAAGTGCAGTTGTGCTAGATCTGAGGGAAAGCTCTGCTGATCTTCCAATTTTTTTTTTCCTTCCTTGTTCCCCTCAGATCTAGAGCCACTACAGTGCACAGACTATTTGCCTTTAGTAAATCAAACTCCTAGTCTTTTATTGAGTTATGTTCAAGGGCTTTGGAAAAACACCAAAAGCTCCAAAAATGTGAGTTTAGGAGCAGCAGTGTGCACAAGGCCTGGTACTGTTCCTACCTCTGGCATCGCTGTTTTTAAGCTCCAGGCTGTCGGTGGTTCCTCAGTGTCAGGGCTTTGAACTCTGTATTGTAAATGAGGAGGGGAGCAGACAGTTGTGGCCTAAATGTATTTATTCTTGATGGAGCCAAGAATAAGCTATGCAATACACCTTATCCCTGCCCCCCTAGACCAAATGAGCATTTAACACGTGTAGTGTGAAGTGGGTCCCACTTCAAAGTAGAATTTGTCTCATTCCTAAAGTTCGCCTTTAAATCCACCCACCCTGCAGTGACTGGAACACAAGCAAAGGCAGAGCATACCTGTACATAAAGCATAATTTATGCAAAGCCTGAGAAAGTTGGCCTCGTTGAGAAAGCAGCACTGGTGGCTTTTTTATAAGCCATCCAACTTGTGTTGCTTTCAATGTACTGATTAATTCAGCTAGTCTTACATTAAATGTTGTTAAATGCGGATGTTCAGTGCCTACGATGGACTTCTAAATAAATAAATAGAAGTGATCATTTAATAACTACATTCACTAAAGGTGTGATAAATGCAATACTGGATTAGGATTACTTTGTCCACGTATGATCATTCTTACTGCATGGGGTAGAGGAATCTATGCAAAGAAACATACAGCACATCAGGTAGCCAAATATGGGATAAGAAAGCTCAGGCATCCATATAGAAGATCAAAGCCTACTTTACAAAAGGTGCAAAGAGCAGGAACCAGGACAGGGCTATGTGGATTCTTAACCACAAATTTGCTTATTGCACTATTTAAATGAGACAAATTAGGCAGCACTGGAGTTGACTGAGCTGGGATTTACTAGCAAAGGAGGCCGGGTGAGCAATTTTGAAAAAGCATTGGACACCAGGTGATCTCATTTCCCCCCTCTGCAGTGGCGAACTTTGACCCCAGTACCTTCAGCCTGATGCGGTGTGAATTCTGTGGTGCTGGTTTCGACACTCGCGCTGGCCTCTCCAGTCACGCCCGTGCCCACCTACGAGACTTTGGTATCACCAACTGGGAGCTCACAGTTTCTCCCATCCATGTCCTTGCTCGACTGCTAGCCCGCTCACCCGGTCGTCCACTGCCCCCATTTCCACCATGGCACCAGGACACCGATACAGATGGTAAGAAGCCTATGTGCCTGTTTTATGCCATAACTGATGACATCACATTGCATCATCACCAGCCTGCAATTAGACTTGTGTGTATCCTGGCTTTACCCCTTCCTGCTCTCTAACAGCCTCCCACCCCCACCCTACCCCACCCCAGCCACTTCACTGTCTACACTTATCTGCAGCATAGCTTCCAGTAGCTGTGATGATGTCATTAGTTGTATCACTGGTGACATCATCACATGGCCGTCCTCCTGCTCTAACTCTGGTGCATGGAGATCCAAATTGTTCTAGAGATTAAATTCGATTTTTATTAACAAAGTTTTCAGTTCTAAACCTGCCTGTATTTTTTAAAGGTGTTACCTAGATGTTAGTGTCCCTATTGCTCTCACATACTTTGACTGATTGGTACTAAAATAAGAAAAGGGCCGGTACCATTGAAATCAACTGGTTTCCAGTTGTATTTTTAGCCTACACTGGAATAATAACTGCTGGAAATGTAGTTGCTCTAGGCAAGGCACTGTTGATACGAGGCTCACTAAGCCTCCATATCCTCAACCATTAAGCTCAAAAAGCTTAAAGTGTTAATAAGCCCATAATAGGAAAATCATTGTGTATATGCAGTAAAGCATGCTCGTTATAATCACTGTGGAACCTAAAGTATTAATCCTGCATTGTGTAAGGAGGCTGTTTGATCTTGTTTTCTCTGATCATCTCCTTCTTCCACTGACTCCAATATATTTCCTGATATTTACAGAACATTAGGGGACAGGCTGCACATGCTCAGTTTACTGTGTATTCCTAGAGAGTTTTTTTTTTTTTTTTTTTTTGTTCTTGGGAGAGTGCATGTGATCAGCACAGGGCCAATATGCATCGTCCAGGCAGAGGGTCAGGGGTCCTGACTTCTCAAAGGAGAATCCTGGGAGAATGAAAACTCCTCTTACAAGTTTTAACCACACACTGATAGAAGTCACAAGACTATATACTGTTAATGAGCAAAGGTATTTACTAAAAATAATTACATTTCCATGTTCCGTGTACTGTGGGAGACCAGATATAGTGAATGCAGGGTCCAGAGTTTTTAGTAAAACTTTACTGCTTGTCGAATCGGTGCTATTTTGGTCATCAGTAGTGTAGGAGACTCAATGCTTTACCGCAAGGGAAACAGCGGTTGATGTATACATACAGTGCAGGTTTATTCTGGATGCACATCAGAGAACACCATTTCCATAAGTGCCTATTTGGATGGCCTCTGTGTGCTGTGGGTATGAAGGACTCTGTTTCCTCTTAAAAGAGAATGAAGGGCTTTTTTGCACCTGCAGATTTGATCTAGTAGGTGCCGTACTCTGTTCAAGTTGGGCCCATGAGCTGTTTGTTCAAGGGGTTGCTTCCAGAGACACAGTACAGTGCAGGTCCATGCTGAATGCACATCAGAGAAAACACATTCCATATAGTGTCAACCCTGTGCCGGTTTGGGTGGCCCGGTTGTGCTGTGTGTATGGAGGCTTCAGTTTCCTCTTTAAAGTGAATGAAGGGCTTTTTTGCACCTGCCGACTTGATCTAGTAGGTGCCAAGCTCTGTGGAAACTGGGCCCACGAGCTGTTAGTTCAAGAGGTTGCTTTCACAGATATTCACACGACTGTAAAAAAAAGTACCATCAATTGAAAGGAAACCTATGTCAAGTTTCAGGAGCTGCCATTGTTGACCACCTAAAATGCTATTTGCCTGCCAGTCATACTGATGCTATGACTTTATTGTCACATGGTAACCAAAACCAAGAACACCTCAAAAACAGTCAATGATCTAGAAATCATGGAATCCAGTATATCTGCATAACAGCCAGAAGAGGTTACCAGTCAAAGCCTTCATATTGTTTTGAATGCAGGTTTCCTGTAAAATCACCCTGTCTCCACCGGTTTCATTTAAAATAAGGGCTCAGAATGTTCACAGCCCCTGGCTCTCCAGTAGAAGTTGCTAAGTGTAGGACTGTAAATCGCCCTAAATACTTAAAATATAATACACGAATAGATGAAAATAATTTGATTAAAAAATCCTTCTATTGGAGTTGCACATAGTAATAAAGTTATGTGTTTTTAACACTAACCTGTTATTAAAAATAGAATCATCAAATGAGCATACCTGCAACAAAAAGAGAGGGTATACATTGTTCCATTTCCTATGTTTCAAGAGACGCAGAGCTCAGTGGTTCCTTCCTCTGACCTCAGAGCCATTATAGAACACAGCAGTGGAAGTTGGCTGGAGGAAACAGTGGGCACTGTGAAAGACAAAGGAGATTGATACTCATGGAAGTGTTGGTTTCCCAGACTTCAGTGGAGGACTTCTCCTGAATTTTCAGAGGGAAAGGTATTTTTTCTCTCTTGCAGGTAGGCCTGTTTTACAATTTTTATTTTTAATGACAGAATCACTTTAAATATACAGTATTCCAATTAGCAACGATTACATGTGAAGACCTGTAGTGTTGTGGTTAGAGTGATAACAATTAAAGCAAAACTAAACCCTTCTATCCTTTTCAGCCTAGGAAGATGCCATCTTAGCCTCTTTTTGATCTGCAGTTGCCATGGTGTTGCATTGTAAACATTTATGACACCAGCCATTGGATGGTTTGACAGTTTGGTTAAAAGCACAGCCAATGTGACAGTTACATTCCCGACATGCCTTGAAAGTAACTGTTTTTTGAAACCGTTAAATCAATGGGAATATTTCTGCTTTAACTGGCTGAATTATTAGATGATAAACTTTTTAGGAAGTGGTGAAAAAAAAAATCACTTTTTAGGTGGATGACTTTTGTTTTTAGTTGTACTGTCCTTTTTTTTAAGTACTTGCCTATTTCTAATGTGCTATAAGAGGCTTATTTACAGTATCTGACAAACGTACACCTCTCACTATTTTGTAAATATTTTATTGGATCGTTTCATGTGACAACACTGACGAAATTACACTTTGCTTTAAAGTAGTGAGTGTACAGCTTGTATAACAGTTTAAATTTGCTGTCCTCTCAAAATAACAACACACAGCCATTAATGTCTAAACCACTGGCAACAAAAGTGAGTACACCCCTAAGTGTAAATGTCCAAATTGGACCTAATTATCCATTTTCCCTCCCGGTGTCATGTGACTCGTTAGTGTTACAAGGTCTCAGGTGTGAATGGGGAGCAGGTGTGTTAAATTTGGTATTATCGCTTTTATTCTCTCATACTGGTCATTGGAAGTTCAACATGGCACCTCATGGCAAATAACTCTCTGAGGATCTGAAAAAAAAGAATTGTTGCTCTACATAAAGATGGCCTAGGCTATAAGAAGATTGCAAAGACCCTGAAACTGAGCTGCAGCACAGTGGCCAAGATCATACAGTGGTTTACCAGGACAGGTTCCACTCAGAACAGGCCTCCCATGGTCGACCAAAGAAATTGAGTGCACATGCTTCGCGTCATATCCAGAGGTTGACTTTGGGAAATAGACGTTTGAGTGCTGCCAGCATTGCTGCAGAGGTTGAAGGGGTGGGGGTCAGCCTGTCAGTGCTCAGACCATACGCCGCACACTGCATCAAATTGGTCTGCATGGCTGTCGTCCCAGAAGGAAGCCTCTTCTATAGATGATGCACAAGAAAGCCTGCAAACAGTTTGCTGAAGACAAGCAGACTAATGACATGGATTACAGGAACCATGTCCTGTGGTCTGATGAGACCAAGATAAACTTATTTGGTTCAGATGGTGTCAAGCGTGGGTGGCGGCAACCAGGTGAGAGGAGTACAAAGACAAGTGTGTCTTGCCTACAGTCAAGCATGGCGGTGGGATTGTCATGGCCTGGGGCTGTAGGAGTGCTGCCGGCACTGGGGAGCTACAGTTCATTAAGGGAACCATGAATGTCAACATATACTGTGACATACTGCAGCAGAGCATGATCCTCTCCCTTCGGAGACTAGGCGACAGGGCAGTATTCCCACATAACGACCCCAAACACACCTCCAAGACAACCCCTGCTTTGCTAAAGAAGCTGAGGATAAAGGTGATGGACTGGCCAAGCATGTCTCCAGACCAGACCTAAACCCTATTGAGCATCTGTGGGGCATCCTCAAACTGAAGTTTGAGGAGCGCAAGGTCTTTTAACATCCACCAGCTACGTGATGTCTTCATGGAGACATGGTAGAGGACTCCAGTGACAATCTGTGAAGCTCTGGTCAACTCCATGCCCAAGAGGGTTAAGGCAGTGCTGGAAAATAATGGTGGTGACACAAAATATTGACACTGGGCTCAATTTGGACACTTACACTTAGGGGTGTACTCACTTTTGGTGCCAGCGGTTTAGACATTAATGGCTGTGTTGAGTTATTTTGAGGGGACAGCAAATTTACAATGTTATACAAGCTGTACACTCACTACTTTACATTGTAGCAAAGTCTCATTTCTCAGTGTTTTCACATGAAAAGATATAATAAAATATTTACAAAAATGCAAACGCACTTTTGTGAGATACTGTGTGAATTTCAGATTGTTCCACTTTCTCATTTATTCTCACAGGGAACCGTGTTTCCTATTTAATAAAGGCCAAAAAGTATTTTCTGTTCATTTTTATGTTATGACATTAAAATCAATTTTATAAATGTGGAAATTTCCCCTCTATAGTTTTAACTTTTTTAACCTCCCTTGGAGGAAAGCTAAAGAATGACTTTTTGTTAAAGCTGGAGCTCCAACAGCCCGAATACATATATAGTAATGGTTTTACCTGCCAATGGATTTGTATCTCTCTTCATTCGGTACTTACCTTTACACAGATTTGCTACGCAGCACAGCCCTGCTTGGTAGGGTGACCTGATTTTTTTTTTTCTTCTCTGGTTCAATAACACTGTTAGGTCTGGTCCCTCCCCCAGTCTGTGAATGGACAGTGAAGGAGAAGCAGCACACTGAGTTATTCTCTCTGTTGCACTGCTCTTTTCTCCTATTACCATGCCTGTTGTCAAGACATAAGCATTGCACCACAGCTGATTGGCTATTTGTGCTTTCTCTCCTTCACACAATTCGAGCTCTGCTGTACAGGGACCACAAAAGGCTCATACCAGCTTTACTTTTTGTCTTTCTGTCTTGCGTTCAGCTTTAAAGTCAAACTTTAGTCTGAAAATGAAGTCCTAGATCACTTCAGGCTGGCCCATTTTGCAAGTGTAGCTATGTAAAACATTTAAAATAAGTGTCTATACTGATTAAAACATACACTGTCTCAACCTGCTTTGCACATGCTCAGTTGCTCTCTTTTGTTAGGCACTGCTGGGTTGGTAGAGGCTGATCTGCTGATTTCCTTCAAGAGTAATTAAACCCTCCTATCCTTTACAGCCAAGGAAAGTGCTTCTGTTTGATCTGCAGCTGCCATGGTGCTGCACATGTGATTATTTATGACACCAGCCATTTGATGGTTTGACAGCTTGGTTGTGGACACAAAAAAAATTGACAACAATCGTGGCATTCCAGGAATGTAACTCTTGTTTGAAACTGTTAAATCAATGGGTTTTGTTCCGCTTCATGATTTACTGCAGGGGCTCTGGGCTTCAGCAAAATGGCAGCTTCCAGCAAGAAAAAAACAGGAGAATTGCTGGAGGAAATTTACAGCACACACTGATTTTGGTAGCATAATTATTTTTGTGGAATGTATGTTCCTTGCTAAAGAACATTTTTTTTATCAAGTTTTTATGGGTAAAGTTCTGCTTTAAAATGGCAATCACATCTTTTTTTTTTTTAACTGATGTTGCACTGTTGTCTTTTTTTTTCCAGAGAAGTTTATTTTACCCTCTTGCTATTTCACACTTTTATAAATTAATGGCAAACTCAATATAAAGAGATGACCAAAATCGCCCAAAAAAACAGACACGCACCATTTTATACATGTCTAGGAATTGTATTTTCTTAGTACGTTGGAATAGTGTTCAGAAAAAATGGCCATGCAAAGCACTAACGCACTTAACGTGCATTACTGCACCGCAAATGTGTAAATGGGCCCTTTAAAGTGTGACTGCATATTCACTTTTAAGCTTCCTCTTCCCAGTACTACATGTCCCTAACTTCACTACCTACTCCATCAATGACCTAGAACCATTATGTAGCCAATGAAATGAGTCTGGGCTCCTCTCTTGCATACTGTGCCTTGAAATGTTCCACATTTTGTCATGTTACAACTAAAAACGTAAATGTATTTTATTGGGATTTATGTGATAGGCCGACACAAAGTGGCACAAAATTGTCAAGTGGAAGGAAAATAACTGGTTTTCAATTTTTACTCTAATACCCCTAACTAACATCTAGTGGAACCAATTGCCTTCTAAAATCACCTAATTAGTAAATAGAGTCCACCTGTGTGTAATTTCAACTCCGTATAAATAAAGCTGTCATGTGAAGCCCTCAGAGGTTTGTTAGAGAACCTTAGTGAACAAACAGCATCATAAAGGCCAAGGAACATACCAGGCAGGTCAGGGATAAAGTTGTGGGGAAGTTTAAAGCAGGGTTAGGTTATAAAAAATATGCCAAGCTTTGAACATCTCACGGAGCACTGTTCAATCCATCATCCGAAAATGGAAAGAGTATGGCACAACTGCAAATTTACCAAGACATGACCGTCCACCTAAACTGACAGGCCGGGCAAGGAGAGCATTATTCGGGGAAGCAACCAAGAGGCCCATGGTAACTCTGGAGGAGCTGCAGAGATCCACAACTAAGGTGGGAGAATCTGTCCACATGACAACTATAAGTTGTGCACTCCACAAATCTGGCCTTTATGGAAGAGTGGCAAAAAGAAAGCCATTGTTGAAAGAAAGCAATAGGAGGTCCCGTTTGTGGAAAGGCAAGTGGGGGGACACAGTAAACATGTGGAAGAAGGTGCTCTGGTCAGATGAGATCAAAGTTGAACTTTTTGGCCTAAAAGCAAAACGCTATGTGTGGTGGAAAACTAACACTGCACATCACCCTGAACACACCATCCCCGCCATAGAACACGGTGGTGGCAGCATCATGTTGTGGGGATGGTTTTCTTTAGCAGGGACAGGGAAATATAGGGCAATCGTAGAAGGAAACCTCTTGGTCTGCAAAAGACTTGAGACTTACGTTCCAGCAGCGCGATGACCCTAAACATACAGCCCACAAAAAAATGCCTAAAAATTGCCCACAAATTGAATACAAGCCGGTGTGTGGAGAAAGCTGCCTTTTAGTTACACAAGGCCAAATGCTTTCATTGTGCACCATTGCAAGCTTCTAGCTGCTCAAGCCCTAACAACCACTGGCATCCCCGTTTGACCCTCCCCTGTCCCTCTTCATCAGCATTGGGCTCACATTAGCTGAGTGATGCAGATAAATTGAGGAAGAAGACAAACATTGGAATACTAATAACCAGTACCAGTTTGCAAAAGTATATTTGCTTTGGAAGAGGCAATTGAGTACTGTGATGCTTTTTTTATTTGAGCCAACATACAATTTTTCAGGACAAGCTTTCGGGGTATGTCCCCTTCAAAAACAAAATTATGTTTTTTGTTTTTTTTTTATTTCAATACATTTTTATTGGTAATTTTTATCAAAAGAAAAAGGTAACAAACATTGTCAAAAGACAGTGATAACAATCATAACAGATAAGTGTTTGCTCGAATGCAGCCAAAGTTATGTTTTTTTTTTTTTTGTTTATAGCACAAAAAATAAAAAACGCAATGGTGATAAAATACCACCAAAAGAAAGCTCTATTTGTGGGGGAAAAAATACATCAAGTTTATTTGGGTACAGTGTCGCACGGCCACGCAATTGTCAGTTAGAGCAACGCAATGCCATATCCCAAAAAAATGGCCTGGTCAGGAAGGCGGTTAAAACCTTCCGGAGCTGAAGTGGTTAGTGATAAATGTCACAATTGTTTGTGCTCCTAACTGAACTGTGAAGAAATAAAATGGATGGTGTCATAACTGAAAACATTTGCAGCACCATGGCAACTACAGATCAAACAGAGGCTAAGATGGCAGCTTCCTTTGAAAAAGATAGGGGGGGTTTAGTTCCCCTTTTAATCTTCGAATTAAAGACATCTCTGCAAAGAAAAGTGAAAATACTCTCCTGTCCCCCATGCTGCTGGTTAAAATCTCTTCATTATCCAGTATACTTACAAGTGCTTTAGATGCCTGGTCCTTACTGCACTCTGTGGCTCCTTCCTATGTCCGTTGAGTATCTTGTATTGGCATAGATGTAAGAATAAGGAACCACAGGGTACAGTGGGTGACCAGGCATCCTTACTCCTATTGTTTATGATATCGCTATTGAGGACACTTCTCACTTTTTACTAACACCATGTGAGATGGGGTGTTACCAGAAAGGTAAATCTCCACAAGTTTCTTTTTTTTTTTTTTCTTAAACTCTTTACAGGTTTCATCAGCTCCCTGCTATCTATTTTATCCAAACACAGACCTCATATGCAGTATAATCCTGCTTAAGACCCCGTTCAGACAGGGGCGACGCTACTTGCTGGGGCGACCTTTTCCCCCGCGAACTCGGCGCGACATGCACGGACTTCATATCATTGAAGTCAATGCAAGTCGCCTCCAGGTCGCCCCAAAGTAGTACAGGACCCTTTTTCTAAGTCGGAGCGACTTGTGTCGCTCCTATTAGAACGGGTCCTGTGCTAATTAGTTACATAGTAAGTCGCCTGACAAGTCGCGCTAGTGTGAATGGGGACTTACTCTGCCCAGCTTTCCACTCTGCCAGGTATTGTTTACATTCAGTTCTCCCTGCTTCAATGCGCAACTACAAGCAGGTTTGCACTGCATTTGTGATATGTTTTGCGGTATAATCGATAGGAGGGGATTGGGGGAATCCATACAGGGTTTTTATTATAAAAGTACACCTTTACATTTGGATTCACAATGTTCCATGCACTGTTTAATGTGAAGTATGCAAGACTAACTATGCCGAGCCTGTATAGTTTCTCTTTCACACTAAATTGTGGCACATAGATGTGAACCAGTCACTTAGGAAAAATTGGATTTCTAATTTAATGCAAAAAAAGACACTGGTTTGACTTTTTAAAAATGACAGACAAGTATAAACAGACCTTTCAGCAAGCCGTAATAAGGAAATAAGTAGTCCGCCATTGTTGATCTCTCCAGCAAATGCCAGTTACCTGGCTGTTATGCTCATCTGATAAATTCACAGACCAGAAAAAGGCATGCATATGTGGAAGTCTGACTTCGCTCAGAGTTTACTTGTAGCATGCTTGTTCCAGGTTAGTTACTCAGAAAATATTGCAGTCAGTGGTGGCTAGTGTTTTCAGACACAATGGCGGCACCCATATTTCTTCCAGTACAGGTTTAGTGACAGAGTCTCGGGATGTCTGATGCAGTTTTTGTATTAATCTCACTCTTTTTATTATTTCTCAATGATAGTTTTACTTTAGCTTGAATTTGGGTAAGCTATTGCACCCCAAACTGTTTTATAATTACACACACATGAGTGAGTAATCTCATGAGTGGACCCCCTGTCCTATTAGGACCTTCACAGCGGAACCCAATGCTGCTTTGTTTTACACATGATTTATGCTGAAATGTTCAGTATTTAACGAGCACCAGCTTCATCAGGAGAGACGGCCAGTCTGGCTTATGTAGTGTTCAGTGTACGTATGCTCTAGATGTTCGATTGTTCTGTGCTCTATTGAAACCACCTTGTTGTGCTGCCTTCTCCATTCTTCTGCATTCCATCCGCACACTTCCCCTTGATTGGCTGTTCCCTCATTCTTGGCGCTGCTTGTTACTCCATTGAGGCAGCCTGGCCTCATGCTTGCGTGCTCGGTGCCCAGCAAGTGGGTAAAGGAGGCCAGGCAGGAAAAAGTGGGAGGTGGGTGCCAGTGGGCGAGGGAAGTCTGGGAAATTAAAAAGAGGGGGTCCAAATGGTGGAAGAGTAGAGGGTGGCAGGAAGAGGCGGGAGGCCAGGGCAGCAGTGGGAGCATGGTGAGCCTTTGCGGCTAGAGGAGAAGGACAGCAGAGGAGAGGCTTAGAGAATGGTGAGAGAGGGAGCATGCTACGTGTGTGTGTGTGTGTGTGTGTGTGTGTGTGTGTGTGGTCTGCAAATGATCAACTCCAAGGTGAAATGGCTCTATATATCACACACAAATGTACACACTGCCACATTTGTACAACACTCGCTGTTCACACAGTATATGTGCAATACTTTACACACTGCTACCTACCAAGGATGGAATATACTTTGCTCATATGATAAAGGCAACATTTAAATACTTTCACTACCCTCATATTGCACACACAGCCTATGTAATATACTCACATTTTTCATAGTTTGTCTACCCACTGCTTTTAATTACATGTGATAAAAGTTTACGCTGGTTAAAGTATCCACGTAACTCAAAAACTGCTTTTTAGATGTGTACAGAATACAGCTTACTACATGAATGATACACTCCCTGCTCATGTAACATACGTATATACTCCATATACCGGTACTCATGTATACATTTTTTACACTATTACAATATACCACATGTGTAATAAATGCTTGGCTTCCATAGTATTTCTACTCACTGCGTCTTATTACACATAAGGTACAAGAACACCCTGTCCAAACGATACATGTTCTTCACACACACACAGCTTCTTCCGCAAATGTCTACACTGCAACATACTACATGTGTAAAACACTCACTGCTCATGTAGAATTCATACACACTACAGTAACTGTCATTTTTCCACTGTTCTGTATTGAATTTACACACTGCTACCTAAAGCCCATCTCCAGGCGAAAAGAGATTTCCCATGTAGCGGAGCTGTGCCTGCACTGCCTGGGTTAACTGCTCATTTTTGTCTAGGGGAGAGGGGAATAGAGATAAACTTACCTAATCCTCTGATCCTTCCGGCACCCCCACACTCCAGCAGTCTTAAGTTGTGAACTGTTCCTGGCATCATCAAGCCCATTGCAAGCTCCATAGAGCAGGAACAGTCGGGTGAGTATAAACTTTCTCCTTACCTGATGGCTGCTGGTGGTCCTTTAAGCAGCCTTTAATCCTGGTAAACAGAGTGGCTTCTCGATCATGTTACCCCACCTAAAGCCCACCTTTCCTGCCACCACATATTTGCGTACTGCAGTTGGGAAGAAGGCAGCCTGCAGTCCCCATGAAGCAATACCAGCTGTGGATTTTGTGTAGAAGGCCGTGCAGGTTTTTTTCTGTTATATAATGCAAGTTTTTTTATTTTGTTTGTTTACTATTATTTTTTAGTTTTTTTTTATTTAGTATTTTTTTCAGAAGAAAATGTAGTGTACAGGCCATTAGACAGAGGTTGCCTTTCTTAACCTGCTCCTGAAAATATTTGCCTGACTGTTATACTGATCCATTGGTTTTAATATATTGGGTCACTGATCCAAGTCCTTCCCAATATACTTTCCCTGCTAACACCCGGTCAGCGATTCAATGATTTGATAAAGCATTATCAGTATTACGACCAAGCAACAAGCATTTTTAGGAGAGCTCAGCAATGGCAACCCTGCATGTCTTTTGAAGTATGGTTCTCTTTTGTTCAGTGATGAACACAGCGCTCCATAAATCATAACTACAGGGTTATATCACCTTCTGCAGGAGTAGTACTATACGGAACAAAAAAACTTGGCTAAGCCCATGTGCCCTCCTCATCTGATATATAACCCCCTCTCTGGTATAGGTATTCAGTTTTATTCTGTCTAGTCAGGAGTAAAGACCTAGGCTCCCTGCTGGGATCTTTTGGTCCTAGCAAATTTTTTCTCCTTCCATGCTTTTTCTCCTGGGAGATCTACAGTCAACCGCCGGGCTGGTAGACGGGCTAGATATTCTACATCCAGTGGTCCCCCCAGTCTGGCCAGGAAGCGCGTGCAGACAACAGCGGCTCGCTAGGTTGGTCGCGACATAGCCTCACGGCCAGAGGCTGGTGCACAAGTTAAATGTCTTACGGGGTCGCATACGACTGGGCGCTAGTCTGAGTCACAGCGCCACCTTGACAGATGGCTCCCCCACTTTAGTTCTTTTTGGAGCGTCACGCGCACCATGGAGTGGTAAGTACAGTCCCCCCTCTCCCTTTTCTGTGCAGATTGGGGTGGACACGGTACCCTCCAGGCATGGTAACGCTTGCCTGCGGGTTCCCTCCTCCCATCCTAAAATTCCTCAGTTGAGCATGGGTCCCCCCCTCCGGACCTGGAGGGGGTCCTAGCGCATAGGACGCAGCAGAGACCCCTGGGTGTCTTCCCTCCATCCCCACCTCTGTAAGTCCATGGGGTGGTGTATGTCCTGGCCTGGCAGCATGGAGTGCAGCACCTTGAGTCTGGTGGACATCCCAGTGCAGAGGGTGCAGCGAAGACCCCTGGGTGTATGTCCTGCTGTGTGCAGTGGGGAGTACAGTACCTTGGAGAATCCCATTGCAGAGGGCGCAGCATGGCAGAGGGCGCAGTGGAGTCCCCTGGGTGTACAGTGGGTACGGAAAGTATTAAGACCCCCTTAAATTTTTCACTCTGTTATATTGCAGCCATTTGCTAAAATCATTTAAGTTCATTCTTCTTCCTCATGAATGTACACATAGCACCCCATACTGACAGAAAAACACAGAATTGTTGACATTGTTGCAGATTTATTAAAAAAAGAAAAACTGAAATATCACATGGTCCTAAGTATTCAGGCCCTTTGCTCAGTATTTAGTAGAAGCCCCCTTTTGATCTAATACAGCCAGGAGTCTTTTTGGGAAAGATGCAACAAGTCTTTCACACCTGGATTTGGGGATCCTCTGCCATTCCTCCTTGCAGATCCTCTCCAGTTCTGTCAGGTTGGATGGTAAATGTTGGTGGACAGCCATTTTTAGGTCTCTCCAGAGATGCTCAATTGGGTTTAAGTCAGGGCTCTGGCTGGGCCATTCAAGAACAGTCACGGAGTTGTTGTGAAGCCACTCCTTCGTTATTTTAGCTGTGTGCTTAGGGTCATTGTCTTGTTGGAAGGTAAACCTTCCGCCCAGTCTGAGGTCCAGAGCACTCTGGAGAAGGTTTTTGTCCAGGATATCCCTGTACTTGGCCGCATTCATCTTTCCCTCGATTGCAACCAGTCGTCCTGTCCCTGCAGCTGAAAAACACCCCCACAGCATGATGCTGCCACCACCATGCTTCACTGTTGGGACTGTATTGGACAGGTGATGAGCAGTGCCTGGTTTTCTCCACACATACCGCTTAGAATTAAGGCCAAAAAGTTCTATTTTGGTCTCATAAGACCAGAGAATCTTATTTCTCACCATCTTTTTGTAACCTTGGCCAGATCTGTGCCGTGCCACAATTCTGTCTCTGAGCTCTTCAGGCAGTTCCTTTGACCTCATGATTCTTATTTGCTCTGACATGCATTGTGATCTGGAAGGTCTTATATAGACAGGTGTGTGGCTTTCCTAATCAAGTCCAATCAGTATAATCAAACACAGCTGGACTCAAATGAAGGTGTAGAACCATCTCAAGGATGATCAGAAGAAATGGAAAGCACCTGAGTTAAATATGAGTGTCACAGCAAAGGGTCTGAATACTTAGGACCATGTGATATTTCAGTTTTTCTTTTTTAATCAATCTGCAACAATGTCAACAATTCTGTGTTTTTCTGTCAGTATGGGGTGCTATGTGTACATTCATGAGGAAGAAGAATGAACTTAAAAGATTTTAGCAAATGGCTGCAATATAACAAAGAGTGAAAAATTTAAGGGGGTCTGAATACTTTCTGTACCCACTGTATATCCTGCCGTGTGCAGTGTGGAGTACAGTACCTTGGGGGATCCTATTGCAGAGGGCACAGGGAGGATCCTGACAGCCTGTTATAAGTGTTCAGTGTGGTTGGCGGCCATGTTTGGAAAGTCTGTTATGTCACGGCCACCATTTTCCCTTGGTTTGGCTTGGTCTCCACCCAGCAGCCTTGTTTGTGTAGTCCATGACGTTCCTGTGGCCATTTTCCCTTAGTCCAGGGTGAAGCTGGATACAGCCGGAGCTGCGTGGTGATGCCTGGGCTCCTCCTCTTTCTCTACTCCCGGGATATATGAACTGGATGGCAATTATGGCAGTTGCTGGATCTGAATTGCAGCGCTCCTCTGGCTGGTAGTGTTGAGTCCTTGGGGGTCCCTAACTCTCTCTCTGCTAATAGATGCCCTGAGTGTGGGGGATCCATAGTATTCCCAAAAGCAATCCTTTGTGGTCCCCAAACGTTTCTCAGTACCTTTCCCCTTTGAGGAATCACATTTAAAAAGTGGACAAGTCCACCAGTGGTGGACCCTCCTGTTTCCAGGTTGAAAAACGCAAAATTGATCCCAGTAGAGGAATCCCCATCCTATAAATTCCAGTTGACAGGAAAGTGGAGGCTGTGGCACGCAGCATGTTTACTATGGCTAGTTCGGCATTGCGACCATTCTTGGCCTCGGCCCTGGTGTCTCAGACCCTAAATTAATGGGCCAAGCTTTTGCACCAGGGTCTGGGAAATAAGCAGGTTCCTGCTGCTTATGTTGATTTAGCCAACCAGTTGGTCAAGGGACTGCAATTTATTTGTGATGCAGCTTTGGATGCGGCTCCTGTGCTGTCCAAGCTCTCTGTTTCAGCGGTGGTGATTAGCGTGTGCTGTGGCTTAAGAATTGGTCTGCAGACCAAGCCTCCAAGAAAGCTCTTATTGATCTACCCTTTCAAGGCGATTGATCGCTTGTTTGGGGAAGTGTACCTTCCTGCCACAGTCTAGGAAAGCGAAGGAGCCTTGTCGCAAATGTGGACCCTCCTTCTCAGCCCATAGAAAAAATGTTTTTTTGCTTCCGGGACTGCAGATAAGGGAAATAGTTCTTTTAAGTCTACCAAGCAACCTTGGTCTGGTAAGCCTAGGACTAGCTTCTCCCGACCCGCAGACAAGACCCCTTCAGCATGAAGGTCTACCCTCACCCATAACTGGACCGGAGGGACATCTTCGCTGGTTTCCGGGCCCATGAACCTCCTTTGTGAGTGTCAAGGGGATCCACAAAATGATTTTTTTGGGCGGTACCAAAGTAGGAGGGCAGAGTTTGTCCGTTTCCAGGGTTTTAGGCCTTAAGTCACCTTGTGCGGATATAATTCCTGCAAAGGTTCGGGTGACGTCTGAGCTACATAAGGTCTCCTCTATCCTCGTCCAGGAAATTGAATTACCTAGGTCTAGTTTTAATTCTGACCAAGGTGGTCCTTCCTCTTGATGAATTTTGGGAACCGCAGGCCATGATTCACTGGCTGCTGTCACACGGACAGTTTTCTCTCCCGACTTGCATAAAGGTTCTGGGTCTAGTGGTATCCACCTTCAAGACAGTTCTGTTTGCACAGTCCTGTATTCTGCTCCTTCAGCAGGTTTGGCTCCACAGGAGGATACCGAGGTTCGTGGCGAGGTCATGGGTTCCATTGGTAAACGCCGCAGACGTCCTAGGGGCACTGTAAAGCCAGCATCATCCTTGGCTCAAGCCGCACTTCTTGCAAAGAATAAAGGACGAGGGTCTTCTAATCAATCTGGTGGCCGTAAATGTCCCTTGGGGGCTACCTCTCAGAGGGGACCAGTTGTCCCAAGGGCTGATCTACCATCCTGCTTTACAGTCGCTGGTTTTAATGGCTTAGCTATTGAGAGCCAGGTACTGAAGGATAGAGGTTTTTCTGGATCAGTGATCCCTACTATAGTGTAGGCGAGGAAGTCAACTTCTTGCAAGATATACCATCGTACATGGAAAGCATACATTTCTTGGTGTCAGTTTATTAGCACTCATCCTCGCTCCTTTTCTATGGCTCTGATCTTACCCTGTCTTCAACGGGGCGTTGGTCTTGAGTACCATCAAGAGCCGGGTGTCTACCTTGGCAATCTTCTTTCAGCAAACCCTAGCCACGCACTCTTTAGTTCATACCTTCATTCAGGTCTCTCTTGCTATCATGGGATTTAAACTTGGTGCTCTCAGTTCTCCAGAAACCTCAGTTTTGAGAATATTCGGGAGATTCCCTTGCCTACGTCGTCCCAGAAGGTGGCATTCTTGGTGGCTATTACCTCAGGCCCGCAGGGTATCGGAGTTGGCGGCACTATCCTGTCATTCTCCCTATTTCGTGGTCCATAAAGTTGAAATAGTGGATCTTTGTCCCTGTCTGCCATCCCTGCCCAAAGTTGTCTCTGACTTCATTTGAATGAGGACATTGTCTTGCTTTCCTTGTGTCCCAAGCTGGTTCATCCCAAGGAGTTTGCTTTGCATACCTTAGATGGGGTTTTTCCGGCAATTCTGGTGTATCTTGCAGCTACCAAGTCCTTTCGGAAGTCAGACTCGCTTTTTGAGGTTACACATGGACCAAGTAAAGGGCTGGTCTCTTCTTTGGCTACCATCTCTAGATTGATCAGACAGACGGTGACTCAGGCCTATTCTATTAAAGGGCAGGTTCTTCCCTTCCCTTCCCTGTTATGGCGCATTCTACTCAGGCACTTAGTATTTCTTGGGCCTTCCATCATCAAGCGTCCGTTTCTCAAGTTTGCAAGGCGGCCACTTGGTCGTCGGTACATACTTTCACTAAATTCTACAGAGTTTATATTTTGGCATCTGCAGGTGCTTCTTTTGGCCGCAAGGTTTTGCAGGCTGCTGTTTAAGATGGGCTGTTCCCTCTTGAGGGGTGTTTTTTTTCTTTTAGTTTTTATTTCAGATGGGGCTCCTGTGACCTGGTTAGGGCTCTTGTGTTTAGCCTTGGGTTATTTTCCCCACCCCTCATTTTACTTTTGGCACTGCTTTTGGATGTCCTTGTAGTTATGATTAATGGAGCGCTGTGTCCGTCGATGAACGAAAGACAAAATGGGGTTTTTGTACACCCTGTAAAATCCCATTTCTCTGAGTTCAGTTCAGAGGCGGATACAGCATCCACCCCTCTAAGAAGTTTTTGTTATATGTCTAATATTGCTTGCTACTAAACTGAATACCTTTAGCAGAGAGGGGGTTCTATACCAGCTGAGGACAGCCCATAGGCATAGCCAAGTTTTTTGTTCTGCCTAGTACTTCTCCTGCAGAAGGGGATATAACCCTATAGTTATGATTTATGGAGCACTGTGTCCGTCAATGAACTCAGAAAATAGACTTTTTTACGTTTAGTACAAAAATCCCATATTTTCACTTATGCAGCCAAATTTAGCGAACACCTACATTGTATTTGTTGCATGTTCTCATTCACATAGCATAACTTACAAAAAATGTAAGAAAATTGCTGCTTACCTTTTTACTTTCTTAAAATTTCACTTGGCATTCCCTTTTTTTGATGTAATGTTAAAGAGTAGGTCCAGTCAATTTTGTGTTTATTAAAAGTCAGCAGCTACCAAAACCTGTATTTGCTGACTCACCTGACCCAGGATCCAGCCATGTGCTCACCCGAGCCATCCGTTCTCTCTGTCTTCTGTCCCCTGCAATGGCATCTCAACTGTGGGCACCCGGCTGTAACAGCTTGTGGCTTCACAGTCGCTGCCCACTGTGCATACACAAGCCGCGCTGCGCTGCACATTTTGATTGTCCTGCAGTCTTCTTGGGGCCTGTCACTTGTCTTTGAAGATCGCAGAGAGAGAGAGGAAGGGGGAGAGGAGATTTTCAAACCCAGGAATTCCCCCCCTCGGCAAAAAAAATGTGCCATTTGTTAAGGAGGAGGGGGTAAGAGGCCCTAAAGCAGAACTTCCCCTTTTGGGTGGAGCTCCACTTTAAGGAGAGGGCTGGGAAATTGTTTGCTATAATTAACCCTGATTGTACTATAATGGCAGATCATATAATCAGTGATGACCTTGCGCGTGTTCAGACTAGGATCCAAACACATTGGTGCAAGCCTGCCAGGAAATCTGTATGGGCCAATCTTCTGTGACCGGCGCATTTCCTGCCCTGCAGCCACACATATGCATGCCCCATGCAAGATGGTCGACCCATACAGCTGACCGGTTCCTGGCAAGCTCACACACAGTTATGATCCTAGTCCAAACACACCCAAGCTCATCACTAATCTTGATTATCAGTTTTAAAGTAGATGCGCACACTGTCCTAACAATGGGGGAAAGATCTCAAGGCTTCTGTAGCCCATTGCATGTCAATGCATTCTATGCAAATATGTCCCCTAATTACGCATTGCAAGCTATTCCGAACAAAACAAACTGCCTATTAAGGCAAACCTGCTCCAAAGAAACAACTAGAAAGGTAAGAAATATTGTTATAAATTGTTTTTTAGGCATGCTGTGTGAATGGGAACACATAACAAATATACTGTATATGGTAGAGAATAAAACTGTTCACATGCATCCATGTCTTTGATCACAGTAGCGATGGGATTTAAGCCCAAGTTCACATATTTGCAGTTCTGCGTGCCGCATATGCACAGGCACAGCAGCCCATTCATTAGAAAGGGCTGCTGTACCTGCGTTTCCTGCAGAAAAGAGGTCCCTGGATTTTTTTTTTTTAAAGCACAGCTATCACCTGGTGCTTTGCTACCATGCATTTCTGCATGCAGGGTACCACACTGCATTTTTTAGTGCATTGGGAGCCATTAAGAGTAAATGGCTTAATTAATTCACTGTATAGTGGGGGGTTCAGATTTGATAGCAAGGCCTTTGGAAGAGTGGCAGATGCAGTCACTGTTTGGCAACAATAATGTTCTCAAGCATCCATGGATGCTGAATACCATAAGTTGGGTAGTCCATTGATTTTCTTTCATTCGGCTTGGTACTTTTAGGCTCCTTTCACACCCATGATGTTTTTTTTGTGCATAGCGTTTAGGGTAGACAATTTGTTTTAGTGGGCTGCTTTATACATGAAAAACTCTCAAAGGAAGTGCATTACCCTTTAAAAATTGTGCTGCACCAACACACATGGCACATTGTTACCACGCCTTTTGGCACAAAGGCAATAGCAAGGTGTGTGGAGGTGCCATTAAGAAATAATGGCATCACTGCACACCTACAAAAGGGTTATGTGTTTCTGCACATATCCATTTTTGATCTCAGCCTAAAGCCGGCCTTACACGGTTCGAATCTCGGCCAGTTCAACAGGAACCGGCCGAGATGTGAACCGTTAACGGGCAGGCTGAATGTACCAAGCTGGTCAATTGATCATCTTGGGTACAACCAGCCTTCTGGATTCTCTTGCGACTATCGCCAGTGGCTGCTATAGGCGCTATCAATAATCAATGTCTTCTACCGAGGTGGCTTTCCCTGCATGATTCCACCCCCCCCCAACATTTTGCCGTCACCAGCTAAATACACGTAAACATGCTACATGTACCATAATATGAACAGATACTTTTAATGCATGTTAAAATGTGTGTGTGTTAGAACTACAAATTGTTCACATGCTTACCTTGTTAAAGAAACACAAGCTTGAGATGTGTGTGTTGATCCCTGTTATACATGCCATGTAAAAATATCTTGTTTTGTGCGGCATATTATGAACGTGATGGTGACATTTACTTTTATCGAATCTAGTGCTACATGTTATATGTGTGTTCATGCTTTCTCTGGGTACATGTAAAATCACCAACACATACTAGTTAAAAGTTACGCTGGCCGTAGATCAGTCAAAATTTGACCGGTTCATTAGGGACAAGCCAAATTTCAAACCATGTATTGCCGTTCTCGCTCAATAGATGTCGACATTTGTGTTTGTCAAAAGGGAATGCTGAAAAACTTTTCTGGATCAGCCAACTGCAGCCATTTAGGACAAGCCAAATTTTGAGACCTGTATGGCCGTTCCCGCCCAACAGACATTGACCTAACAAATTGATGTCTGTCGAAAGGGAATGTTGCAAAACTTTTTTCGATCAGCCAACTGCAGCCAAGTGGCTGCAGCGCTGATCAGTGTATTCTAACAGTAGAGAAGTTCTGCTGTCAGAGTACAATGGCACAGCAGGCAGGATTCCTCCATCCACCTTGCTTGCCTGGATGGGGGAATTTTTTTTTTTTTTCCGATCAGCCCGTATCCCGTTTCATGAGATAGAATTACTGGTTACATATCTAAATAGTAACATGTATGATAGAGCAGTGGTTCTCCACCTTAGGGGCCCGGTAAATTCTTTAAAATAGCTTCTAACCGTAAAAAAAGTAGTTTGTGCTCAAAGAATAAATGTATGGGAATACAAAATATGTATTAAAAAGGGAACAATCAGTTAATGAGTTACTGTAGTTAAAATAAACACGGACGAAAATGATTAAAGTCTTTTATTAAAGTTTTATTTTTGCCAAGTGCCGGCTTTGAAACATAAGGCAGAAAGAGTATAGGGAAATTGCAATGCATTGTTACAGCGCATCACATGGTTTGCTTTCTTTAATTTTATTTTATTGGAATTTCACAAAGTGATATATTGAAATCGTTTTTTTTTTTTTTTTTTTCACTGCAGCCAGCACCATCACGATGCAGTGTACAAAAAAAAAAGCGACCCGTCTTTACCTTTTTTTTAGTGCTGTATGTTGGTGCGAACATAAGGCACATTGCCTTGTCTATGCATTGGGACTGTGTGAGGCAAAGCTGCTCAAAGCATATGGCGAGAATGGGCCCAACTTGCCTGCTGCTTCTCCTGTCCTGCTTCCATGCAGGCTGCCGCTGTAAGAAGGGCATTCCACTCATTTGGTTTTGAGTCTTTGCAGAGCTGGCGGTTTTTTGTGTTCCAGCACTGATACCTGTGTCCTTTGTGTAGCAGCCTCTGAGGTAGGCTCCTCCTACCAGGCGGGCACACAGATTGCAAACAAACTAGGCTGGCTCAGCAGAGACTGTGAGACAGCGGTACCTGTCAAGCCGCAGTCCAGCAGATGGGAAAGCAATCAGTGCCAACACACAGAAAAAGTATTCGTTGTTTCTGGTGGGCTCAGAGAAAACTGTCACAGCCATAAAGCTGTGGCCTCAGCAGGAGGGAGACCCATTTATACTGTATATATCCTTGCAGCCCAAGGATATAATACAGTATAAATGGCTGTTTCAAGTTTTGCACATGTATCCTATTATTTCCCAAATCTCTACAATGGGACCCAGATGGCAGAAATAAAAGAATTGGTTATAACTCTCCCTTACTCTATCCAAACTGAAAATACATTTTGCCTTTAGTTATAAATTAACCACTTTGCTTCTAAAGCTATTTTTTTTTTTCATTTTTTGCACGCATGTAAAAATCTGCATTTTTTTGGCTATAAAATTACTTAAAGTGGTTGTAAAGGCAGAAGTTTTTTTTTTTTTTTTTTACCTTATTGCAAGCTCTTCCTCCTCAGCCCCCCTAAATATTTACCTGAGCAGGATCTCAATCCAGCACTGTGCCCAAGACAACCAGCTCCTATGCAATCTTTCTCTCCTCACAAGACATGGAGGTACCTTGTTTCCCCAAAAATAAGACAGATATTTTAATTATTTTTGCTACAAAAAGCCCACTAGGGCTTATTTTCAGGGAATGTCTTATTTATTTACGATATGTACAAAAATGTTCCTCCCCCATCAGCTCAGGCTTCAGCATTGTAAAATTCTGTAATCCCAAAAATAAACCTTAGCTAAAGAAATTGTAAATCATGTAATCTGTCGTGTAAAAAGATTATATAATGTGCAGTGTGTCTCCTTGTGTAACTTTATTGTGAAAAATACCTTATTTACAGCGCCGCTGGGTGCTCACGTGACCCGTCAGAGCTCTTCTTCCACGCTCTGAATGCTGCAGAGTGAGAGGCCAAGATCCCCGCCCATGCCAGCCTCGTTCCGAGCACTGCAGGGGGAGGGGCTGCAGACGTCAGCCAGGAGGAGAATAGAAGAGATTCAGCGGGTCACTTGAGCACCCAGCGGCGCTGTAAATAAGAGATTTTTCACTATAAAGTTACACAAGGAGATACACTGCACATTATATAATCTTTTTACAGAACAGATTACATGATATTATAAGGACTTTAACTAGGGCTTATATTTCAGCCATCCCAGAAACTCACGCTTGGTCTTATTTTCGGGGTAGGGCTCATTTTCGGGAGAAATACGGTAGCAGCAGGAACCATTGGGTCCTGCTGCTGTCAATCACAGCCTGTGAGGAGGGAGAGGGGGCAGTGCTGAGCCACGCTATGTGTGTTAATAGACACACAAAGCCTGGCTCAGGATTGAGCCTGTAAGAGTGCCCCCATAGCAAGTGGCTTGCTCTGGAGGCACTTTAAAGGGGGAGGAGGCAGGAGCACTGGCAGGGGACCCCAGAAGAGTAGGACCAGGGCTGCCCTGAAAAACAATGAAAAGAGAAATATTACAATTTAGAATCACTAATGTTTAATAATATACAGTTACATTAGTCCAGGGAGTCTCCAAACTTTCTAAACAAAGGGCAGGGTTTGGGCTTTTGCCAGTGTACGATGCTCCATTGTAAGTAGACGATGCTCCAGCATCAGTGGGATTCAACAATGCCCCATCATTAGTGGGAGAGAGAGTGCCCCATTGTTGGTATCAGAGGAAGAAATAGTGCCCCATTGTTGAAATCAGCGGTAGGAATAGTATCCTGTTATCTCAGTGAGAAGAATAGTGCCCCATTGTTGGTGGCAGGAATTATGCCCTACTGTTGGTATCAGTGGGAGTAATAGTGCCTCAAGGGCCAGATAATGGAAAGCAAAGAAATGCAGTTTGGAGACCACTGCCCTAGTCCATATTCAATCCTGTTAATCCTGTTTATGTGAATATACTTGATGGACTACATATTGGGTGTGTAGTGCACAAACTCAATTAAAACACTGCCCTTTGTATGTGTGATGTGTATGTTGCTTATCGGGTTATTCCTTTTCCCATGCAAACAGCACTGTTACATTCTTTGTTTCACCAAGGGGAAAAAGTTAAATCTAGCACCTCAGGTCTGTAAATTCAAATCTCTGGAAATTAGGAGGAAAATGTGAGAATGATAGCCATAGATGACCGTAACGCTACTTACTCTTGAGTTTCAAGAAAAAGGACAGGTGTGAGCAAACTTCACCTTGCAAATAGTATTTTTTGTTTATCTTGTACCCTTATTCTTACAAATTCCTTTTTGCCAATGTGTTTGTTTCTTGTTGCTTTTTTTTTTGCTTTGGGCATATATAGTTTTATGTTTATGTGAGCGTGCCATGGTGCTCAACCTGTGGGCCAGGACCTCAGAGTTCCGCAAAACATTTTTGGGGTACCCTGAACGATTGTTGGCAACTATATTCATTCAAATTGTAATTGGAGCCTTAACAGAAACACAGTTCCAATTTTATATAGTAGGCATTGCAGAAACCTGTTAAAGCTTAAATTGGCAGAAATAGTCATGCTGAATGCAAAGGTGATGAATTTTATGCCTTACAATTTCAGGTTTTACATAAACATGGTTAGAGTGGACATGTATTTAAAATCTAAAAATTGATTATCCATCAGGGATTCATTAGCATAGTTTAATGTGAAAAATCATTAAAAAATGTACCTTCAGCATATGAGTAGAAGCAGCGGACCACTTCCTCGAATGCGACCTTGCTTGGGCTCCCTTTGCTCTTTTAAACAAAAATGGCAGCCACTTGAATTTGTAACTTGCCGTTAAAGTAAGATGCACATGCAAGGACTTTGCACAGCACAAAACAAAAGTTTCTCTTACGTCCTCCGACAGTCGCCGCCTCTTCATATTCGTCACATATGGGTATTAGACTTTGCTCCGAAGGAGTAGCTAGGCAACAGAATATGTTAACATTAAAGCTTTTAACATATCCCACCCTCAAGGGGTGGTCCCCTCAGTCAATACCCTCCTACTTCCTGCAACCATATCTCAGTTTTAATGTCTAGCTTGTCAGGAGTGGCTGGCTCTCTCTGTGCTGGGGCTTTGTGCCCCAGACTCTTTCTTCTTTTTTGATTTTTTGTTTGAGTTTTCTCTCTACCTTTACTTAGCTGTTCTTTTTGTCAGCTTTAGTTAGTTCTTCGGATGAAGAGGATCATGCGGGCTGGGTCTCGGGCTGATCCCCCTGGTCGCAGGTCGTGGGTCAGTGGCTTCCCAGCCTGCCATCGAGCGTTCAGCCAGGTAACGCTCCTGGCACAGTGAACGACCCATCCCTGTTCGGTGCAGGGATGATTGGTGAGGTGGCTACCTCACTGGACGCTGTGCGGTTTCTTAACCCCCATTCTGTGCGTCTTGTATGCGACTCTCCCTGCCTCATGTGCAGCGGCTTGTTCGCCTGTGCGGGTCCCCCACGCCACTGTGAGGTAAGTGTATTTATGTGGGGACCTGTCTGTCTGGGGGGGTGTCAGTCTGGGACTGTGTAACCTGCCTCTATTCACACTGTTTGTCTCCCTATCTCTCGGCTGCATGCTGTGGGCTGCAAGGGGGGGGGGGGAAGCTGTGTGACTGTGTGTGTGTCAGCCTTGTCAGTGTGAGAAGCTGTGTGCTGTGGGGCATGTTTTGTGGCATGTTTGGGCATTATACAGCGATCGCTGCGGCGATCTGACATGTGTGCATTACTGTACTGTGGAGCGGCGGTTTCGGCGCCAAACGGCGCCATTTTGCCTACACTCGCTCCGGCCGCATGTTCTACATGCATGGCGGCCATTTTCTTGTAGCCTCCCATAGGCTTTCATAAAGCGCCCTGGCAGCATCACTTCCTCTTCTCCAGGAACACCGATCGAGGCAGCAGCAGCGGCGAGGGTCTCCTCAGGTTATATCCTTCCTATCCATTGCCTGTGTCAGTTTTATTGTCCCTGTGGGGGTCTCATTGTGCTTGTGTGTGGTGCGGTGGGCTGCGCTCGCCGCACGTGTTAAAGGGGCAGTTAACCCTTTATTATCCGGCATTTGTTATAGGGGCAATGGATTCTCAGGAGGGCAAATTTCCTACCGCCTTGGTGGAAAGCCAGGGGACCGCTGTTTCCCCCCCAGGGGGGGATTTAGCCACTATTGTGGCTGGCCTTGCTGCTCAGGTGCAGATGCTGGTGGCTGCTCAATCTACTAAAAGACCCAGAGTTGCTCTTTCCTCTGATTCTGAGGGTGAAGGTGATGGGGTTGTTATGGCGGGGGCCTCCTTATCGGGGTCCCGCTCCTCCCTGGATCTAGTGGGGTCCGAGGTGGAGGCTGAAGTTGAAGGGGTTGATAATTCTCCCCCTGGCTCGCCTGAAGAGCTTGCAATCATGGATGAATTGATTGCTTCCATAAAACAAACGCTGCGTTTGCAGGATGAAGTGTGTCCCCCCGCTGCCTTGGCGGCTTATGGGACGCAGAGAAAACGCAGGGCGCCGCAGGTTTTTCCCTGCAATGATGATTTTCAGCGCGCTGTTAAGGAACAATGGCGCAATCTGCGCAAACCTTTTGCTGTACCAAGTAGGTTCAAGCTGCGTTATCCTTTCTCGCCTTCCACTGATGAAAGGTGGTGTGTGCCACCCCCAGTGGATCACGCAATTGCGGTTTTAAACAAATCCACTGCGATTCCTGCAGAGGATTCCCCTGTGTTCCGTGATGCCACGGATAGGAGATTGGAGTCTCTTGCCCGTCATACTTATTCTGTTACGGGTTCTATGCTTAAGGCTCTGTTTGCCTCTCTCATGGCGGCCCAGGCGGTCGCAAGTTGGACGCAGATGCTTAGGCGCGTCCTAGTGGCCGATTCGGCCTCGCCGGCGACCCTGGATATGGTGGATCAAATCCACCAGGGTGTCATGTATATGTGTGATGCGGACTTGGACCTAGTCCCGTTGGCTGCACGTGTGCACAGCGTGGCGGTGTTGTCTAGCCGCCTGGTTTGGTTGAAATGTTGGTCGGTGGACCAGTCTTCACGTAAGACCTTAGCCAATCTGCCTTATGATGGGTCTCGCCTTTTTGGGGAGTCCTTGGATGTGTTGATTAAGGGGATCACCGGAGGTAAGAGCACTCTCTTGCCCCATTTCCCCAAGGCTAAGGGGGCTTCTGGGAAGAAGCATGCTAATTTTCGGCCCCCTCAGGGGTCCTTTCGTGCCTTTCGGTCGCACTACAAGGGCAAACCGTTCAAAGGTCAAGGCTCTCAGAAGAAGCCCTGGTCTGGAAAACAGAAGTCCGGTCAATCCGGATCCGCAGCCCATAACAGTGCGGCCTGAAGGGGCGCCCTCACCCAGTTTTGGGGTGGGGGAACGCTTGCTAGGTTTTCTTCAGCCCTGGTTGGCCCGCGTGCGGGACAGATGGGTTCAGGAGATCGTTCGATCTGGTTACAAGATCGAGTTTCTCTCTCGGCCGGAGAGCAGATTTTTTCCCTCAAATCTTCAACTGTCTCCAGAGCGTTTGCGGGACCTGCACCTGGCGGTGCGGGACCTGAGGGCTCAGGGAGTGGTAGTTCCGGTGCCTCATCGGGACAGATTTCGGGGGTTTTATTCCAATCTGTTCACCGTGCCCAGAAAGGAGGGCAAGGTTCGTCCAATTCTGGACTTGAAGGCTCTGAACCGCTCTGTGCGGGTTCGCAAGTTCTGCATGGAATCCCTGCGGTCGGTGGTGGCTGCCCTGGTTCCGGGGGAATTCATGGCCTCCATCGATTTGAAGGATGCGTATCTTCACATCCCCATTTTCGAGGGTCACCAGAGGTACCTTCGATTTGCCATTGTGGAGGATCACTACCAGTTCGTGACGTTGCCTTTTGGTCTCGCCTCGGCTCCGCGGGTCTTCACCAAGGTGCTTGCACCGGTTCTGGCATTATTGAGGGCCCAGGGCATTTCTGTCCTGGGGTATCTGGACGACATTCTGGTTCAGTCTGCGACCAGCCAGGGTCTGGAGAAGGACCTGTCTGTCACGATGCAAACTCTGCAGGAGTTTGGTTGGACGATAAATTTTCCAAAGTCGACACTGAGTCCGTCGGTTCGTCTTCCCTACCTGGGAATGATTCTGGACTCGGTGCAGGCGAAGGTCTTCCTGCCGGAAGACAAACTCAGAACTCTTCAGGAGGAAGTCAGGTCCCTCAGGGACGTTCCGCACTCGTCTCTGCGGACGTGCATGAGATGTCTGGGATTGATGGTCTCGGCCTTCGAGGCGATTCCCTTCGCCCAGTTTCACACGCGGGGTCTCCAAGCGGAGATCCTGTCCATGTGGGACGGGCGACCTCAATCTCTGGATCTTCAAATCTCGTTGAGTCATCGCACCAGAAGAGACCTTCTGTGGTGGCTCCAGTCCCCGATGGTGTCCGGGGGCAAGTCGTTTCGTCCTATCTCGTGGACGGTGATCACCACGGATGCCAGCCTGTCGGGCTGGGGTGGTGTTCTGGGCGTTCTGTCCGCCCAGGGAACTTGGTCGGAGGGGGAGTCTTCCCTTCCGATCAACATTCTGGAATTGCGTGCGATAAGTCTCTGTCTTCATCGCTGGACGGACCGGCTGCAGGGCTGCCCGGTTCGGGTGCAGACGGACAATGCCACGGCGGTGGCCTACATCAACCACCAAGGGGGCACCAGGAGTGCCCGAGCGGCTCGATAAGTGGCCGACATCCTGTCTTGGGCCGAGACTCATGTCCCGGCGATAACGGCGGTTCACATTCCGGGGGTGGAGAACTGGCAGGCGGACTATCTGAGTCGCCGGATCAGGGGGAATGGTCTCTCCACCCGGCTGTCTTCCAGATGTTGTGCGCGAAGTGGGGTCTTCCAGATGTGGACCTATTCGCGTCTCGTCTCAACAACAAGGTGAGAAGGTTCGTGGCAAGGACGCGCGACCCTCGGGCAGACGCGTCGGACGCGTTAGTGGCCCCGTGGCATCAGTACAGGCTGATGTACGCGTTTCCACCGATTCAGTTGCTGTCCAGGTTCCTTCGCAGGTTACACTCGGAACGCAGCACGGTGATTCTTGTGGCACCGGACTGGCCTCGCCGGTCCTGGTACGCAGACCTCGTGAATCTGGTAGTCGACGCCCGTGGCGTCTGCCTCTTCGAGACGATCTCCTGTCTCAAGGACCGATATACCATCCTGCTTTACAGTCGCTGGCTTTGACGGCCTGGCTGTTGAGACCGAGGTCCTGAAGGAGAAGGGTCTCTCCCCAGAGGTCGTTCATACTTTGATCAACGCGAGGAAGTCTTCCTCGGGGAAGGTTTATTACCGTACTTGGAAGGCCTATTTTGCCTGGTGTGAGTCCAGGGGGTTTTCACCCTGCACGTACTCGGTTTCCCGAGTGCTGTCCTTCCTTCAAACGGGTGTCGATCAGCGTTTGGCGCTGGCTACGATAAAGGGTCAGGTGTCTGCGCTGGCCGTTCTGTTTCAACGTCCCGTGGCTTCCAACTCCTTGGTTGGCACTTTTGTTCAGGGTGTGCGGCATCTGGTTCCTCCTAGGAGGGATCCTTTGCCCCCTTGGGACTTGAATCTCGTTCTGTCTGTGTTGCAACGTGCTCCTTTTGAACAGATCATCTCGTTGTCCAAAAAGGTCGCCTTTTTGGTGGCGATCACTTCGGCTCGCAGAGTGTCGGAGCTGGCAGCTTTGTCCTGCAAGTCTCCGTATCTGGTTGTTCATTTGGATAAGGTGGTCTTGCGACCTAATCCTTCTTTTCTTCCGAAACGAGTTTCGGAATTCCATCTTAATGAGGATATTGTCTTGCCTTCGCTGTGCGCGAAGCCTAAACATCCAAAGGAGGTGAGATTACATTCTCTGGATGTTGTTCGGGCGGTAAGGGTTTACCTTAAATCGACTGAGTCTTTTCGAAAGACGGATTCCTTGTTTGTTCTTCCAGAGGGTCCTCGGAAGGGCATGGCGGCGTCGGCCTCTACCATCGCAAAATGGATCAGGCAGACCATTGAACAGGCCTATGCTTTGCAGGGGAAGGTTCCCCCTGTGCCTGTGAAGGCGCACTCTACTAGATCTCTGAGTACGTCTTGGGCCTGTCGTCATGGGGCTTCTGTAGCCCAGGTGTGTAAGGCGGCGACTTGGTCGACCGTGCACACTTTCACAAAATTCTACAAAGTAGATGTTCAGGCATCTGCGGATGCTTCCTTTGGCCGCAAGGTTCTTAGTGCGGCGATTCCCTAGGGTCCCTTGTTGGGACCTCTGGCTGTTGGGATAAGTTTTTTATCCCCTGGTTATTTGTCTTTTCCTGGGTTGTTGCTCCTGTTGAGCACCTGTTTTTTCCTGTTGCCCAGCTGGGTTCCTTCCTTTGGTAAGGTTCCTTTCTTTGATGCGGAGACTGCGTTGCCTTTTCGGCGCGGATGCGTTTCCCACCCCTCATGTTTGCACTGCTTTGGGACGTCCCCATATGTGATGAATATGAAGAGGCGGCGACTGTCGGAGGACGTAAGAGAAAACTGAATTTTTGTAAAATCTTACCTGTAAAATTCCTTTCTCTGAGTCCTCCGACAGTCGCCGCCCCCGCCCCTCTTTTGGGGTTTGGTTGTATACTCTACTGCTATTCCACTAAAACTGAGATATGGTTGCAGGAAGTAGGAGGGTATTGACTGAGGGGACCACCCCTTGAGGGTGGGATATGTTAAAAGCTTTAATGTTAACATATTCTGTTGCCTAGCTACTCCTTCGGAGCAAAGTCTAATACCCATATGTGACGAATATGAAGAGGCGGCGACTGTCGGAGGACTCAGAGAAAGGAATTTTACAGGTAAGATTTTACAAAAATTCCGTTTTTCCCAGCACACTTAGCAGCTAGCCAGTGGCAGAAGAAAAGTTTTTATTTTCGTTTGTACATTTGCAAATATATTTTGAAGCTGCACTGCCTCGTTTTCAAATGTGGTCCTAAGCCCCGGTTCACACTAGGGCGACCTGTGAGGCGACCTGGTCACCTCACAGGTCGCCGCAGGTCGCCTCCCATAGGAAAGCTGCGGACCCGTTCTAATAGGAGCGACACAAGTCGCTCCGACCTAGAAAAAGGGTCCGGAGCTTCTTTGGGGCGACCAGGAGGCGACCGCCATAGACTTCAATGTTATGAAGTCCGTGGCGGCCGCTCCGAGGTCGCGGCGCGCTGCTCGCACCGCGATCTCGGAGGTCGCCCCTGAAAGTAGCGTCGCTCCTATCTGAACCGGCGCGAACTCTAATATCTGAGGGTCTCCATGTTGGAAGATATATAGCAATTGATGAATTAAGGGCAGGTACTCCTGGGGGCAGCCCATTCCTTCTTAAAGGTGTGGGGACACACCAGAAGCACAGCAAAGCACGAAGGCAGCTAAAGGTGTATACACACTTTTAGCAGAACAGGAGTGCGGGTCAGTTAAACTAATCTAAGATCCCACAATCATTTTTTAAAGGATTCTGCCTGTATAAAAATAACTGAGCTGATTTTTTTTTTTTTAAGGTGCAGACTCCAGGGATGCTGTCCTTATCCTTCATTCACTGCTTATTGAGTTACTAAACTGGTACAAGCATGCCGTCATACAGAAGCATTTATACTCCATATGCATTCTCACATCAAGTTGGCAATGTCAACTCCCATATATCTCTTTTGAGACATGCAAACAAATTCATGCCTTACAATGTGCCAAGGCTTACCCTTCTTTCTTGGGAGCCCAGGACATCCAAAATTTGAATCAAGATGGATAGCTGTGAGAGCTCTTCCCTGTAAAGTATAAACCTGGAGACGCTCCGCTCTGAGCACTTGTGATTTAGAGCTGTCGAAACCTGGCTGCTTTGTCCAGGGAAACAGCAGATCAAGCACTATTTGTTCTTGATCTGCCTAGAGTACATAGAAGATACAGTCATGAAAAAAATTAAGTACACCCCATAGAGGTTGTTTATTCAACAAAAAATATTAATAGATTCAGCGATGTTATCTGGAAAAAGTAAGTATGCCTTTGGCCTTAGATTTGGGTATGTTTTGTAGGCATTTTGCATGACTGCCCACCAGGCTATGACATCGGGGAAGTACAGTACATGTGAGTTAGAGATCTTAAATTGTATAGAGTATAAGCTCCTTGATGACAGGGACTAATGTGAATGTTTAATAAATATGTAAAGCACTGCCTAAATTGACAACGCTATACAAGTATCTGTAGTAACTAACTTGGTGGAATTTTTAACCAGTCTTTCATGCAAAACACCTGTAGTTGCAAGATGATTGTCAGTTTCCTTACAGGAACTAATATAAAAAAAAACCGAACAGCGCAAAATAATTCTATAATAAACAATACAGCAGCCAAGCACTCAGGGTCAAATTATCAAGTCCCAAATAAAGTCTATAATGAAAACTTAGTGCAGTGCATGAAAACATACAATACGACTATGAAAAGTAAACAGAATGATGGAAAAGGACACACAGTGATCCCAAATGAGTAATGAGCTGTGCTGGTATATGAACAACTTGTTGGTGACACCGTGTCAGGGGGACCTCCACCACAGGTAACAATAACCGCTTACCTCATGAGAATACCCCTAAATTAACTGATGGGTCAGCCACACTTTCCCCTCCGGAGCAATCAATGCAAGAATGCAGTATTCTCTAACACACCAAGATACTAGGAGTTCGGATATAGGCATTGATGAACGGGACAAACTGTCTCCTGCCGAGTATCAATCCAAGACTCTCCAATGTGTTGGCATATGAAAAAGTAAATACATATATAGTGCTCTCTGTTATAAAACTTTTAATTTATTGAATAAAATATACATCTACAAAGCAGGCACCCAGTGCTCAGTATGAATCACATCTAACTGTAACCAGAGTCCGCAATAGTGTGTACACAGCACATAGATGGATGACTGCGGCAGCCATCATAAAGCTCCTCCCCTTCCTCCAAATGTGTTACGTCCCGTGGGCGGGACTTCAGCGGAAACGGACAATTACGACATCCGCTTGATCTAGACCTAATTACAAACTTCACAGGTAAGACATCAGTCATCTCTATAGCAACTACAGACACTCCGCGTCCAGCCTGGAAGTACCCAATGCTGCATATTACGAATAGAGATGCTGAAACACCTACTCACTAAAAAAATTATACAATTGGACACCCCAATCAATTGACAGAGGATAATCAGCCATAATTTGTGAGTGGCTAACTGACACTAAAATGACAATACTATTAACCTCCAGGGTTAAACCATTGTACACATGCCCAGTGCATATATCTTGAGGGGAACATCCCCAATAAAAATATATATAATATAAACTTAATAACGCTGGAAGTATACATATATGAAAAACACATATGTAATAAACAACCAACAAGAGAGGGGAGAGGGACAAATATGTCATGCATCTGCGGTCATCCTTTAAAATAACAAATAAAATAAATTAAAATTGTTAAAGATCAGAAATAAAACAATTAAGATCAAATTCCACATTCAAGCCTGTAGGGACAGAGACCTTTGTTTCATAAATCCAATATGATTCACGACAGCTTAATTGCCTGATGAAATTACCCCCTCTCCAATGTTTTTTTACTCTTTCTATCCCCCAAAACTTTAATCCCAGAGGATCTTTACCACGACCCATCATAAAATGTTGAGAAACATTATGCGTTCTAAGTCCTTTCTTGATATTGTTCACGTTCCCCCAGGCGAATGTGCAGGGGTCTCGAGGTCCTACCTATTGGAGGCCACATCCGCATTTGAGCATATATATTACTCCTGAGGTGGAACATGTGATCAAATCATGAATTTTATATTGTTTGTTAGTAGCCAGAGCCACAAATTCTTTAGTTTGCGCAATAAAATCTGTCTCTGAGCTACAGTTATGCCGCAGCCGAATGAACTGCCCCCTGGGAATATTACAAAGCCACGAATGATGGTGGCAACTGTCCAGGGGGATACACGATCCAGGGGGTTTAAAACAGTTGCAGGTCTTGAATCGGCCTTCTTCCTTAGAAATTTCTAAGTCCAGAAAGACTATTCGTTTGTGCTAATAGTCCAAGTAAGGACAATATTTCTAGTATTGGCATTCAGTTTAGATATGAATGTCTCCAAACCTTGCATGTCTCCCTCCCAGACCATAATCAAATCATCGATATACCTTCTGTAGCATATTGGCTCAGGACGACGATGTTTAAAAACTGCTTCCTCCTCCCAGTGGGCCATACATAGATTGGCCACTCTGGGGGCAAAACGGGCTTCCATCGCAACCCCTCTGATTTGTAAGAAAAACTCCATCATACCAAAAATATTTCTTGGCCAGGCAGAAACTTAACTCAAAAGGAAGCGCTGATGCTTCCTCGAGAGATCAGAGGAAGAGAGGGCCCACTTCACAGATGTTAAAGCTTCTTCATGTCCATTAATATTGTAAAGAGAGCAGATATTTGCTATAATCAGGATACTAGATGGAGAACACCGTAAAGATTCGAGGATCTGAATGATGTGCTTCGTATCCCTCAAAAAAGCATCTGTTTTGGTCACCAAGGGCTGAAGAAAAATGTCACGCCCATGGGACGTAACGCGTACGAAGGAAAGGGAAGGAGCTTTATGACGGCACCCGCGGTCATCCATCTATGTGCTGTGTATACACTATTGCAGACTCTGGTTACAGTCAGATGTGATTCATACCGAGCACTGGGTCACAGTGCCTGCTTTGTAATATCTTTTATTCAATAAATGAGAAGTTTTTTAGCAGAGAGCACTATATATGTGTTTACTTTTTAATATGCCAATATGTTGGGGAGTCTCAGATCGGTAGGAGACAGTTTGTCCCGTTTATCATTGCCTATATCCGGATTCCTAGTATCTTGGCGTGTGTGAGAGAATCCTGCATTCTTGCATTGATTACTCCGCAAGTTGATACCATCTGTTGCAAGAGTTAACTTCATATCCTGCAATAAAATTTGGAGTTTTGGAGACGTCTTAGACTGAACATTAGGATTAAATGTTCAGTTCTTGAGTTAAGGTAGTTAAAGTAGTGTATCTGGATCGATACAGCCTCAGTTAAACCTTGGAAGCCATACTCAGACCACATGTGATGGTTTGTTATGGAAAGTTGCTTTAAGCACTAGGTCCTGCATGGGGCGCTCACCTTGGCATTTGGTGCAATGCACAGAGTTAGCCACAGGGTGCTTTACAGGTCCAGGGCCACAGTCCATCACAATAGAATCCAGTTCCTGAGGACCCCTTTGGGGGTATGTCCACCATGACGGATGAAGACTGGACTTTACTTACAGTCCAGCCTCATGAACAGGTAAGACAGGTCACCAGTGTATTTGACCATTGCTCTGTAAATCGGGGCTGTGTTTGGAATGTATTCACATTGAAGTGTAAACTTTTCAAACTAGGCACTAAATTAAACCACTCACAGATCAGTCTCAGGTGGGTGACCAGGTGTTACAGGCGTCCACAGGTCACAAACTTAATGCCACTTCCACATTGGGTCCTTATAAGATACTCTGGCCCTTTTGCGATGAGGATTCATTGCAGGGTGGTCTGCACCTGGGTTACCATATACTCCTACTGGACCCACTTACCCTATCTTTCTCTACTTCGTGAGAACCCCATCGGAATTCCCTCACTTGTAGCTATGGTAGAGACCAGGAGAAAGGGAGCCAACTCTAAACAGCAGTGGAATATTCACTCTGCGAAGGCCTGCAGAACACTCCACAGAGTGACGATGTGTCCCCTGCATTGAAACAGGAACTGGTCTTAACACCTGTCTCAGCATTTGATTCTGCCTCTTTCAGGCACGCAACAAGCAGCCTGCTTGACAAAAGCAATCTTTTCTGCATCTATGCCACAGTTTCTCTGGCAGATTATGGCCTTAGTTCAGCAATCCTTGTCCAGCACTCAAAAAACACCCCGCCTTTTCTATGCCCGTTTCTCAACTTGAGTCTGACCCTGATATACTGGACCTTGATGATGCTGAGTCATTGAGGAATGAAGAGGATGTAGAAGCAGTGTTGGAAGAAGCTGCAGAAGACTTCTCCCCCCCCCCCCCCTTCCACCCTCCTCACACTGTCACTACATTGAAGAGCGAGCTTCCTGCAGTATGCCTATTAATGTTTAAAAGCCCCTTTGGCTCAGTATACAAAAGCCTTGCTATTGTACAGCTGGACGCTCCTCCGCCTTACCATGCCCTTTTGGGCTTAAAGAGGCCTACTAAGCCTTGCAAAACTTTTCTTATTCATGAACAGATAGTATGTGCAGTCTATGACCACTAGGTCACTTAAGGATTTTCTCTCCACCAAAGATCTTTTATGAACACTGTCCAGTTGAAAAAGAGTTTACAACAAAGTGGGCTATTGCTGTGGTTGACCGTCCTGTTTCTGCCCTAAATAAATATCCCACTGTACCCGTTGAATATGTTCCATCTTTTCAAGAGTCTGTGGATAGAAATTTTGAGATTCTCCTAAAAGCTCTCTTTACCCTTCCAGGCCCAGCCCTGCAACCAGATCTTGCTGCTATTTCAATACTGACCAAAGGTAGTTAGATTTGCAAAGGGTCCTGAGCCACCTCTTGTCTCAGAGAGTCATTGTACCAATACCACCTCCGAACAGGTTCAAGGGATGGATTCTCCTCAAACCTTTTCCCGGTACCAAAACCCAACAGAGGTATCCATCCTATCTTGGACTTAAAAATCCCTCTATAAATTCCTTCGTATTCCAAAAATGTATACCGAATCAGCAAGGTCAGTAATACCCTCTCTGAGATAGAACACATGACATCTGTGGACATCAAAGATTTGCATGTTTCCATTTACCCACCACATTAGCGATTGCTTTACAGTGACAGATGAGCACTTCCAGTTTGTCCTATTGCCTTTCGGACTGTCCTCTGCTCCCAGGGTGTTCACAAAGATGTTAGCACCCTTTGTTGCTCTTCTTAGAACTTAGGGTGTCTAAGTGACAGGCTGTCTGATAGACCTTCTCCTGAGGGATGTATCCACCTCGCAACTATTGGCGAATGTCCAAAAAACAGATCAACTGCTTCAGGCCACCGGTTTGGTGATCAGCTTAAAAAATCTGCTCTCCAACCTTCCATGTGCATAGAGGATCTGTGTCTTAATTCTAGCTACGTCTCAAGCAAAAGTCTGTCTTCCATCAAAGAAAATTCTTGCTCCAATAGCTCATGCTTGACAACTGGGATCCAAAAGAAATTCCTCACTGGACTATTGGTTGATCCTTCAAGGCAGTATACTTTGCCCAATACAGTACAAGAACTACTCAAGTTCACATTCTATCTGCATAGAAAAAGCAGGCTTCTGCCTTAAATCTACCCATGCATCTATTCCCCCCAAACATGAAATTCCTTGTCTTGGTGAATTACCACTTCAGACAAGGACAATGGGAAAATCATTCCTCCTCTACAATTGGAAGGTTCTTGCAACAGAATTAGGTTTATCAGGCTGGGGGGGGAGATAGTTTAAGAGAGTCAAGGAACATGGTCAAGGGAGTAGGCCAAACCCCCCATCAACATTGTGGAGCTCAGAGCTGATTAGGCTGTCCCTCAAGCACTGGACCTCCATTCTGAAAGATCACCCAAATTGGGTGCAGTCAGATGATGCCACTACAGTGGCAAATGTCAACCATCAAGGGCGGTTGAGGAGCCTGGCTGCCTTGAAAGAAACAACCCAGATTCTCTTGTGGACAGAAACTTACTATCCAGCAATTTTCTGCAATCCATATCCCAGGAGTGGACAAATGGCAGGTGTATAATCTCAGCTGCCACTGCCTATACTAAGGGTAATGGTCTTTCCATCCAGATTTGTTCAGTCTGATAAGTAAAAAATGGGGGACTGTGGACATCCTAGCCACCAGATACAACAATAAGTTATCCCTGTTTATAACCAGACTTAAGGATCCTCCAGCTCAGGCCATGGATGCTTTAGTTATCCTCTGGTCTCTGTTCAGGCTATTATATGGCTTCACTCCTCTGAGCAATCTACGTAGCCTACTCCACAAAATAGAATGAGAGAGGAAGACAGTGATTCTTCTGGCACCAAACTGGCCCAGAAGAACCTGGTACACAGACATATTCAGACTTTCCTTCAGTAGACCCATGGCCTTTTCCCAACAGACCGCATCTGCTCTCTCAAGGCTCCCTATTTCACTCTGCTTCGCAGTCTCTGGTTTTAACTGCATGGCTGTTGAAACACAGGTCCTAAAAAATAGAGGGATTTCTGAGTCTTTGATTCCTACCTTGCTGAAGGCAAGAAAAGCTACATTTGAGGAGATTTATTATCATACCTGGAAATCTTACTTCGCCTGGTGTGTGCGCAGTCAATTTCCCTTACACTTGGAAGGCGTGCTAGGCTAGGATATTTAATCCCAGGAAGTTCTCAATGGGACTTATCCTGTTTTTCTCCAGCTGAACCTGGATAAGCTATACTTGCCTTTCTGGCAGCTCATTTATTAAAACTCTGTGAATATACTGCTCCCCAACAGCTGACAAGTATAAAACTAACTAGCAAGATGGGACAAAACACCCTTTGTTCCCCACAATGTACAATGTCACCTTACACTGGCTCATGTGTCCTGTAGTTATTTATCAGCCAGTCGGAAGAACCACTGCATGCAGCAGGGGGTAGAAGGTATTCAAAAACCCGAAGGTGTTGAATATCTGCAGCGGCTGGAAAGTTGAATTTTTGGCGAATTTCAAGAGATGGGCCCCCAGAAGGATCACTTTGACATGCGTGGGGATACTTACATGCATTGTGAAAACAGAATTTACATACGTGGGGTGCCTGGCGTAAGTATTTGTGTAAAATATGCACACTTATAGGGCATATATAAACGCTGGTTGCGCAACACATGTTGGGTCCTGGTGCTGCATTTTTAGAAAGGTGAGGTTAAAATCTTCAAATCTTCCGCAGGACCTTTCTCAGAATACCCAAGACATCCTAAAAAATGTATTGTTCCTTCAGTAATTCAAAAGGCGCACACATAAACATAAAGTGAAACCAATATCAAAAAGTAAAAAAATGAACATAACATGAAAGTAACATGATCTCTGAATGGGGGAAGAATTCTATACTGTATAGAGATCATGTTACTTTCAGTATAAACCATTGCAGTTTTTTTTCTCAATGGATGAGAATATGCTTTACAAAAATTGGGACTTTTATTGTGTTCCTCTGCACTAAAGTTCATTTCAGTGTATTGTTTTTTTTTTACTAAAAATATTGATAAGATCAACATTTTCCATGTACTAAACTGTTCAGTTGAAGCTGAATTGTAAATTCCAGAAGGAATTTCTTTACTTTTTACTGCCCTGCTGTTAGTCAATAACATTTTCTTTACTTTTGTGGCATTTATAAATTTTCCTACTGTTTTAGAGTTTTTTTTTAAATTGAAGATGGTTCCATTTGGATTTTTTTCTGAATAAATGCGATTTTATTGTAGTTAAAATAAGTATCTTAATAATTCCACTTTTAAGCCTCATGCACACTCTACGTTTTTACAGCTGCTTTCTTTGGCGTCACACATTTTTTTCTGCAGCCAGTAAACTCCCCAGCATGTTATCCTAGGTGTCCATGCATATACAGTATAGGCTGTTATCAGTTTTTGGCAGGGGCGTTTTCTGGCTGGAAAAACCCCATAGAACTAGTGGGTTTAAGAGGCGTTTTTCAGCTGTAAAAACGCTCTAACTCTGATAAAATCTTAAAAACGCAGCTATTCGACGTTTATCAATGTTTTTGAGCCATACGCTTTTGTGGGAGTATAGTTTTGCTAAAAGAAAAACGCTACAGCTAAAAAAAAGCTGAAAAATGCTATTGCAAAAAAGCTGAAAAACTCCTTCTACAGCTACAGCTTTCTACTGACGTTTTGATAACATCCAGTGTGCATGAGACCTTAGTTTTTGTTGGTTTCCTGCTTCAGACACAGCACTCTTTAAACCTCATCGGTCTTACATTTCCTTCACTTACAAAGAGTATCAGATTCCTTGTCCTGCTGGCAATCATATAAATGTACCATCCTGAAGAGCTTTCAACAGGATATGCAGGTCATGCCTGTTGAGTGACTACTTCATGCATGGCCTCTTCTTATATCTGATAAGAACGAAGAGCTGGATAAAAGTTTGCTAACTTTCCAGTATCAGTTTATGTTGAAGGAGTTCTGTTTTTAACAAAAACTTATTACCCCACCCTACCTAGCCCCCATAACCTAGAGACCCTTCCCCACCATCCAGATGTTTACTTGCCTCTCCATGACAGCTGCAACCTTCTTTGCCAAAAATCTCCCATGCTGCCTGCACTCTCTCTGTACAGAAACAGTTGCAGAGGAGGGAAAATCGCTCTCAGAGAAAGCTAAACAAGCATCTGGGTAGGGGCATCTATATTTAAAAAGAATAGCGCAACCATGCAAAAGAAATGACTATCAAATATGGAGACAATCCATAAATAAAAATGGTGATTTAGTTCCACCATATGGCCATATCGTGCTCAAGCCCACCACTGCGTCAAAGTACCCCATTATCGGTGGGTCCTACACTATCCATAAAAAAGGGGGGAATCCAGCCTTTCTTGCCCTTGGAGACAACACTCCTTGCTGGGAAGGTGTGCTAATGCACTGCAGGGGACTCCTCCTATATCTACTTGATAGAGGACACCAATAGAGTACAGGTGTGTGCGGGGGATGGGATGCTCAACCTCATAAGTCTGGTCAGACCGAATACATAATAAACAAGCAAAAAATTGGGGGGCATCTAGTTTAGGTTAGGTTAGGCTATCCATACATGGATCAAAATGCGATCCATGTATGGGCAGGGAGGTTGTACAGAAGTCAATCTACCGATCGATTTCTGTACAACTGCACTGTTGGATTTTCCCCGCTTGATCATCGCCACTGGCTATATCTGACAGTGCTGATTAGTGCATTCTGACAGTGGGGAAGTCTCCCCGCTGTCAGAATACAATAGCTCAGTGCTGATAATTCCTCCATTCACATTGAGTGTGTGGACTGGGGAATCAAGTTTTTTTTTTTTTTCCGTTCAACCCTGCGGGTGAAAGAAAAAAATGGCTTATCTATGGACTGCTTTAGGGGGTTGATCTTGTACTTTGTTAGAAACATTTGTATTTAACTACTTAGAAACGAAGATTGGTAAAAAAAAAATATATATATATATATATATATATATATATATATATATATAACTTCTGTTTCTGTACTCTGTGATGATGTGGGTAAAATAAGGCTGTTGCTGTGAATCTGAATCCTATGTAGTCTGACTAATGGTGAAAAATGTTGGGTGCGGCAACGTTTTTTGCTGTGGTTGATATAAAGTCTTTGTGTGAATGGAGTCGGGGAAAATAGACTTTAAATTTTCATTCATATCATCAGGGAATTTGGACTACAGGACTTTAAAGACAATAGACATCATGCTTTTTTGTTGATACGTTTCATTAAGCATGCGCAGCAAGAATTGTGGGAAGCCAATCGCTAACCGCCTCCCTACCCTGTCAGTATTGACCTCTTCCAAGGTGTCTTTGCATGCTTCCTGGGTTTGGGACATTAAGCCTTATTCTGGTGCTTTCATTGACTTGGCTGATTTCCTTGCAGTGCTGCCTTCAGATGAAGATGATGGGCCACTAATAGATTTGGGTCGGGCACAAGGCTCTAAGCCTGAGCAAAACCCAGCGGAGAAAGTGGTGTCAAATCAGACTGCCAGCAAAGCAGAAGATTCTAAAGGTAATGTTATACCTTGTGCCTGTGTGATAGACAAAAGCCAACCATGTTTTTTAGAGTTAGAAATAACTCATTATAAGGCTCGGTTCACACCTATGCAATTTTTAATGCTTTTTGCAGAAATGCACTACAGTCCATTTAACATGGTTTCCTATGGGACACATTCAAATCTATGCTTTTTTTTTTTTTAAGCCGCTGCATTTTGGAAAGGGTCAGGGACTTTGGCTCAATAGACTTCAATGAAGAAGCTGCAGAAACGCATGTAGTGCATTTTGCCGTAATCTGCGTTTTGCTTTTATTAATTCACCCAACAACAAATTGGTAAAAAAAAAAAAGCAAAACACATCAAAAAATGAGCAAAAGATGCATAAAAACGTGTACGCAAAATGCACTGCAGGAAAGCATTAAAAGCAAACTGAATAGATATTAACCAAGCCTTATGGAAATTGTTTTTTTTTTCTATTGGAAATTTTGTTTTAATAAAGATTTTTAAATGGGGTACGAAACATAGCCTTTGGGGCATTCCCCAGCTAGCAAGTACCAAACTAAACAATGCACATCTAACTATTACAGTGTTTAAATATGTCCTGCTGAGATTGACTCAAAGGGTTCATGTATCTCAGGGAGATTCCTCTCCTTCTCGCACAACAGGACAGTCTACCAGGATAACATACCAAAGCTAGTATATCGTGAGTCATCTCTAAGGATGATCCCCTGTCAGCATCAAATATACTAGGCAATGCCAGGGGTGGGCAGAATCAATCCACAAACCCCTGTTCATCCACTGTAGACTCTGAGTCAGTTCACAAGCTCCAGATCTTTTTAAATTTTTTGGGGCAACCCCAAGATATATAGGTAGCTTTATAGAGGGGCACTACTAAGTTGACCAAATGTTTCCAAAATGACAAGGTAGGGGTCCTATCTGACTTCTACTTAAGCATGATCGCTTTCCTTGCATAAAATAGTAAAAGGCCCAGTAGGGTGTGCATCTCCCTGGCAAAAGCTAAAGAGTCAACCAACCCCAGGAGACAAACGTTGGTTTTTACAGGGACAGGTATAGTGGTCAAAGTGGATATAAATTGGGTCACTTCCTGCCAGCAAATATGGATACGTGGATATTCACATAAGATATGGGTAAAACCTGCAGGATCACTAGAGCATCTCCAACAGCAAGAGGTAGAGCTGGGGTGGATTTTTTAAAATTGGATCAGGCTTTTTGTTGATATCAATAGTTGAAATGGATAGTCGCATAGATCCTCCCAGTCCTCACTGTCCAACTTCTGCTCCCCCTCACACCACACATTACGCAAGATGTCCAAACCCACATGAATAAAGGGCAACAATGTCTTCTAAATCACGGATAACAGCTTTTTTATGCAACAGATGCCAAACTTCCATAGCCCCCAGGTCTTCCATTAAGAAAGAGCCAAAATGTTTTCGACACTGTGTGGCAATAGTGAAGTCTCTTTTGACCTTTGTGCTGCTGTCTCCAGGAACCTTGGTACTGACATGATGCTTGGTCACAGACATGGGTCAAAAGGTGTAAGGGCAGTGGTGATTAGTTTGCCTCCAGGGGGAAGTTTGCTCTTGATCTTTAAATAATAGTTGTACCTTCTATCTAGGTTGAATGTTTAAATTGGTGCAAATCATCCCTTGATATCCATCATGGTGAAATTAACAGAACTCTGTTAATTTTTTTTCTTGTTTTCCATTGTTCTGTGGTAAGAACTGATCACAGTCATGGAAAAAAGTATGTTTCATGAGAAAGACTTGCATCTATTAGGGAGAAGATATAGTCAAAATGAGAGACTTGCATATTGATCTAGAAAATATACTATCATGAATGTGTCCTACATGGATATTTACTTTAGTCGACTTCTGCTTTAAAAACAAATTACCTACAGAGTAAGATCTTCTGTTGGGCTTTTGTTGCTGTCTCCCAGGATTTCCCCTAACTTACTGCTGGCTGATTCTACCTAGGATAGGAAATTAGAAAAAAAATGACACATGCAGCCATTAAAATGTTTTTTTTTTTTTGGTACACTAGGGACGGGCTAGAACTTCTGTTGGGTTTTTGTTGCCATTTGTGATTCTATGGGGATATTTCCCTTCCCTAATTGATGTCCACATGGGACAGGGTGAATTTAGGTCAAAGACACCGCATTTAAAAAAAAAAAAAAACTGCTACAGTGACTGATATCCTTCCCTACTTTATCCAAAAAAATTTGAGTAGACATATCCTTGGATGTGAAACTTCAGCACAAACATTTTTTTCCTGGTTTTACACATGTAAGAGTTAGGCAGCCCATACACTGAACAAAATTTCGCCTGGTTCCTGTTGGAGGAATATATTCGATTTCTTTTGTTAAGCTTGAAGGTTGAATGAAAAAAAATATAAGTCTATGGCCAGCTTTAACCTGGCCATACATGGATCGAAATGCATCCGGGTCAGCAGGGACAGGCCATATTTCGGTCCATGTATGGGCAGGCTGATTGTTCCAAGTTTCACCCATGGTGTCTTCATTGGATACATTTTCTCCCTGTCCTGAAGATACCAGGGGAAGAGTGCCTCCATTCAGATGTTTCTCTCTTCTTCTGGTGTATACTATAAAATTTTAGAATTACTTTTTGGACAGACAACAATAGTATTGTGACAATAATAGAGAGTAAAAATAAGAGTTTGTAAACATTTTTGGTTGGATCTCTGCTCTAAAGGCTGGTTGTGCTTTTCCACATCATCACAACTCTAACCTGTTTTCCATGTAAGTTTTATTTATGGCAGAAATTTCTAGAACCATGCCTGGTAAATAGACCTTTAGATTGAGACTGGAAACACAACTTTCTGTTTCGTTGCATTTTTTTTCTCAGATGCGTTTTCCATTGACATCAATGCACAGGGCATCAAAACATTAGCGTTGCCTTTAAAATATATTACAGTGCACAGTGTCATGCAATTTATTGTGGTTTCATTGAAATCAGTGGAAAGTGTATTGACCAAAAATGCAATAGTGTGTGTTCCATTATAAATGCAATCATGAAAGCTACTTAGCCCTAAAGTGATAATACTTATGTTAAATTGGTAATTCATTTTGTGGTTGATACTCCTGCCAGGCCAAGGTTCCCTTACATGTGAGATGTGTGGAGCATGCTTTGAGACACGGAAGGGCTTGTCCAGCCACTCACGCTCCCATCTGCGGCAACTTGGGATTCCAGGGTCAGAAACCATTGGTGCTGCCATTCTTATGCTGAAAGAGATAGTCAAGAAGGGCAAGCTTCCGAAAGATGAGAGCTCACTGGGGGCCAAGAAGGCGGGCAGTCCCCAGCAAGAATCCTCCAAAGCCCAGTGGGGGGAGGAGGACGGGCCTTTGAATCTGAGTGAGTGGAGCTGGAAGGCCACTAGTGCCATGGGTGGGCCTAGCAGGGCTATGTAGCAATGTTGGGGGGTAGAGGGAGGCATCTGCTGTAATATTCAGACTGTCTTACTCTTTCCTTTCTCTTCTCTTTGTCTTTGTCTCCACATCCTCCCCTCACCTGTCTCTGTCTCCTCATTTTTACCATTTCTACTTCTTTCTTCATTACCACCTTTTATAATATGGGTTTAATTTTATATCCTTTATATTTTTTTCATCATGTTATTTTTCATCATTTCATTTCATTCCCTTTTTGTTTTGTATACCTCCCTTTCATCTTACAGGTGTGGAAGGAGATTCAAGCCTAGAAAATGACTGCCAGTTTTGTGGTGCTTGGTTTGAGACCCGAAAAGGCCTGGCCAGTCATGCTAGGGCTCATTTGCGCCACTTGGGAGTTGCTGATCCAGATGCAAAGGGTTCCCCAATTGCCACGCTAAACGCTTTTATAAAAAGTGAGGATTTCAAGAAGCAAATGTCTGGGCAGAAAGCAGCTGACACTGACCCTCTTGCCAGAGTTCTTGGCGATAGCAATTCCGCTGATACAGTGCGTAACAGTAGCTCAAAGAGCAAAGAAACTGGTACTTTCACCAAGCCAAGAGAAAGCACAAATAAGGCAAGCAGCGATGCCTCTACAAATCTTTCTGAAGGTGGCTTTTGCTCTGTGTCGGCAGAGAGTGGTCTCAAATTAGCGGACAGTATAGGGCCTATAGAAACTTCTGCACATTTCAAATGCCCTAGTGGGTCAGGAAACAGCACACACATCAAAATAGTTGAAGCTGGTGCTCCTCGTGTCCTGTCTCCTGAGGCTGGTGCTTACTCTAAATTAGTTGAAGCTGGCAATTCCCAAGTAAAGCCAGAGGCTGGTCATGGCCATGGTAAGGTGGAACCTAGTAACCAGACAAAGCCTTCCATAGGAGGCCTCACTCACCCTAGACCACCACTTGCTAGCACACCACCTACAAAGAAAATGAAGACGCCTTCTCCATCCTGTAAATCTAACCTGGATCCATACTGGGCTCAGAAAAATGCCTCCACTCCACTCAATCTTTGTGAGTAACTATATAGGGTTTTGAAACATAAGAAATATTTAATATTTTGTTGCATGTTTTTTTTTTTTGTTTTTTTAATAGCAAACTTGAAGATGATCTTTAATTATTCCCCTGATGACACTTTTATGCCCCCGTTCACATAGGGGCGACGCTACTTCGCACCGCGACCTCCGAGGTCGCGGTGCGAGCAGCGCGCCGCGACCTCGGAGCGGCCGCCACGGACTTCATAACATTGAAGTCTATGGCGGTCGCCTCCTGGTCACCCCAAAGAAGCTCCGGACCCTTTTTCTAAGTCGGAGTGACTTGTGTCGCTCCTATTAGAACGGGTCCGCAGCTTCCCTATGGGAGGCGACCTACGGCGACCTGTGAGGCGACCAGGTCGCCACACAGGTCGCCTTAGTGTGAACGGGGGCTTACAGTTTGACTCTTTTGAGCAGCCTTTCTCAACCAGAGCTTTGTGGAACCCTGGAGGGTTTCTCCAGAGGTTGTGAGGGGTTCCTGCAGGAGAGAGCAGTAGTAAATTGATCTTTAGCCTACACTGACCACTAATGTAAGGGGTCACTACAATTTTAATTTCTTTGTTTAAAACTCTATACAACCTACTGATCTTCCTATTTACAATGAGCTGTGGGTATAATTTATTGTGGGTTTTTCTGGAGACCTGAAGGCTAATTCAATGGTTCCCCCATTATAGAAAGCTTGAGAAAGGCTGTTTTAGAGTAAGGTCAGCAACAGGTGCATCAGATGAGGCAAGGAAGGCTACATCACCAGGGGGAAACACATTAATTACATGTGCTGTTCTTTGGATTATCAGGTTTTGAATGTCCTTTTATTATAGCCTACTATGCTAAGTAAAATAAGCAACACGGGATCTTTAGATCTGTTACGTGCCTTCTGCCACTATTTTTATTCAAACACACTGTTTATGATAACCCCCTTTGGCAAAAATTGAGTACGGAGCACTTTTTATTTTACTATGTAGCTTCTGCTTTAGAGAAATTCTATGTAGCTGTCAATTATGTAACTATACTAGTAAAGGTTTACCAACAGCTACACCCATACTGTTTTTTATAATATCAGTTTCTAAGAATTGGGAAGATGTCCTGCTACTTTCAGTGACAACTAAGACAAGAAGGAAAGGAATGGTTGTTACTTGGAAAGATGGACAGCCTTAAACACCAACAGTTTCTGATCCTTCCCCAATTTGATTAAAAAACAAGAAAAAAAAACTTTTTTAGCCAAAACTTAAAAACATTTTTGCTGGAGATTAAAAAAAAAAAAAAAAAGAACAACATAAACTGCCACAGTACCAAGCTCCACATACCTTGCCTTTGTTCCTCCACTTATCCATTTGGCACCCAGGACTTGGAGGAATAGGGGGGATATCTGACTTACTATCCTCCCTTCCATTTGGAATTACTGGATTTGGTAATTGGCCCCTCAGACTTCCCTCAGTCTCACGTGGGGAAAAGACTCCTCAGTTCTGTGTAAAGCTTACACCAGAGTAGCAGGGAGGTGAAAGAAAGGTATGGTTGGTGTGTGTTGATGGTGGGGCCATCTTTAACTTGAGCCTATTGCTTTACCCCAAAATCAAACAGGGAGGTTGGGACAGACAAAGTGAGGAAACACGTGAAAATTGTTAGAAGTCTGTTTTTCGGGTCCCAAGCAAAACGCGTTGCGGCTGCCATTGTGCGCTGATGTCAACATTGTGTTCTATCGTAGAAGCTGATGTGTGAAAAAGTGTGCTCAAAAGAAAATTACCATGTCAATTCTACAGCTCAGGTTGGTTTGAAAACCAAACATGCACTCTGGTGCTTTTGGTTTATGGGAGAATATGCTTTTCATACAAATTGTCATTGGGATTTTCATAGATCTGCTGTGTGTCAAGGAATCTAATGCCAGTTTGAGATCACTCGACCTTAAATTGGAATGCCAAGAGACCGGCTACATGGCAGTTCAGTTTTTATACTTTGTTTTTCTCATACACATAATTATTGATGCCTGAGTATTAATTAGATAGATATACAGTGTATTATATAGAAATCTATATTTCTCATGCGTCCTCTGGCAGTCGCCGCCCGTTCAGTTAGCCTTCACGAGTGGGTAATGCGCCTCTCTGCAGGAGCAGGCTAGGCAGTAAAAGGTTAACAAACAAAAGCCTTTACACATAACACACCTCTAGGGCAACTAGGAGCTGCTCTTCAGTTTTATGCTGCCTAGCGTTAGGAGTAGGCTAGGTCTTCCCTGCTGGGACCTAGTGTCTCAGTTTCTTTATATTTTTTTCTTGAAAAGTGTCTTTTTCTTTGAAAATAGCTTTTTATTTCACTCACTATCGCTAGTTAGTCAGGGAATTCCTGGAGGACTACAAGCGACAGCAGAGCTGGGCCTCGCACTGGATAATAGAGATCCTTATGGGGTCCCAGCCTGCCACCGAGCGTCGCAGGTCATTGGTGCACCCTGGCCTCGCAACGACAGTGCCCCTCTTCGCCGGTATGTCTCAACTCCGGAACGCCCGTAAGTTACTAGCATCCTTCCTGGCTGACTGCACCCTCATTCAGGGTGGGAGGTGTTCCGTATCAGAGTGGTGCCCGCGTTCGCTGGACTGGGGAGTGCTACTACCCCTGGGTCCCAAAAAGGGGGCTTTTATCTGTGGGGGTGTTCTTTGGGCCCACTCTTAGGGGATGGCAGTACATGGTGGCTTCTGTGGTAACCCCCTCCTGGCCGTATGGTACGGCCCCCTTCCTCCCTGCCCCTGCTAGGGGCTGTCTGCGGTGCATACTGCCTTGACTGGGGAGTGTGAGGGCTTAATACATCCCGGTGGTGCGGCCGCCATTTTGGGTGAGGGCAGGCTGTTTGGGTCTCACTGTGTGGGCAGCAGCCATTTTAGCTCATCGTTTTGGCGCAGATCGGGCGCCATTTTCGGTATGGGCACCCGCCTTGTAAGGGCGGCAGCTATTTTGCTGTGCTTCCTCCCATAGACTTTCATCAGGCACCATTTGTTTGTGGCTTAGGGCGTGCATAGGTCTCTATGTGCGTGAGGTCACTTCCTCCTTTCTCTCATTTTCACTGCAGCAGCGTGTGGCAAGTACAGACACTGTGGGGTGATTTTAACTGTTTTCTCGAGCATTTTCCTGTAAAAACTGTTTCTTTTTGTGGCTATTGCTGTTTCTGAAGGGTCTCCACAGGTGGTGCAGTTTACGGTGGGGGTCCGTGGGAACCGCCGTTTTAAAGGGCCAGCGTGCTTAAATTTTTTTATTACTAATATGGAGTCCCAATATGGCAAATTCCCCACAGACCTGGTTGGTGCTTCAGGAACTCCTGAATCCTCTTCCATGGCCTCATTATCTGCTGCTCTTGCGACTGGCTTCCAAAATGGATCTGCTGATGTCTGAACACACTTCTCAAACATGGCCTGTGCCCTCTCAGTCTTTTGACTCAGAGCCTGATTTGGTTGCCACGGACAATGTCTCCCCTGAGGGGTCCTAGTCCTCACATTCAGGTGGGGAGGAGGAAGAGTCTTCCTCTACGGAGGCGCGGGAACGCGCTGCGGTGGATGCACTTATTAGCTCCATTAAGGAGACTTTAAATCTTGATGATGAGCCCTCCCTGTCAGGTAAGCGGGTTTCCTTCGGGTCCCGCAAAGCCCAGAAGTCGGGTCAGGTTTTCCCCTGCCCCGAGGTGTTTCACGAAACCATGAACGACCAATGGCGTTGCATCAAGCATATGCTGGCGGTGCCCAAGCTGTTTAAATGCCGTTATCCCTTTGCGGATCCTGTTGATAATCGTTGGACGGTGTCACCTAAGGTGGACCACACTGTTTCTAGACTAAATAAATCTACCTTGATGCCCGTGGAGGACTCCCCGGTGTTTAAGGATCCGGCGGATAGCTGTGTGGGGACGCTTCCCGCCACATATATTTGGTGGCTGGCTCCCTGCTCAAGCCTGTGTTCGCTTCGGTGATGGTTTCTCAAGCTGTCACAGAATGGTCCTGGGCGTTTAGGCGCACATTGGTGGCAGAGTCAGTATCTCCGGCTGCCCTGGACATGGTGGATCAAGTGACCCAGGCCATGATGCACCTGTGTGAAGTGGCCTTGGACGTGGCTCCCTGGGTTGCACGGCTGTCTGCGGTTGGGTTGCGATCTGCCGCATTATTTGGCTGAACAGCTGGTCGGCTGACCACGCTTCCAAGAAGACTGTGTCTGATGTCCCTTATGTGGGTAGTTGTCCTTTTGGGGACACTCTGGATTCGTTGTTCAAGGGGCTTACGGGGGGCAAGAGTACTCTTTTGCCCCGAGCCTCAAAGGGAAAATCGCCCCGTGCTAGGCGGGGCCCTTCTTATAAGGCTCATCAGAGGTCCTTTCGTGCCATTTAAGGCACAGGATAACGGGAAATCCTTCAAGACCTCAGGTGGTCACAAGAAGCCATGGTCAGGTTAGCCCTAGGCCGATCAGGCCGCCTCTTCCTGAAGGGATGCCCTCACCCATTTCAGGGGTGGGGGGACGTTTGCGTTGTTTCCAGGAACCCTGGTTGTCCCGAATTCAGGACAGGTGGGTTCACGAACTGATTAGTTCAGGGTACAAGATCGAGTTTCGATCTCGCCCCGCAGACAGGTTCTTTCCATCAAATCTCCATCTGACTCCCGATCGTTTCAAAGATCTCAAGGGGGCGTTTCAAGATCTTCTCGCCCAAGGATGTATTGTGCCAGTCCATTCACTGCTTCGCGGTGGCAGAGGAGCATTATCAGTTTGTGGCGTTGCCCTTCTGTCTCGCTTTGGCTCCCTGGGTCTTCACCAAGGTTTTGGCTACGGTGCTGGCTTTACTGCGTTTAAAGGGGATTGCTTCCTCGGTTATCTGGACGACCTCCTGTCATGGTCGAGCTTGTGTGCCACCTTGACGAACCATCTGTCGATCACGGTTCAGATGCTCAAGGAGTTCGGGTGGATCGTCACCTTCCAGAAGTCGGTTCTGACTCCTTCGGTTCACCTCCCGCACCTGGTGATGGTCCTGGACTCCGCTCAGGCGAAAGTCTTTTTTCCCGGAGGACAAACTCCGGACCCAGCAGGGCTAGATCAGGTCCCTCAGAAACAACGATCTCTCCTCTCTACGGGCCTGCATGCGGTCCCTGGGCCTTGGTGGTTTCAAATCGATCCCATTTGCTCAATTTGACACAAGAACTCTGCAAGCAGAGATTCTTGCCAAGGGGGCACCAAGAGTGCCCAGGCGGCCAAGGAAGTGGCCGAGATCCTCTCTTGGGCCGAGACGCACATTCCGGCGATTTTAGCCGTTCACATTCCAGGTGTGAAGAACTGGAAGGCGGACTATCTGAGTCGCCAGACCCTGGACCAGAGAGAATGGTCTCTGCATCCGGTGGTGTTTTACCTCCTGTGTGCCCGGTGGGGGACTCCGGATGTGGATCTGTTCACGTCCTGTCTCCACAAAAAGGTGGGAAGGTTCGTGGCCTAAACCCGCCATCCTCTGGCGGATGCCACGGACGCGTTGGTGGTGCCTTGGCACCGGTATCGGCTGATTTTATGCCTTCCCTCCGATTCAACTGTTATCCAGGTTCCCCCGCAGGTTGGCGTAGGAACGGCTGCACGTCATTCTGGTGGCCCCAGACTGGCCACGTCGGTTTTGGTACGCAGACATCGTGCAGATGGTCATCGAGCCTCCCTGGCGGCTTCTGCTGAGAGACGATCTTTTGTCTCAAGGGCCGATTTTTCCATCCTGTTTTACAATCTCTGGCTTTGACGGTGTGGCTGTTGAAAGCCAAGTCTTGAGAGACAAGGGTATCTCGAATGCTGTCATTCCTACCTTATTGAAGGCTAGGAAAGCTACCTCTAGGAAAATGTATCATCGCACCTGGAAAGTGTATATTGCCTGGTGAGAGTCACAAGGGTTTCATCCCCGCTCCTTTTTGAAGGGAGCAGGAAGGTGTGGATCAGCGCTTGGTGCTGGGCACGGTCGTGGGTCAGTTGTCAGCCTTTCCCGGTTTTCTTCCAGCGTCCCTTGGCGACTAATTCCTTGTTTCGTACCTTTACTCAAGGGGTGCGTCATCTTGCTCCTCCGCCGAAGGCTCCTTTGCTTCCGTAGGGACTGACTTTGGTTTTTTGTCCATTTTTCTTACAACGGCCTCCCTTTGAGGACATCAGAGAACCAGCTCTGCCTGTGTTGTCCCAGGAAGTTGCTTTTCTGGTGGCTGTCACCTCTGTTTGCAGATTGTCGGTATTGGTGACTCGGTCTTGCCGGTCGCTTTCTTTTTTAGTTTTCTAGGAATAACGTGGTCCGGCGACCCACTCAGTCTTTTCTTCCTGCGATGGTGTCTGCTTTCCACCTTATCGTTGTTTCTTCCGTTGCTTCCGCCTTGGACGAAGCCCAAGCGTCCCAAGGACTTTGTCCTGTGTTCCTTGCATGTGGTCCGGGCGATCAGGTTTTTGCCTGTCTGCCACGGAGTCTTTTGGGAAGTCTGATTACCTGTTTGTCCTTCCGAGGGTCCTCGGAAGCGTTCGGCTGCGTCCACTGCAGTTTCTTCCGGTTTGGATAGGACAGACTTTTTTTTTGGGCCTCTTCACTATAGGCTCCGGTGCCTCCTTTTCCTGTGAGGGCACGTTCTACTAGAGCCATCATTGCCTCTTGGTCTTTCCGCCATCAGGCTTCCTGCGGCTAAGGTGTGCGTAGCGGCGACATGGTCGTTTGTGCGCCCTTTCACAAAATTCTACTGACTTGATGTACTGGCATCCTAGGATGCTTCCTTTGGCCGCAAAGTTTTGTGCGTGGCAGTTGTTTTGCAGAGATGTGTTTTTCTGTCTCTTCTTGGGGTGTATTTGTCCAGGGTTGGCTCCTGTTGAGCTTTTGTTGCCCTGTTGGCTCAGTTTTTTCACTCTGGCCTGGTTGCACGTTGCCTTTTCTTTGGTTGCGTCTTCCCACCCCTCACACTTGCACTGCTTTGGGACATCCCACTCGTGAAGGCTTACTGAACGGGCAGCGACTGCCAGAGGATGTAAGAGAAAATAGAATTTTTGTAAGAACTTACCGTAAAATAATTTTCTCGGAGTCCTCTGACAGTCTCCGCCCCCACCCCTCTTCTTTTTGGGGTTGATAGTCTTCATGTATTGCTTGCTACAAAACTGAAGAGAAGCTCCTAGTGACTGATGGGTAATAGCTGAGGAACACCCCCCTAGAGGTGTGTTATGTGTAAAGGCTTTTGTTTAACCTTTTCACTGCCTAGCCTGCTCCTGCAGAGAGGCGCATTACCCACTCGTGAAGGCTAACTGAACTGGCGGCAACTGTCAGAGGACTCAGAGAAAATAATTTTTTGGTAAGTTCTTACAAAAATTCTATTACTTTTTTATAAATTTAATAACTTTTGAGTATAGGTCTCCTTTATATACCTCTGCTTTGTCAAATAGTGACTTTGCATGTATTTTACGTATCTGGGGTTACATATCTGCAGCTGTACATAAAAATAAGTGGCAGAAGACATAGCATGTTAATGAACTGTCATGAAAGGACCAGTAAATCTATATGAACTCACAGTATTGTCTATAAATGCCTATGTATAGTAAAGCTGAACTCCAGGCAAGCTACTAAATACATAAATGAAATACATGAGAGCAAGCTGTTTTACCTGTAAAAAGAATTTGCATTTTTGTCCTTCCATTCCCATGATTTACACAGCTCTGCCCCACAGCACAACCCTGTCTAGGACAGGAGGGAACCTGATCTTTTTCTGCTGCAGTTTCACTTCCAGATCCTTGTCCTGTGACAGGACAGAAGCAGTATCTCTGCCACTCTGTGCTCCTCCATCAGTAAGCCCCTGCAGCACACATGCTTGGCTCCGTGCTTGGTTCTACCTCTCTTGCCCCCTCTCTGAGCTGTACTTACACTGCTTTCTTACAAAATAAATAAAGACTAATTATGCATAATGAGTACAGAGTTGCATTACATTGTGTCTTTTATATTTGCCTAGAATTCAGCTTTAACTAAGATAACTGAAACGCTGGACCAATTGCAAAACAAGCAAACTATTTTTTTACAGGGCAAATAGCTTTTTTTTGGTAGAGTTTAGTAATTTATAGTGTAGATTTGGTGACCACTCCATTTTTGCTCTAAAAAAAACACTTCTGTGTTATAACATTATATTTTGTAACTGGCCATATCAGGATGAATAGAGGCTGATTGTGTTTTTTTGGCAATGAGCTTGTGCAGGAAGTTTTCTCTAAATCAGATATTTATCTTCTTCTTAGTTCTGATAAGATTTGGCTCCATATAAATCCAGCAGTCAATTAAATGGCTCTTATTAAACCCACTTCTAAAGTAGGTCTACTGGACTTTCATGCTTTGCTTGTTTGGAGTACTGTTTTTGGTTTGTGCATGTATTGTGTATATGGAAATTTGTGATTCACATGATTATCTCTAGGCACTCCACTGGTCTAATGTGTTCATACTAATCCTTTCCTTTCTTCAACTAATAACTGCATTGCTTGTCTAAACAATTAAAAAAAAAAAAAAAATTTCTTGAAGGGCTGGACTTGGTACCTTCTACCCCAGCTCTACCATCATGCTATATCAATCGTTTTAAGTCTCTGAAATCTTTTCAGGTGATATTTTTTTGGTACTCTCTCTGAAATCTTGGCAGAGTAAGTGGAATAGCAGGATGTGGTGTGTTTGCTTTAGGAGGCCGATGTATGAAACTTATGCTAACAAAATAATTTCCTTTTGCAACCAGTCAGAGACCATGTTCAATTTTCAACTGTGCACTACAGTAATGGCAATTGGAAGTTAAATATTTTATAGGTAACCCAATATTCTTTTAAACACCCTTTTCATATATAAGGGCCTATACACATTTTTCTTGGCAGTAGCCTTTGTTCAAAGTGGAATAAAATTGAATGTCCTAGGAAGGAACTGGACTTAGACTGCTTATGATGTGAAAAGTAAATTTGAATTGGACATCCTACATGTTTTCCTTTTGCAAGGAAAATCAAACAGAAAATGTACTTGACCACTTTGCGGGTCTGGAAGAGTGTTATTTTAGTACGAAGGTAATATCATATTATGCTAGTATACATTCCATTCTAGCACATTATGAAAGACTTACCTTGAAACAGAGCCCTCCAGCGGCGCTCTGTCACAGCTGATAGGACTTCCATCTTCACCCAGCCCTCCTTCTGGGTTTGTGGGCTCCAGCTGTTTGAATGGCTGATCCCTGATTATGTCACTCCCACATATGCACACCAGAGTTTCGGCCGTGGCACAGTATGCCGTTCCTTCAGAGTGCCTGTGTTCTAAAATTTCCTCGGACCCATGAAAAAATCGGACCTCGTCACTTCCGGTGGTCCCACGTCATGAAACAGCTGATGGAGTCTCAAGTGCGCATGCGCACAAGACATTATCTTGGTTTGGTAAAATTATAACACATAGCGGGCAGCTGACTGAGAGAAGGCGGGGCTGAGGTGGGACGGAAGACACCGCCGCGTCATCTGCAGAGCTGAATAGAGGAGGCGGGACGGAGGTGCGGCCGTAATAGATGCATTTTGTATTTCTATAGTACAAAATAAGAAATACTAAATGTAATGAAATCCTAAGGATAAATAATACGATAATTACTAAAGATAATAAAACAGAAGGAGTCGCTTAAGCCCTGCATCTATTACGGCCGCACCTCTGCCCGCCTCCTCTATTCAGCTCTGCAGATGTGCCTCCGTCCCTGTAATGTTTCAGTGAAGCGGCTGTGTCCTCCGTCGCACCCCAGCCTCAATCTCAGCCGTCGCACCTCAGCCTCCTCTCAATCGGCTGTCCGCTCTCTGTTATAATTTTGCCAAACCGCGAAAAATTTCTTCTGCGCATGCGCACGGACGACTCCCATCAGCTGTTTTGTGATGCTCTGTCCACCGGAAGTGACGAGGTCCGATTTTTTCACGGGTCCAACAAAATTTTACAACACCTGCGCCGGTGACATCCCCAGCTATCAAACAGATATCTCCTAAACTGTGCAAGTCTAGAAGATATTTATTTTACCTACAGGAAAGCTTTGTTCTAAGCCTACCTGCAGGTAAAAATCACAAAGCGAAGTTTGATATTGCTTTAGGTATAGACAATACCTGTTAATCTTGCCAGAAATGTAGCGTTCTTGTGACTTCCCATTAGCTAAATCAAAAACCTCAAAGCTGTTTACAGAAAACGTACAACTCCCCTGCCCCCATATAATGGAGATGAATAGAAAACAATCTCTTCTGCAAATTTTTAAAGACAAAAAAAAAAATAATTGCAGTCACAACATCTAAGGACTTTTTTTTTTTTTTTTTGGTGTTTTTTTTAATAAGGATTCACGGATGCCATTTTTTTAAAACACGGAGTACAAGTACCGATACTTTCTCGCCGATACCAATTACCGATACCTATTGCAGAGAGGTGGGTAAAGGGGTGGTAATAATAGTAAATAAAATAATAATTATAATAATACTTAAGTGAAAATAAACAAAAAAAAATAGGTGTGTGAACTCCTTTGGAATGTCCAGGGCTGAGATCAGGAGGCTGCAGTAAGGTATGAGGTAGAGATTTATGTGAGTGGAGAGCAGAGATCAAAATAGAAGGGATAAAGTGAATGGGGAGATGGGCAGGAAGATCGGTCCAAGGAGCATCTAACTTATTGCAGGATTGTGCTGCGAAAGATGTGCAGACAGAAGGGGGGGGGGGAATGAAGTGGGGTGAAAAGATCCAAGCAAAGTTATGCTGGTCATACACTAGCCGAAATATCGGGCAAACTCATCTTCGAAAAACGAAAAATCGGCCGTGAGAGCAGACGATTGTGCCATCATGTAATGACCGAATTTCGAATGATAAATCGTTCAGTGGACATAAATTAATTCAGTTTGTCACATATACCTAGTGCAAACAGGTCGGCCCAGAAACACATTAACCTTTCAATTTATAGTTCGGCCGGCAGATTTTCAAAACTGTTCCTTTGATTTTTCGGCTCTGAAAAGTTGAAAACGAGCATTAGAGTAACTTATCTGAAACAAACACTGGGAAGGAGAGCGAGTGGATGCAGTAAGCAGGAGAGATAACCCACAGTTGAAGCAGCTGGAACAGAGCAGTAGGAGAATGACAGCCACTTCTGTCTTAACCCTCTACAGCTGGCGGGAGAGAAAGAAGGCAGGGCAGGCACCCGGCAGAGCTAGTTGGAGGGAAAAGAGAAGACGGGGAAGGCAGCAGAAACCTCATTGGTTGTTAAGGACCCAGCGGCTCCGCTTCTTAACAACAGATAATTGCTCGCATTCTTTTGCATACATTTCAGCTGTCGGTAGGGAAATCCCACTGACTAATTAAAGAACTGAACCTGAAGGTATCGGTTTTTAGTATAGGTGCATTTGCACGAGCACCGATACTCATGCAAATTCAGCAATATAACTGTTTCAGACCTGAAAAGCGGTTTATGAGTGCACCTTACAATTAATCATTCATTTTGTATTAGATTTGCATATTTAAAAGTAGGAATGGATAAATAAAGACACCACTAAAGCTGAATTCCAAGTATGGTTTGTATTGCATAGTTACAGATCCAGCTTGGCACACCTTTCATTCATTGCGAAAAATGCAAGGCATTTTAAAAATTGCGTCCGTGCCAAGCAAGTTACCACCTGTGTTCACTATACGGCACAGGAGCCAGGAGATCTTGACAATCACTGTAGTAGAAGTTACTACAATGATATCCAGCTTCTGCAGGGATCCCACAGGTATGGCATATGCAAACTTACATTAGTCCAAGTTGGACCAATGTAACTATGCAAACAAATTCATACCTGGAATTCACATTTAAGGAGTAGATCAATTATAGGACTAAAGAGATATCTTCCTCCCTTTATATTTTATAACTATACATTTTGAAAATTGTCTATATTTTGTCCAGTCCTTTCTAGCAAATCTAGCATGTGGCGACCTACTAATAAAGGTTCTGTTGAATGGAGAAATTCTTCAGCAAGATCATAGTAAATTATCATTGTTGTTAGTGCATATACTGGAGATGCACGAACATTTCGGCGGTTGAAGCATATTGGCAGAAAATTGATTTTTCTCTATCTTCCATCGACAGATGCAGCCTCATCTTCATGAGCTGAGTGGGTTATGCTGCCACCTGCAGAAGTAGTCTAGGCAGTACGTTAGTACAAAGCTTTTAAAATATACACGCCCACGTGGCTGTCCCCCCAGGCATAACCCCCACTGCCACAGCCCAGCACATCAGTTTGTTTCTGCCTAGAAAAGGAGTAGGAACTAGGTTTCCTGCTGGGACTCTGTTCTCAGTTTTTTATTTCTTTTGAGTATATTTTCCTTTTTATTTCTCTTTACTCACTTGCTAGCTAGTATTCAGGGAAGTATTTTCCTGGTGATCTACAAGAGACGATGCCGGCTGCGGCTTCGCACTGGATAATCTAGAACCTTATGTCCCCCCAGTCTGGCCTACGAGCGTGAGCAGGTTATAGTTCCGACCTAGGCCTAGCCATGACGGTCCCCCTTTTCCGGTGGGGGATGAGCCTGCAAAGGGAATGCCTTGCCGGGACGCGACGACCTAGAGCGCCCCGAGTCGCAGCATACCCCTCGGCTGGCAGCACCCCCACTTCGAGTGGGAGGAAGTCTGCCCGGAGCGGAGCCCACCTAGCCCATTGAATGGTGAGCAAATGTACCCCCTTTGCCCATGCTGGCCTTGGAGAGATGTGGGCCCTCTCCTGGGGATAATGGGATTTGTGCCTCCCAAAAGATCACCCTGGCCTGCCCCGTGCCCGATCTGTGTGTCCTTTACTTCCCTGTCCCTGTGGTGGCTGTGTGTCTGGAGTGCTCTGAAGGTAGGGGGACATGGTACCTTGGGCTATTTGGTCCCTGTTGTGGTTCCTGAGGCCTTCATGTGTCAGTCCCTAGCTGCATGGTTTACCGTCGGCGCCGCCATCTTAAGTGTGGGCACTGTGATTTTTTTTTTTCCTCATAGACCTGTAATGGACAGCCATTTTCCCAGTACCTTCCTATTGTTTTGTATGGGCATCCATCTTTGTGTAGCCCTGGTGCTATGCTCAGCAGTGTAACCTTATTCAGGCGACATCACTTCCTGTGCAGTCATTTCCTGCTGCTTAGCCGAGGTCACTTTCTGCCTTTCTCTCCATGCTGTGGAAGATCCAGGAGGTCGGTTTGTCTGAGGTGGTACAGTACTTGGGGTCCCTGCGGGCATATCTTTGCACTTTCTGCTGTCAGTTTGGTTTACAGGTGTTCCCTGCAGATCGTGGCAACCGCGTGGTCTTAAAGCGACAGTACATAATTTTTTGAAAATTGCATTATGGAGTCCCAAACTGTGAAATCACCTTCAGACCCACTCGGTGCGACTCCCGGACAGTCCGAATCACAGTCGCTGGCCGCGATTTTAGCAGCACTGGAAAGCCTGGCGACTACAGTGGATTTAGTCATGAAAAAGGATGATACTTGAAAATGGCCCCTGCCTTCTCCTTCTATGGAGGTGTCCTCTGATTCAGAGGCTGATGGGGTCGCCCCGGACGCCCCCCTACCTGAGGGGTCCCTGTCCTCGCAGTCAGATGGTGAAGAGGACCTGTCCTCAGCTGCAGCGCGAGAACGCACCTTAGGGCAAAGTGTGTCCAATCCTGGACCTCAAGGCTCTGAACCCCTTTGTGCGGGTGCAGAAGTTTCGAATGGAGTCCATTCAGTCGATGGTGGCATCTTTGAATCAGGGGGATTTTCTGGCTTCCATCGATCTCAAAGATGCGTTTCTCCACGTCCCCATATTCGAGGGACATCAGCGATTTCTCAGCTTTGCGGTGGCAGAGGAGCACTTTCAATTTGTGGCGTTACCCTTTGGTCTCGCCTCAGCTCCCAGAGTTTTTACCAAGGTCCTTGCCTCCGTGCTGGCTTTGTTACGTCGGTGAGGTATCTCCATTGTGGGATATCTGGACAATCTCCTGTTGCGAGCAGTCTCCCATTTGGATCCGTGCATGTCACTTATCTGGGGCTGATCCTCGACTCTGCTCTGGCAAGGGTCTTCCCTAATTTGGACAAGCTTCAGAAGTTGCAAAGGGCGGTCCTGTTGCTGATGGAGGCCGATCAGTCATCCTGGCAGGCTTGCGTGAGGGCCCTGGGTCTGATGGTCTCGACCTTCAAAGTGGTCCCGTTTGCTCAGGCTGATACGAGACAGTTGTAGAAAGAGATTCTGTCAAAATGGAACCGAGATCCTTGGTCACTGGACCAGAAGATTTGGTTGAGTCATCTCACAAAGTCGGCTCTCTTGGTAGCTCCAGTCACCTGTCCTGTGCCAAGGCAAGTCCTTCCTGGCGGTGTTTTGGATAGTGGTCACCACAGACACCAGCCGGTCAGGCTGGGGTGGAGTGCTAGGGAAGTCCTGTGCCCAGGGGACTTGGGCAACGGAAGATCTTCCTTGCTGATCAATATTCGGGAGCTGAGAGAGCGATCAAGCTCTGCCTGCTTCCCTGGACGAGTCGGTTAGAGTCCAGTCAGACAATGCCACGGCCGTGGCTTACATCAATCATCAAGGTGGCGCCCTGGCAGCCAAGGAGGTGGCCGAGATTCTAGTGTGGGCGGAACACAATGTTCTGGCTCTTTCTGCAGTCCACATCCCGGGTGTAGAGTATTGGCAGGTGGACTATCTGAGTCATCAGGTGTTGGATCAGGGGGAGTGGTCCCTGCATCCGGAGGTGTTTCACCTCCTGTGTGTCCGGTGGGGGACTCTGGAGGTAGACCTGTTTTACGTCTCGCCTCAACAGGAAAGTTTAGAGGTTTGTGGCCAGGTCTCGGGATCCTCTGGCCAATGCCACAGACACTCTGGTGGCTCCTTGGAGTCAGTATCGCCTGATATATGCCTTCCCTCCGCTATTTCTCCTGCCAAGGTTTCTTCGCAGGGTGACGATGGAAGGTATTCCGGTCGTTCTGATGGCACCAGACTGGCCTCGGTGGTCTTGGTACGCAGAGCTGGTAAAAATGGTTGTGGATCCTCAATGGCGTCTTCCCATGCGGGAAGACCTACTATCTCAAGAACCCGATCTTCCATCCTGCTTTACGGTCGCTGGTCTTAATGACTTGGCTGTTGAAAGCAAGGTGTTGAGGGATAGAGGTCTCTCTGATTCTGTGATTCCTACCCTTTTTAAGTCGATATCTAGGAAGATCTATCATCGTACATTGAAATCGTATATTTCATGGTGTGATCGCTGCAGCTGCACCCTCGCTTGTTCTCTATAGCTAGGGTTTTGGCCTTTTTAACAAAAAGGGTTTGAGCAGCGCTTGGCGTTGGGCACTATCAAGGGCCAGGTGTCGGCCTTGGCTATTTACTTCCAACGTCCGTTGGCTACTAATAGTTTGATTCACACTTTCATTCAGGGGGTGCGTCATCTGGCTCCTCCATGCAGATCCCTGTTACTGCCGTGTGATCTTAATTCGGTTTTGTCTGTTCTTCAAAAGCCTCCTTTTGAAAATATTAGGGAGATTTCTCTGCTTTCTTTGTCACAGAAGGTTGCCTTCCTAGGGGCTATCACTTCTGCTCGCAGAGTCTCTGAGTTGGCGGCGCTGTCCTGTCATTCACATTATTTGGTGGTCCTCTGACCTAATCCGTCTTTTCTTCCTAAGGTGGTGTCGGATATTCACCTGACTGAAGACATTGTGTTGCCTTCCTTATGTCCTCAGCCTAAACATCCCAAAGAAGTTGCCTTGCACTCTCTGATTGTGGTTTGGGTGATAAGGGTTTATCTGACGGTTACTGAGTCCTTCAGGAAGTCGGACTCTCTTTGTCCTTTGAGACATTCCTCGCAAAGGTTTGGCTGCGTCCGCTGCTACCATTTCGAGATGGATCAGGCAGACGGTTGTTCAGGCTTGTTCACTCAAGGGTCTCAGGGTACTCCTTTACCTGTGA